>NC_056054.1:71530264-71833294 GCF_016772045.2 Ovis aries | reverse complement strand
CTTTAACTGAGTTTGGAGAATTCCTTGTATAGTGTAGTTACAAGTCCTTTATCAGACATGTGATTGGCAAATATTTCCTTCCAGGATGTGGCTTTTCATTTTCTTAGCAGTGTCTTTTGAAGAGCTCCTAATTTTGTCTTTTGAAAAGTTCTAAATTTTAAGTTTCAAATATTTGTTTTTTTCTCTCATGGATCACAATTTTGGTGTTACAAGAAATCTATGCCCAATCAAATGTCATAAAGGTTTTCCTACCCTAGTTTTTTTCTAGATGTTTTATAGTTTCAGCTATTACAGCTGAAAATAGCTATTTCAGCTATTAGGTTTATGATCCATTTTAAGTTGTAAAAGTTACATATTGAAGTTCAGTTTTTTATGTGTGTCTATTGATATAATGAATTTGTTATGGCAGCATTGGTATAAAAGCTTTCTTTGCTCCACTGAATTGCCTTTGTGTTATACTTTTGTTGAAAATCATCTGACCACTGCATATGAGTCCACTTCTGAGCTTTCGTTCTGCTCCATCGATCAAATTTGTCTACGTTACACCAATACCACACTGTCTTAGATACTTACTACAGCTTTGTAATGTTTTAAAGTTGGGTAGTTTAAATTCCAGCTTTGATTTTCTTCTTCAGCATTGGTCTATTTTATTTAGGTCAGTCATAGGCTGAGTGTTTAGAGAATTATGACCCCGCAAAATTCATCTGTTGAAGTCCTAACCCCAAACATCCCAGAATATGAGTGTGTTTACAGATAGGGCCTTTAAAGAGGTTGTTAAGGTAAAATGAGGTCATATGGGTTGGCCCTAATCCACTATGACGGATGTCCTTACAAGCAGAGAAGGCGGGGCCATACAGAAGGAAGACTGAATGAACACACAGGGAGAAGACAGCCATCTTCTACAAGCCACGGACAGAGACCCCAGAAGAAACAACCCTGCCTCCAGAACTATGAAAAATCACCTTTTTGTTGTTTAAGCCACCTGCTGCTGCTGCTGCTGCTAAGTCACTTCAGTCAGGTCCGACTCTGTGTGACCCCATAGACGGCAGCCCACCAGGCTCCCCCGTCCCTGGGATTCTCCAGGCAAGAACACTGGAGTGGGTTGCCATTTCCTTCTCCAATGCATGCATGCTAAGTCGCTCCAGTCGTGTCCAACTCTGTGCGACCCCACGGACAGCAGCCCACCAGGCTTCTCCGTCCACAGGATTCTCCAGGCAAGAGTATTGGAGTGGGTTGCCATTTCCTTCTCCAGTTTAAGCCACCTAGTCTATGGTAATTTATTATGTCAACCCTAGCAAACTAATATAATATTCCATCACATTTTCACATGGATTTTTTAACCAGTTTGTTATTTTCTAAAAAGTTCCTGCTGAGATTTGAATTAGGATTATATTAAATCTGTAGATAAATTTGAGGAATATTTATGAATTAACAACATTGAGTCTCAAATCTGTCAACACAGTTTCAGTTAGTTCAGTTCAGTTGCTCAGTCATGTCTAATTCTTTGCAACCCCATGAATCGCAGCACGCCAGGCCTCCCTGTGCATCACCAACTCCCAGAGTTCACTCAGACTCATGTCCATCACATCAGTGATGCCATCCAGCCATCTCATCCTCTGTCATCCCCTTCTCTTCCTGCCCCCAATCTCTCCCAGCATCAGAGTCTTTTCCAATGAGTCGACTCTTCTCATGAAGTGGCCAAAGTACTGGAGTTTCAGCTTTAGCATCATTCCTTCCAAAGAAATCCCAGGGCTGATCTCCTTCAGAATGGACTGGTTGGATCTCCTTGCAGTCAAAGGGACTCTCAAGAGTCTTCTCCAACACCACAGTTCAAAAGCATCAATTCTTCAGTGCTCAGCTTTCTTCACAGTCCAACTCTCACATCCATACGTGACCACAGGGAAAACCATAGCCTTGACTAGACGGAATTTTGTTGACAAAGTAGTGTCTCTGCTTTTCAATATGCTATCTAGGTTGGTCATAACTTTTCTTCCAAGGAGTAAGCATCAAAGAATTAACAACATTGAGTCTCAAATCTATCAACACAGTTTATCTCTCTCTTTAGATTTTCTTTCCTTTTTATAAACAATGTTTGGTAGTTTTCTTTGCATGTCTTTTGAGATTGAGCTTCTGTCAGATCTATCTCAAAGTATTTAACATTTTTTGATGTTATTATAAATAATATTGATGTTAATTTTGATATATAATTCTTCATTATACATAATAGATTTTTAACTGTTTAAACTTTTCATTTTGAGGCAGTTGTATTTTCACATGTAGTTGTGAGAAATAATACAGAGAAACCCAGAGTATCCTTTACCCAGTTCCTCCCAATGGTAGCATCCATAGTACATATCACAGTTGGGATATTGACATCCCTACAGTCAAGACAGAGAATCATTCCATCACCCTAAGGATCTCTCTGTTCCCATTTTATAACCACAGCCACCTCCTGCCTCATAACTCGTCTCTGATCCCTGGAAACCACCAATTTGTTTTCCATTTCTATGGTTTTTCTCATTTCAAGAATGTCACTATAATCTTTGAGACTGGCTTTTTTCATACAGCATAATTTCTTGGAGTTTTATGCAAGCTGAATATATCACTAGTTCATTCTTTTTTGTTACTAAGTATTATTCTGCTATATGGATATCCCATAGTTTGTTTAACCATTCACTCTGTTCCTTTTTATTCTTTTTGTTTCAGTTTTATTGTGGTAAAATTGACAAAATTGTGAGCTATTTGAAGTGTACATTGTAATGATTTGCTATATGTATACATTGGTAAAGGATTCCTGCATGAAGCTAATTAACATATCCATCACCTCACACGTTTATCTTTTTATAATTTATCTTTCTTTTTTTTTTTTTTTGGTTGGTAAGAACCTTTCAGTGGAAAAAGGTGAAAGTATTACTTGCGTAGTCATATCCAATTCTTTGTGACCCCATGGACTGTAGCCCATCAGGCTTCTCTTTCCATGGAATTCTCAAGGCAAGAATACTGGAGTGGGTAGCCAGTCCCTTCTCCAGGGGATCTTCCCAACCCAGAGATCAAACCCAGGTCTTCTGCATTACAGGCAGATTCTTTACCATCTGAGCCACAAGGGAAGTTGTAATCAAATTTCAGTTATACAATACAGTGTTATCAACTATAGTGACCATGTTATACCTTAGATCCTCAGACATTATTCATCTCATAATTGAAAAGTTATTGAGTTGACCATAGTTTTCTTTTGGAGTCTGTTAATATGAAGAATTGTACTAATTAGTGGGCTTCCCTGGTGGCTCAGAGGTTAAAGTGTCTGCCTGCAATGCAGGAGGTAGTATTCAAATAATAAACCATCCTACATTCCTGAGGTAAATTCCATCTAGTCATAGATTTTTTTCCCAATATATTGTTGGTTTTGACTTGTTAAATATTTGTTACAAGTTTTTACATCTATGACTATAAGGGTTATTGATCTGTGGTTTTATTTTCTTTTAATATCAGTTTAGTTTTTACATCAAAATTTATGGTGGCCAGTAGAATGAGTAGGGAAGATTTCCGTTTTCAAGTTTCTAGAAAAGTTTCAGAATTGGTTTTATTTCTTCCTTACATATTTGGTAGAATTTCCAGAGACCATCTCTTCCTGAAGTTTGTTTTTTTTAATGGAAAGATTTTTTAGTATAAATTCAATTTCTATAATAGATATAGCATTTATCTATATTTTCTATATTTATCTATATTTTCTTGAGTGAAATTTAATAGTGTGAGGCTTTCAAAGTATTTGTCTATTTCATTATAAGTTGTTGAATTTATTGGCATAATGTTCATGTGCTCTTATTTTTTTTTAATCTATAGAATCTATAGTGATACCAAGTCTCTCATCTGTGACACTGAAAATTTTTGTGTTTTTCTTTATCAGTGTGGCTAGAGTTTTTCCAACCTTATTGATCTCTCAGTGTTTTCTCCCCATTGTTTTTCTTTCTTTCTTTAAAAATAATTATTTTTAACAAAAAAAAATTATTATTAAACAAATATCATTAGCTAGAGTCTATTGTTGTTGTTTTGCCTTTTCATACTGTTCATGGGGTTCTCAAGGCAAGAATACTGAAGTGGTTTGCCATTCCCTCCTCCAGTGGACCACATTCTGTCAGACCTCTCAACCATGACCCGCCTGTCTTGGGTGGCCCCACACGGCATGGCTTAGTTTCACTGAGTTAGACAAGGCTGTGGTCCGTGTGATCAGACTGGCTAGTCTGTGATGATGGTTTCAGTGTGTCTGCCCTCTGATGCCCTCTTGCAACACCTACCATCTTACTTGGGTTTCTCTTACCTTGGACGTGGGGTATCTCTTCACGGCTGCTCCAGCAAAGTGCAGCTGCTGCTCCTTACCTTGGACGAGGTCGCCCCTCCTGACCTTGAATGTGGAGTAGCTCCTCTCGGACCTTCTGCGCCCGTGCAGCCGCCGCTCCATGAACGTGAGGTTGCTCCGCTCAGCCACCGCCCCTGACCTTGGAGATGGGGTAGCTCCTCTCTGCCACTCCTGAGCAGTCGCAGCCTAGCGCTCTCTGTTGAGAACACCATGAACAGTATGAAAAGGCAAAATGATAGGATACTGAAAGAGAACTCCCCAGGTCGGTAGGTGCCCAATATATTACTGGAGATCAGGGGAGAAATAACTCCAGAAAGAATGAAGGGATAGAGCCAAAGCAAAAACAATACCCAGCTGTGGGTGTGACTGGTGATAGAAGCAAGATCCAATGCTGTAAAGAGCAATATTGCATAGAAACCTGGAATGTTAGGTCCATAAATCAAGGCAAATTGGAAGTAGTCAAACAGGAGCTGGCAAGAGTGAACATCAACATTCTAGGAATCAGGGAACTAAAATGGACTGGAATGGGTGAATTTAATTCAGATGACCATTATATCTACTACTGTGGGCAGGAATCCCTCAGAAGAAATGGAGTAGCCATCATGGTCAACAAAAGAGTCCAAAATGCAGTACTTGGATGCAATCTCAAAAACGACAGAATGATCTCTGTTCGTTTCCAAGGCAAGCCATTCAATATCATGGTAATCCAAGCCTATGCCCCAAACAGTAATGCTGAAGAAGCTGAAGTTGAACAGTTCTATGAAGACCTATAAGACCTTTTAGAACTAACACCCAAAAAAGATGTCCTTTTCATTATAGGGGACTGGAAAGCAAAAATAGGAAGTCAAGAAACACCTGGGATAACAGGCATTTTGGCCTTGGAATACGGAATGAAGCAGGGCAAAGGCTCATAGAGTTTTGCTAAGAGAAAGCACAGGTCATAGCAAACACCCTCTTCCAACAACACAAGAGAAGACTCTACACATGGACATCACCAGATGGTCAACACCAAAATCAGATTGATTATATTCTTTGTAGCCAAATATGGAGAAGCTCTATACAGTCAACAAAAACAAGACCAGGAGTTGACTGTGGCTCAGATCATGAACTCCTTATTGCCAAGTTCAGACTTAAATTGAAGTACTTAAATTCAAGTATGACCTAAATCAAATTCCTTACGATTATACATTGGAAATGAGAAACAGATTTAAGGGCCTAGATCTGATCAACAGAGTGCCTGATGAACTATGGACTGAGGTTTGTGACATTGTACTGGAGACAGGGATCAAGACCATCCCCATGGAAAAGAAATGCAAAAAAGCAAAATGGCTGTCTGAGGAGGCCTTACAAATAGCTGTGAAAAGGAGAGAAGCGAAAAGCAAAGAAGAAAAGGAAAGATATAAGCATCTGAATGCAGAGTTCCAAAGAATAGCAAGAAGAGATAAGAAAGCCTTCCTCTGTGATTAATGCAAAGAAATAGAGGAAAAGAACAGAATGGGAAACACTAGAGATCTCTTCAAGAAAATTAGAGATATCAAAGGAACATTTCATGCAAAGATGGGCTCGATAAAGGACAGAAATGGTATGGACCTAAAAGAAGCAGAAGATATTAAGAAGAGGTGGCAAGAATACACAGAAGAACTGTACAAAAAAGATCTTCATGACCTGGATAATTACGATGGTGTCACCTAGAGCCAGACATCCTGGAATGTGAAGTCAAGTGGGACTTAGAAAGCATCACTACGAACAAAGATAGTAGAGGTGATGGAATTCCAGTGGAGCTATTTCAAATCCTGAAAGAAGATGCTGTGAAATGCTGCACTCAATATGCCAGCAAATTTGGAAAACTCAGCAGTGGCTACAGGACTGGAAAAGGTCAGTTTTCATTCCAGTCCCAAAGAAAGGCAATGCCAAAGAATGCTCAAATTACCGCACAATTGCACTCATCTCACACACTAGTAAAGTAATGCTCAAAATTCTCCAAGCCAGGCTTCAGCAATATGTGAACCGTGAACGTCCTGATGTTCAAGCTGGTTTTAGAAAAAGCAGAGGAACCAGAGATCAAATTGCCAACATCCACTTGATCATGGAAAAAGCAAGAGAGTTCCAGAAAAACATCTATTCCTGCTTTATTTATTTATTATTTATGCGAAAGCCTTTGACTATATGGATCACAATAAACTGTGTAAAATTTTGAAAGAATACCAGACCACCTGACCTGCCTCTTGAGAAATCTGTATGCAGGTCAGGAAGCAACAGTTAGAACTGGACATGGAACAACAGACTGGTTCCAAATAGGAAAAGGAGTATGTCAAGGTTGTGTATTGTCACCTGCTTGTTTAACTTATACGCAGAGTATATCATGAGAAATACTGGGCTGGAAGAAGCACAAACTAGAATCAAGATTGCCAGGAGAAATATCAATAACTTCAGATATGCAGATGACACCACCCTTAGGGCAGAAAGTGAAGAGGAACTAAATAGCCTCTTGATGAAAGTGAAAGAGGAGAGTGAAAAAGTTGGCTTAAAGCTCAACATTCAGAAAATGAAGATGATGGCATCTGGTCCCATCACTTTATGGGAAATAGATGGGGAAACGGTGGAAGCAGTGTAAGACTTTATTTTTTGGGGCTCCAAAATCACTTCAGATGGTGATTGCAGCCATGAAATTAAAAGACATTCCTTGGAAGGAAACTTATGACCAACCTAGATAGCATATTGAAAAGCAGAGACATTACTTTGCCAACAAAGGTCCATCTAGTCAAGGCTATGGTTTTTCCTGTGGTCATGTATGGAGATGAGAGTTGGGCTGTGAAGAAAGCTGAGTGCCGAAGAATTGATGCTTTTGAACTGTGGTGTTGGAGAAGACTCTTGAGAGTCCCTTGGACTCCAAGGAGATCCAACCAGTCCATCCTAAAGGAAATCAGTCCTGGGTGTTCATTGGAAGGTTTGATGCTGAGGCTGAAACTCCAGTACTTTGGCCACCTCATGTGAAGAGTTGACTCATTAGAAAAGACTGTGATGCTGGGAGGGATTGGGGGCAGGAGGAGAAGGGGACGACAGAGGACGAGATGGCTGGATGGCATTACCGACTCAATGGACACAAGTTTGGGTAAACTCTGGGGGTTGGTGATGGACGAGGAGGCCTGGCGTGCTGCAGGTCATGGGGTCGCAAGGAGTCAGACTCAACTGAGAGACTGAACTGATCTGAACTGATTGCTGTTTAGTTGCAAGTCGTGTCTGACTCTTTTGTCACTCCCTGGACAGTAGCCTACCTGTCTGCTCTGTCCATGGGATTTCCCAGGCAAGAGTACTGGAGTGGGTTGCCATTTCCTCCTCCAGGAGATCTTCCCTACCCAGGGATTCAACCCATGTCTCCTGTATTGGCAGGAGATTCTGTTTTTTACCACTGAGCCCCTGGGGAAGCCCGGCTAAAGTCTATCCCTTATTCAAATTTCTTTAGTTTTTACTGGTCTGATCTGCTTGATAGCATATCAAGCTGGTGTTCAGACAGTTGAACATCTGCCATTTGGAACAGGCAGTTACATATTCCTTGTGATTACAGAGGATCACCTCCCATGTGTTAGCCAAAGTTAGAGAGGCACTTAGATCCAGTGTGAGCCTCGCTGTTTCTCCAGCCAGAACTGTCCAAAGATAAAATGGCCTTCCTTGAAAGATGAATGTCCTATCAAGTGCTGGCCTAAGGAGCACTTGATGGGAATGTTGTGGAAGAAATTCAAATGCTGACTGGTGGGAGTTGGATGGGGCGACCTTATAGTTCCATTCCAGCCAGACAGCATGTGCTTTTGTGAACTCTGCTGCCCTTGATTTGCAGTGAGACGGCATTTCCTGTCTGCAATTGGGAGGCTGGCTGGACTGTCCCACCACCTGCCGCCCAGGGCTCCTCCCCAGAGATATAGCAGAGGGGCTGGCAGCTGATTGCTCCCCAGACAGGCAACATGCCCTGGGCCCTGCTGTAGGATCTTAGAACCTGGAGATAAGCCAGTGCTCCAAGCCAAGTGATAAAACCACCCCTCCCCAAACCCGGACACTGCAGGCTTCTTCTTTCTATGACCCTGAGGTCACTGTGGCTGAGGTCTTGCAAGGCTGGAACAGCACAGCAGAATAGAATGTTTTGTAAGTGTTTCTTAGTCTGTCCAAGTTTGTACTTCTTTTAAAAGACCTTTCAGGTGTTTCCTTTCCTCTCCTTTTCATTAACTTGAAAGTTGCAAATTATATTTGCAAAGAGGGAAAGAAACAAAAAAATCCCTTGCCTGAAGGATTTCTTCTCAACTTACCTCTTAATAAACTCAGCTCTGAATGGGGTTTCTAGCTGGCCCAGCTCTGGTACCGAGGAGAACACTCAACAGTATTTCAGTAAGAAGATTTAGGACTTGTGGCCTTGATTTGAAAATTACCCTGTCTCTACTTCTGTTGTTTTTCAGAGATGAAAGATCCTTGTGGTGCGGAGTGTATGTGTGTGGGTGTGTGTACAGTCAAGGGCACATCTGTCATTTTGCCCAGTGATGAAATATAGAATACAATAGACAACAAACAATAGATAATATAATGCCAATTGTTATGATAAAAAGTGGCTTGTGGGCCAGTGGACTCCACTTCGCCATGTTGAATGAATTAAAATCCAAACACTTTAATATGCTGTGAAATATACTCATGGTGATCTAGCTCCCAGCTTTCTCTGCTTCCTCTCCTGTTCACACTCTTTCCTGAATAATCTACCAAGCTGCTTGAAATTGTTGCCTTTAACAGTGCTGCTTACATGTCTCTAAGAATTCTAGTTAAAAGGAGCGAGTATCATAGGATGGATTTCTCTCTAGCCTGTTTGTATCCATCTTAGCAGGGACAGCTTGATCACGGAGTCTACCTGAGAACTTAGATTCTAGAGTGGAGACAGAATGGGATCTAAGACAAGCAAAAGTTTTAAAACCCTTTTTCATTTTGTATTGGGCCATAGCCAGTTAACAATGTTGTGATGGTTTCAGGTGAACAGTGAAGGGACTCAGCCACACATATACATGTACCCGTTCTCCCCCAAACTCCCCTCCCATCCAGGCTGCCGCATAACATTGAGAGTTCTGTGTTCAATGCAGTAGGTTCTTGTGGTTATCCATTTTAAATATAGCAGTGTGTACATTTCCACCCTAAACTCCCTAACTATCCCCTCCCGCATCCTCTCCCCGCAACCATAACTTCATTCTCTTAAGTCTGTGAGTCTCTTTCTGTTTTGTAAGTTCATTTGTATTATTTCTTTTTAGATTATTTTTATATTGTGACTTAGAAGAGATGTCACAATATTCCTCCTGCTCTGATTTACTTCACTCAGTATGGTGATCTCTGGATCTCTGGGTCCAAAATCCAAATCTCTAAGACAGACCCCTCCTCTATGCTCCTGAGGCCTGATTCCAAACTTCCCTGAACATCTCTATTTGGAATTTGCAGGCCCCTGGAGTTTGGTATCAATCTATCTGCTCACCTTTCCTTCAAAACCAGCTTCTCTTCCTAGTCACACTCAGGTGAATGGCAGTGTCACCCATCCATAGGTGCCCAAGGAAAGCTGGATGTTTGCCCTAGCTACTCCTAGACCTTCCACGTCCAGTTGCAGTCCTATATAGTGTCCTCTTAAATATCTCTTGAATCTAGCCCTACTCCCCAGCCCCACTGCCATTGCTCTGAATGGAAATCTCAGCATCTGTCTCTTCTAGACCATGTCAGTATCCCCCTGCCTCACCTTCAGTCTGGCCACTGCCCAGTTACTTTTTCTAAACTGTGAATTTCATCATGTGCCTCTTACTTAACACCCTTAGTGATTACCTATTTATTCCCCTTGGAGTAAAACTCCATAACATGTCCTGAAAGATATTGCCCTGTGGTCTGGCCCCTGAGTTCCTCTCTTGATACATTCCTGACCCATCTTCCCTACCCCATCTTACATTCTGTCTCAAGCCACATTCAGCTACTCAGAGCGCCACAAATGGGCCAGACTTCCTCTTGCATAACTTGAGCATCCTGCTGTCTTGCCTGGCATTCCTTTAGCCTCCTTCTTTGCCTGTCCGGGCCCTCCCGTCAGGACTGAGATCCATATTCCTCCTCAGGAAGCCTCCCTGGCCCCTCTGAGCTCGACTGCACCTTCACCTCTGACACCTGGTGTACTGAGTGGTCTGGCTGTGCCTGCCCATTTCCCCTGGGGGGCTGTAAGCCCCTCACACATGGGCAGGATGCTGCAGCCACCCCTGTCTCCCCATTGCTTGCAATGGTGCTAAGCTCTCCATCAGTGCTTGTTGAATGCATGAGTGTCTGAGTCTTCATTACCTCACAGAGTATTGGTGAGAATTAAATGATGACATGCGAAAGGACTTCATAAACTATAAGTGTGTTAGGGATATTTTGGAGTATCAAAAGATTTAGAGAGGAAACAGTGAAAAAAGAAAGATGTTGAGCTGCGATGCTCTAGGGAGTCAGGAGAATGCCAGGACAGCTCTGAATACAGTACCTGTGACCTGGAACTACTCGTGGAGGGAAAGGACACCTTGAGGAATCACTCTGGGTTGTGTGAGCTCAGGGAGAATCATTCTTGTGCAGTTCTCGTCTGTTCCTGTAGCACGATCAGTCATCTTGTTAGATGCTCAGGCAGTGAGTAGACACATTTATAGCTTGAAACCAGAGCTTCCTTGTGTTTATGACTCTTTATTAGATGGAACATGCAGACTGTTGGAACAATAAACTCATATTCCTCGTTAAAGATGTAGACCAGATTTTGATGACATTTTGGCAGAGATCCTGGAACTGTCCATATTCTCCTTGTCAGCGATGCCTTTCTTGGTGTGTGTGTGTGTGTGTGTGTAAGGAAGAGAGAAGGGGGGAATGATAACAAATGGGAAAACAAGTCCTTTTCTTTTTTGTTGGCTGTGCACAAGACTCACTCTACTTCTCTCCCATCCCCTCCCCACAGAGCAGAGGTCTGACAAAGCTGAATTAAAGCACACAGCTGAGGCTAGAAGCTGAAGTAGGGTCTCTTATCTCCCCCTAATAGTGAATGCAAGCCTCAGACTGTCACATTCCCTGGGCTAGAGACAGAGTGTCATAGGGACAGAGGGAGAGAGAGAAGGGGCCAAGAGACCCCCACGTGCAGGCAGGGTGGGGATGGAGGTGACTGGTCCTGGACATGTGGCTGTTTGTCACCTCATAGGGACATTGTAAAAACTATACCCTTGATGACCTGGCTAGTGCCATCATATTGGCGATGGCATTTGCCTTGAGGAAGAACTAAGAAGGATGTAAACAAGAAGGAGGGACCCCATGTTTTGGGAAAGCAGTCAGATAGATCAGTAGTTAATTAACCATTGGTGTTTATTCAGTAATGCTGTGAACCAAATTGTGGTCCTGGCCCAGATTCATATGTTGAATAACCCCTAAGGGCCTGTGTTTGGAGACAGGGCTTATAAGGAAGTAATTAAGGTTAAACGAGGTCATAAATGAGGGACCTTGGCAGATGGGATTGGTGTTCTTGTAAGACAGGGGTCCACAACCTCCAGGATCTAATGCCTGATGCTCTGAGGTGGAGCTGATATAATAATAATAGAAATAAAGTGTACAATAAATGTAATACACTTGAATCATTCTGAAACTACCCCCTACCCTGGTCCATGGAAAAACTGTCTTCCATGGAACTGGTCCCTGGTGCCAAAAATGTTGGGGATCGCTGTTACAAGGAAAGAAATAGATACTAGAGATTTCTTTCTCCACATATACGAGCAGGCCACATGGAGACACATGAAGAAGATCTGCAAGCCAACAAGTGCCCTCACCAACCCTGCCAGCACCTTAATCTTGGATTTCAAACCTCCAGAACTGGGGCGAATAAATGTCAGTTGTTAAGACATTCAGCCTGTGTGTTCTGTTATGCCAGCCCCTGCAAGCTGAAACAGGTATCCGCTGTGTACAAAGTCCTTTACTTTTGGGGTGTGTGAAAGAGGATCCCTTCCCTGGACCCTTGGTTTCATCGGGATTTTCCTGTTTGAGTCCCATTCTTTGAGTCTCCTGAGGTAGCGCTTCTTTCCATGGCACTATGGTTTAAGACAGAATTGTGGCTTTCTCAAAATTTTGAGAGAAGACATCCCTCATCCTTCACTAAAAGCCATTCCCTCCTGCTCCTCTTTCTTTCTCCTAAATTCAGAAGTTCGTGCACACCTGTGGTGAAGGGGAAGAGTCATTCTCAAGCTCTTGCTGCACAGGCTTTCTGCCATAAATAGACTCTCATCCCTGGTCAACCATGCCAGGCTAGGGGTGGGAGGAACGTGGGTTCTGAATTCCCCAAATCTTCCCAGTTTGCTACATGAGTGGACTAAAATGCCTTGTCTTACTTAAAACTCCTAAGAGACACATGTGTGTGTGCTCAATCACTCAGTCATGTCTGACTCTTTTTGATCCCGTGGATTGTATGCAAGAATACTGGAGCAGGTTGCCATTTCTTACTCCAAGGGGTCTTCCCAACCCAGGGATCAAACCTGAGTCTCTTGTGTTTCCTGCATTGGCAGGATTCTTTACCTTTGTGCCGCCTGGGAAGCCTAAGAGGCACATACCTGACTTCAGGTTTTCTCAGTATCGTTGTGACTTTTCAAGATTAACTTTGGGGTTTGATATATGTCCCCAAATAAAATGTATTGTTCAAAGAGTGCTCAAGTTACTGAAATAAGCTGCTGTGAGTATGGTTCTGAGCTGTAGCAGGTAGAGAGAGTTCAGCTTGTAGGAACCAAGGTGGGGGCCCTTGACTGCCGACTAAGAGGACACTGGGAGCTGCCAGTTCATTCCCCAGCTGCCACTCGTGGAGCCTTCCATCTCATACTTACATCTTGCTAAAGGCTGGACGCCTTTAGCCTACCACGCACCAGAGGATTTTTCTTGGCAGACAGAGGTGGCACTAGCCACAAGTCTCATGTGGGTCAACTCTGAGAGCAGAGAAACACTTGGGAAGTGGGTCACAGTTTAAGTAGATGGCAGGATGGAACCTGACTCAAGGAGAAAATACATGGTGTGGGGCAGCCTTTCCTCTTTGCCCTCAATTTCTCAATGAAGTTAGGAAAGAGGAGCAGGAGGCAAACTTGGAGAAAGGAGACTACCAAGATTTTTTAAATGACAGTTCTACTGTTGCTGATTAATAATTCATAGAGAGTTATGGGTTACTACTCACAGGATTGAGAGTTAGCAAGTAGCATGTCTTTGCAGCCTAAAATGATCTGTGTGAGAAGCTGAAGTAAAACTTCTGCTAGACTTGAATGATGTCTAGAACCATTCATCATATGAACATATCTACTGAAGGAGTTTAACTGGCCAACCAAATATGAGAGATACACAACCTCACTAAAAATGGCAGAAGGACAGGTTAAAGGTGAGATATGCTTGCCTCTAGGACAGAGTTTTAAATGTTCAGCAGTTCCACTTTGGGCTCCCAGGTCAGAGAGTGAAGTGAGCCCACGAGTTTCCTTCACTCCAGCTCAGTGTGTGTGTGCTTAGTAGCTTTGTTGTGTCCGACTCTTTTCGACCCTTTGAACTGTAGCTCACCAGGCTCCTCAGTCCATCAGATTCTCCAGGCAAGAATGCTGGAGTCAGAGGCCTATTGAAATGGCAGTGAAGATGTGCAAAAGGAAATACATCCAAGTGGTGCAGAGTGCAGCAGGTAGGGACATCACCAGTTTCTGATAACTTTCCGGAAGATAAATGGGCTTCCCAGGTGGCTCAATGGTAAGAATCCACCTGCAATGCAGGAAACATAGGAGACGTGGCTTCGATCCCTGGGTTGGGAAGATCCCCTGGAGGAGGAACTGGCAACTTGCTCCAGTATTCTTGCTTGGAGAATAACATGGACAGAGGAGCCTGGCGGGCTACAGTCCATAGGATTGCAAAGATTTGTACATGACTGAGTGACTAAGTATGCATGCATGCATAGAAGATAAATAGAAAGCAAATACGATTGAATTGCCAAATGACCCACAAAGGGAGAAGCAGTATCTGAGGTGTGGGAGAATGTTGCAGCGAAGAGAGAGCTCATTTCTGGGAAGGAGTGCCATCTTCCTAGGGGCTCTGGAAGACACGCCAAGCTAAGTCGACAGGGGGAAAGTAGAGGTGAAAAGCAGTCTGGCAATCAGGTTGACTATTTTCAGGATGATCTGTGGAACGGCTGAGCAAGTTGCTCTCCCTTACTCCCACCGTCTCCCCACCACATGCACAGACCAGCTGAACATGTACCAGTTGCCTTTAGAAATTCAGCAGTTTGCCTGGGGAGTCTGGGAGGTTTGTTTGCTAAGTCAGTTCAGTCATATCCAGCTCTTTGCGACCCCATGGACTGTAGCCTGCCAGGGTCCTCTGTCCATGGGATTCTCCAGGCAAGAATACTGGAGTGAGTTGCCATGCCCTCCTCCAGGGGATCTTCCCAATCCAGGGATCAAATCCGTGTCTCTTAAATCTCCTGCTTTGGCAGGGGGGTTCTTTACCATTAGCACACCTGGGGAGGTCTAGGGTTGGATGAGGGTGGCCCTCCAGATTGAAGTTTTCCTTGTTTTGGCCCTAAGAAGGGGGCATACAGGGTGTGGGAAGCATCTCATCAACCTGATTTCTACCCCTGTGAGCGGTGCCAGTCCATATGCTCCACTTACTGACATATACTCGTGAATGCGAATGGATAAGCAAGGACGGCCAGAGTTCCTGAAAATTAATCATTTCAATAGAAGGACTGGAAAGAAAGTTGAGGAAATGTTCCAGAATGTAGAACAGAAAGGGAGAGGTGGAAAATATGAGGGAAAAGTTAAAAGATGTGGAGGATTAATTCAGGAAGTCCAACATCTTTCTGGCAGAAATTCCAGAAACAGCAGAGAACATAAGGGAGAAAAATGATCACTGAAAGGCGAGAGCTTTCAAACTGGAAGTAGCTACTGGAGACAGAAAAAATAGTTTTTTAAGGACCCATATGCATTGTGTTGGGCTTCCCCAGTGGCCCAGAGGTTAAGAATCTGCCTGCAATGCAGGAGACGCTGGTTAGAGCCCTGGGTCTGGCGGATCCCCAGGAGGAGGACATGGCAACTCACTCCAGTATTCTTGCCTGGAGAATCCCATGGACAGAGGAAGCTGGTGGGCTACAGTCCATAGGGTTGCAAAGAGTCAGACACGACTGAAAGTGATTGAGCACACACACACACACATGCATTGTATTAAAGCTTAGAGCATGAAATATAAAGAGAAGATGCTCAGTATTCCCAGGGAGTTAAGATGGAGCACCATATGCCCTGGGACAACCTAGAGGGAGGGGATGGGGAAGGAGGTGGGATGGGGAAGGAGGTGGGATGGGGGTTTGGGATGGGGTGTACATGTACACCTGTGGCTGATTCATGTTAACGTATGGCAAAAGCCACCACAGTATTGTAAAGTAATTAGCCTCCAATTAAAATAAATTAATTTTAAAAGATGGGGCACCATAAAAGAATAAAAATTAACATGGCCTTGGCCTTCTTCTCAGTGATTTTGGATGTCATTAGAGTAACCTAGTGGAGCAATGCCTTTGTCCTATCATCGGAATGTGACTTTCCATCTAGAATTATCAACCTAAACAAATTATTCACCAAGCATTGGAGCAAATAAAGAATATTTAGAACCACACTATTCAATTTTTCAGTTAACAATGCTTATACAATTATACTGTTATAAATCTGATGATTGATTTTCAATGTTCAGAATTAATTTTGTTTATAGACGAAACAAAGGCTTAAACATTTATTCACTATCTTAGTTCATTCAGGATACCATAACAAAATACCACAGACCAGGTAACTTATAAACAATACTGTTTATTTTTCGCAGTTCTGGGGGCTGGAAATCCAAGATCATGGTGCCAGCATGTTGGGTACTCTTGAAGGCCCTCTTCTGGATTTCAGACTGCTAACTTCCTCACATGGTAGAAGGGACAAGCAAGCTTGCAGGGGCCTCTTTTATAGGGGCACAAATCTCTTCATGAAGGTACCACCCTCATGACCTCTTAAAGACCCTACTTCCTAATATGGTAACATTGGGAATTAAGATTTCAATGTATAGATTTGAGCTGACACAAACATTCAGACCACAGCATTGTAAGATTACTTGTGTGTACATTCCAATAAGAGTAAAAGGAATACAACAAAGATGAAGTCTTAGAATTAAAAAATATTAGAAATAAATAAGGGTGTAATTAAAATGAAAAAAAAAAAACAAAAAAAGAACATAGTGACTGTGGTACATACTTGAAAGACAGGAAGGTAATGGAGCAATATTAAACCTTTTGAAAATGGTATGTTTTTAAGAAAATGGATGACAAGCATATGGTAATGAAGATATTTGTTTATATTGTCAATTAGTTAAAAAAGAAAAGCAACTAGAAACCCCAGAAATAAATAAAAATCAGAAGGAAAATCCTAATTCAAACAAGAAGCAATCTAAATTAAGGCATGCTTGGGAGAAACTGATTGGGGTAAGGAAAGAGGATTCTTTTGATTTTGACTTTTGAACATTCTCTTGAGTGGCTCAGGATTATTTTCTTCCTTACTTGATTCTTTGGTAAATAATTTTCATATATTTACAGAATTATAAAAACTACCTGTTGATCCTCAATTTTTAGAGTAAATTTTTAGACAAAATATGAAAGGCTTAAATTTGGTTTCAGAATAGAATATAGCTATTGCAAACCCAATAAACATAAAAGGCATTGGGTGGTGATGGGAGAAGAGAGTAGGCGAAGGCATAGAGAGAAAGGGTGGGGCAAAGGCAGAGGGACTGACTGTTCATTTACATGGTGACACATTAAGGGAAACATTGTCTAAAATTATGAAGGTGAGAAGAGACAGAGATGGTGAGAAGATAAGTGAGCACAAATCTCTGTGCAGGAGACAGTCCGAACTGTTAAAAGTTGATAGGAGATTGAGATATAAACATGCTATTTAGTATTTTGCGGCAAGCACCAGAACTAAAATCAAAATTGGCTGAAGTTGGTTAGCATAGGGAGTTGAACAGGGTATGTGGGGGAGAAGGAGATTTTTCACAGTGTTATGTGCTCTTTAAATGTGATTTTCATCACATGTTGGTATTACTTTAAAAATAAAAGTGTAAATAATAGTACTGTTACCAAGTGTTGAAACTGGTGAAGAAAAGAGACCCTGTTATACTCGGCAAGAGTGAAAATTGAATTGGTCCAAACTTTTGAAAGGGCAATTTTGTAATATCAAGAAGAGCCCAGCTCTCCCTCAAGTAATAATATTGTGTAAGTTTCCAACGCACAAGGACAATGTTCAGTGGCAGCTGGCCGACCAAGTGGAGGCAGAGGATACACAGAAGCAGTCCTTCATTGCACATGAGTGTGAGCATGCACACACACACGTTCTCATCCCGCCACATGTCTCACACATTGACTCACTAAGCTGGAAACATGAGCCGCCCAGGTTCTTAGAGCTCTCCCGTCTCCAGCTTTAATTCTTTACAGTGAGCCTCACACGGAAGATTGTCTCTAGCGGTTTCTTCATCCTCCCATGACTCATCTTGGTTTACTTTTGTGGAAATGACCGACTTGGGAGCTGGGCCTCATCCCTCCTGCCAGAGTCTGAGGCTAACCACAGTGTTCTGAAGCCTGTGGGTGCTGGTCAGCCACTTGGAGGCATGCCCTTGAGTCGGCCCATCCTTTCCTTGTGGTTACTCAGAAGAGGCTCTGTCTGTATCCCAAGCGTGGTCAGCCTATCAGAGAGGCAGCCCCTGTGGCCTGACATGCTCACTCTCCCCGTGTCATCACGGATGCTATGGGAAAGAGAGCACGCTGGCTTCGGACAGCCTCTGCAGTGGCCGACCAACTTGACCGGAGTAGGGAAGCCAGGTTCTTCCCATGATTTGGTGATGAAGCTCTTGGGAAATGCTAATGGTCAAGCTACATTTCTGTAGAGAATAAACATTAATACATAATTACTCACAGAACTCTTAATCTCTCTTTTTGATGAGGAAACTGATGCTCAGCAATAAGGCAGTTGTCCAGGATGATTCCACTAGAAAATAGAAAAGTATGGATTATGATAGAAATCTTCTGAATCCTAGTCTTTACCATGAGATATTTTTTAGGACTTCTTACTGTAACAGTTGTCAGGATTAGAGAAGAAGCTCTTTACTCTGCTTCAGAGCTTTGTAGAAATCCCTGTTCTGAATAGTGACATCCCACATCTCACTTTGTTGGGCTTTGGATTGGATCCAAAGGTTGGTACTTAAGGACTGTGTGCCCTTGGTCATGTCCACATTAACGTCTCTGAGTTTTAGTTTCTAATCTGTGAGATGGAGATAGTTATTTCCAAGAAAACCTCACCAGGATCGTTGTGACATTTAAATGACATAATGTACACCAGGCACTATGTAGAGGCTCCAAATGGTGGTGGTGATGGTAGCGGTGAATGCAAAGAGGATTATTTTGAGACATATTGGATACAGTGAACAGCCTTTCCAAATTGCCTCTTCATATGAGTTCCTAATTAGCTACTCTCCTGTCTTCTAAGATGTCAACTCATCTTTACATGATTACTTTTAAAAGTAGCTGGTTATACTAATTTGTAAAGATAATTTTGTGTTAGCAAACTCTCTCTCCAAAAGCAATTGTAAACGTGTTGTTATGTGCCTGACACTGAGCATCCAAAGCAGCATAATGCAATCAGATGGCAGAGTCTCATTCCTCCTTGTCCTCAAGAACATGGTTTCTCAAAGAGGAATGGAACTGTGTGCGTGGCACACCAGGGTCATTTGCAACAGATGAGATAGCATCCTTTCTATCTGTGAGTGAGGCATTTGTTGAGTGAGTGGCAGCATCACAGGTGCTCAGGGCATTTGTACTTGGTAAATTCATGGTTACCAGGTTCATAAGCAAGCAAGCAGAGACTATTAATAACAGCTTTTGCACTTTGGAGAAAATGAATGTCAATCAGAACCATAGACTGTGTTCTTCAAAGGAAGGTAGACAGGAGGTGGGGAAGAAAGTAAACATCTTGTCTGAATGAGAGGACTGGCCCCAAGGCATCAAGGGGATGGAAAAGTTATGTCATTGCTTGTGAATTGGGATAAGTCCACAGAGACACCAAATGCAGGGGAAGGGAGGGAGGTAGGAGCAAAAGTACATATGTGAAAAGGAAAATAGGTGTAGTTCACTTAGGAGAGAGTTGTTAGTGGCAATATAAAGGGACTACATCCAAATGTACTCATGCTTCAGACCCAAGGTCCCACTAGTGCAGTGAGGCTCACAGAGGGAACTTGATTCTATGTCTGCTTGGGGAACTCTAAGAAGCCAGGCCATCACAGCCCCTAGGGGTAAGAAGTCTACTTGCTTCTTAGAAGAAATGGTGATGGAATTGTCGGATTGATCTTCAGCATCTTGGCGTGAAGGCTAGATGTTGAGGCTGTCCCAACCCTGAGTATGGAAGAGGAATAAGGGAGAAAGAGGGAATTTCTCTGACAAACTAGAAAATTCTCTCCGACTCATCATACACGCTGAAGGACATGACATGAGTATCTTCAAATCCAAGTCAGTGAAAAATGCTTCAAGTAGGACTCAGACTGGTCTTATTCTGCAGCACTTAAGAGAGTTGAGTTCCTACATTTCAAATATTGAGAAAGTTAATATTTAAAGATACAAGAGAAAAAAGATAAGTAAAAACTTCAGAGCAGTAGTGCTTCGCAAGGAAGAGAGGAGGGCAATTTTGTCCCTGTCTCCTTCCAAGGGACATTTGACATTTTTTGGTTGCTACTTGAGTAGGAGGGAAGGGTGATACTGGCACCTAGTAGGTCGAAGGGGCTGTAAAGCTGCTAAATATCCTAAAATGCACTGGACAGCTCCCCACCCCCAACAGAGTTATTTGGCCCAAAATGTCAATAGTGCAGAGGTTGAGAAACCCTGGCTTAGAGTTGTCATCCTTCCCCGGTGGCTCAGCAATAAAGAATCTGCCTGTGCAATGAAGACAACTTGGATTTGATCCCTGGGTTGGGAAGATCCCCTAGAAGAGGGCACAGCAAGCCATTCCAGTATTCTTGCCTGGAGAATTCCATGGACAGAAGAGCCTGGTGGGCTAAAGTCCATGGGGTCACAAAGAGTCGGACACGACTGAAGACATGACTGACGTGACTAGCAGGCACACATACCAAGTATACCAACCCTTAAACGGTGTAACTAATTGAATTTTTAAAAGAACATGTGAGAACAGAGGTTTATACTCGAAGTTGAATAAGTCATGTGATTAATAAAAATCACTGTAAATGAGCAATGTTAGCTTTTTCTCACAAAGCCCTTACCCTAAATTTCTCAAATATGAAGAAGGACTAATTTAATGGAACCATAATTTCAAAAACTAGACAGATTTCTATAATGACATTGTTACAACTTTTAGAAATGCATATTATTCGTTACAGTTTATAAATTACATGAATTGCCTTTTTAAATATTTATAATTTGGTATAATTACTCTAATTGATAAACTTCAAGAGGTCATGTTTTAGTTTTGGGGATGTCTATGATGTATCAGGCACTGTACTAGGCACTGCCATTTCCCCCCAGACCAATAACAGCTTGGTCTTGAGACGTTCTGAATCTCCTAGGCAGCACAGAGATGCGATACATATAATAATAGAAGTATAAACATAGTCATGGGAGAACGGAGGAGGGAACTGAAGTCATCTGCTTGAGGTTACAAAACTAGTAATCGGCAAATCTGGGACTTGTCTTAAGGTCTTCTGTGACTTAAGCCAAGTCTTCTGTCTTGGTATAACAATATAGCTTTTCCGGAGATGTAGAAACAAAACTAGGACTTGTCTTAAAGTCTTCTGCGCGGGCGCAGGAGGGCCGAGAGGAGCTACTCCACGTTCAAGGTCAGGAGGGGCGACCTCCTCCAAGGTAAGGAGCAGCAGCTGCATTTTGCTGGAGCAGCCATGAAGAGATACCCCACGTCCAAGGTAAGAGAAACCAAAGTAAGACAGTAGATGTTGCAAGAGGGCAGACGCACAAACCATATGCACAGAAAACTAGTCAGTCTAACCACATGGACCACAGCCTTGTCTCACTCAGTGAAATTAAACCATGCCCTGTGGGGCCACCCAAGACAGGCGGGTCATGGTGGAGAGGTCTGACAGAACGTGGTCCACTGGAGAAGCAAATGGCAAACCACTTCAGTATTCTTGCCTTGAGAACCCCATGAACAGTACAAAAAGGCAAAATGAAAGGATACTGAAAGAGGAACTCCCCAGGTCAGTAGGTGCCCAACATACTACTGGAGATCAGTGGAGAAATAACTACAGAAAGAATGAAGGGATGGAGCCAAAGCAAAAACAATACCCAGTTGTGGATGTGACTGGTGATAGAAACAAGGTCCGATGCTGTAAAGAGAAATATTGCATAGGAACCTGGAATGTCAGGTCCATGAATCAAGGCAAATTGGAAGTAGTCAAACAGGAGATGGCAAGGGTGAATGTCAACATTCTAGGAATCAGTGAACTAAAATGGACTGGATTGGGTGAATTTAACTCAGATGACCATTATATCTACTACTGTGGGCAGGAATCCCTCAGAAGAAATGGAGTAGCCATCATGGTCAGCAAAAGAGTCCAAAATGCAGTACTAGGATGTAATCTCAAAAATGACAGAATGATCTCTGTTCATTTCCAAGGCAAACCATTCAATATCACAGTAATCCAAGCCTATGCCCCAACCAGTAATACTGAAGAAGCTGAAGTTGAACGGTTCTATGAAGACCTATAAGACCTTATAGAACTAACACCCAAAAAAGATGTCCTTTTCATTATAGGGACTGGAATGCAAAAGTAGGAAGTTAAGAAACACCTGGAGTAACTGGCAAATTTGGCCTTGGAGTATGGAATGAAGCAGGGCAAAGGATAATAGAGTTTTGCCAAGAGAACGCACTGGTCATAGCAAGCTCCCTCTTCCAACAACACAAGAGAAGACTACACGTGGACATCACCAGATGGTCAACATTGAAATCAGATTGATTGCATTCTTTGCAGCCAAAGATGGAGAAGCTCTATACAGTCAGCAAAAACAAGACTGGGAGCTGACTGTGGCTCAGATCATGAAGTCCTTATTGCCAAATTCAGACTGAAATTGAAGAAAGTAGGGAAAACCACTAAACCATTCAGGTATGACCTAAATCAAATCCCTTATGATTATACAGTGGAAATGAGAAATAGATTTAAGGGAATAGATCTGATAGAATGCCTGATGAACTATGGACTGAGGTTCGTGACATCGTACAGGAGACAGGGATAATGACCATCCCCATGGAAAAGAAATGCAAAAAGCAAAATGGCTGTCTTGGGAAGACTTACAAATAGCTGTGAAAAGAAGAGAAGCAAAAAGCAAAGAAGAAAAGGAAAGATATAAGCATCTGAATGTAGAGTTCCAAAAAGCAAGGAGAGATAAGAAAGCTTTCTTCAGCGATCAATGAAAAGAGATAGAGGAAAACAACAGAATGGGAAAGACTAGAGATCTCTTCAAGAAAATTAGAGATACCAAGGGAACATTTCATGCGAAGATGGGCTAAAGGACAGAAATGGTATGGACCTAACAGAAGCAGAAGATATTAAGAAGAGGTGGCAAGAATACACAGAAGAACTGTACAAAAAAGATCTTCACGACCCAGATAATCACGATGGTGTGATCACTCACCTAGAGCCAGACATCCTGGAATGTGAAGTCAAGTGGGCCTTAGAAAGCATCACTACGTGATGGTACACATGTCTCAATGCCATTCTCCCAAATCATCCCGCCCTCTCCCCAAAGTAAAATAAAGTAAAAATAAAAATAAAATAAAAAAATAAGTGAACATGGAAAAAAATTAAAAAAAAAAAAAAGAAAGCATCACTACGAACAAAGCTAGTGGAGGTGATGGAATTCCAGTTGAGATGTTTCAAATCCTGAAAGATGATGTTGTGAGAGTGCTGCACTCAATATGCCAGCAAATTTGGAAAACTCAGCAGTGGCCACAGGACTGGAAAAGGTCAGTTTTCATTCCAATCCCAAAGAAAGGCAATGCCAAAGAATGCTCAAACTACTGCACAGTTGCACTCATCTCACACGCTAGTAAAGTAATGCTCAAAATTCTCCAAGCCAGGCTTCAGCAATATGTGAACCGTGAACGTCCTGATGTTCAAGCTGGTTTTAGAAAAGGCAGAGGAACCAGAGATCAAATTGCCAACATCTGCTGGATCATAGAAAAAGCAAGAGAGTTCCAGAAAAACATCTATTTCTGCTTTATTGACTATGCCAAACCGTTTGACTGTGTGGATCACAAGAAACTGTGGAAAATTCTTCAAGAGTTGGGAATACCAGACCACCTGACCTGCCTCTTGAGAAATCTGTATGCAGGTCAGGAACAGCAGTTAGAACTGGACATGGAACAACAGACTGGTTCCAGATAGGAAAAGGAGTACGTCAAGGCTGTATATTGTCACCCTGCTTATTTAACTTCTATGCAGAGTACATCACGAGAAACGCTGGACTGGAAGAAACACAAGCTGGAATCAAGATTGCCAGGAGAAATATCAATCACCTCAGATATGCAGATGACACCACCCTTATGGCAGAAAGTGAAGAGGAACTAAGTAGCCGCTTGATGAAAGTGAAAGTGGAGAGTGAAAAAGTTGGCTTAAAGCTCAACATTCAGAAAACGAAGATCATGGCATCTGGTCCCATCACTTCATGGGAAATAGATGGGGAAACAGTAGAAACAGTGTCAGACTTTATTTTGGGGGGCTCCAAAATCACTGCAGACGGTGACTGCAGCCATGAATTTAAAAGATGTTTACTCCTTAGAGGAAAAGTTATGACCAACCTAGATAGTATATTCAAAAGCAGAGACATTACTTTGCCGACTAAGGTCCATCTAGTCAAGGCTATGGTTTTCCAGTGGTCATGTATGGATGTGAGAGTTGGACTGTGAAGAAGGCTGAGCCCCGAAGAATTGATGCCTTTGAACTGTGGTGTTGGAGAAGACTCTTGAGAGTCCCTTGGACTGCAAGGAGATCCAACCAGTCCATTCTGAAGGAGATCAGCCCTGGCATTTCTTTGGAAGGAATGATGCTGAAGCTGAACCTCCAGTACTTTGGCCACTTCATGCGAAGAGTTGACTCATTGGAAAAGACTCTGATGCTGGGAGGGATTGGGGGCAGGAGGAGAAGGGGATGACTGAGGATGAGATGGCTGGATGGCATCACGGACTCGATGGACGTGAGTCTGAGTGAACTCCGGGAGTTGGTGATGGACAGGGAGGCCTGGCGTGCTGCGATTCATGGGGTCACAAAGAGTCAGACACGACTGAGCAACTCAACTGAACTGAACTCCTTGGTATGATGATTTTGAATGTGCAAAGAAGAAATTTCCATTATGTAGTACTTTCTGTAACACATGACAAAGGATGAGGAGTGCAGGTTATTTTTCATTTTTTCTATTTTCCTCCAATATATTTTAAAAACTGTCCAAGGTCCTTCACATTCTTGCACCCACCTAGTTCCCAGTATCCCCTCCCACACTCTGCTTCACATGCCCTCCAACTGTTCTAAGCTTTTCACCCTTCCCAAACCTTACCACCCCCTTTCATGCAACTATGGCATTGCTTGTTCCACGGCTTTGTCCTGAAATGCTTGTATTTCACTCTTCCTCTGAAGTGCTTCTACCTTTCTCTTTTGACTCAGCTCAAATATCACTTCCTCTGAGAAGGCTTCTTGCATGCTTAGTTGCCCTGTAGTGTCTGACTCTTTGCGACTCCATGGACTGGAGCCCCCCAGGCTCCTCTGTCCATGGAATTTCCCAGGCAAGAATACTGGTTGTTGTTTGGTTGCTAAGTTGTGTCCAACTCTTTGTGACCCCATGAACTGCAGCATGCAAGGCTTCCCCATCCTTCACTATCTCCTGGAGTCTGATCTAACTCATGTCCATTGAGTCAGTGATGCCATCCAACCAACTCATCCTCTGTCATCCCCTTATCCTCCTGCACTCAATCTTTCCCATCATCAGGATACTGTAGTGGGATACTGTAGTGGGTAGCCATTTCCTCCTCTAGGGGATCTTCTAGACCCAGGGATCGAACCTGCGTCTCCTGTGTCTCCTACATTGCAGGCAGGTTCTTTACCTGCTGAGCCATCTGGGAAGACTTCTTATACTGATCAATCTGTATCCTACATCAGAGTGAGCTGTTCTGTCCTAAGGACCCCACGGTGCCCTGCTTCTATGTCTGCTGGACCACCTCGGAATTGGGCTATGATTGATGTGATCACACAGTTGCTGCCTTAGTTTGAGGTGCACTCCTTGGAGGTGAGGGCTGAGACTTGCTCATCTCTGTCTCTTCTGTATGTATTAATAGCAGAGAACAGGACTAATAATGACTGCACAGAAAATCGTGGTTGATTGAATAAATGAGTGAACAGGCTATGCCACACAAGGTAGAGCTCTGATGCAGGGCTGCAGCTTTCCCCCACCTCTACCAGATGAAACCAACCAACCAACTAGGACTCCTGAGCCAGCCTCAAGCACAGAGTTGGTGTTTTTCACCAGCCAGCTGGCTCTGTCACCAAGGAGGGATGGTAATCATTAACATGACACTTTAAACATCAGAAAGATTAGAAGGAAACATGTTTCTAGTGGTTAGTGACTAAGATTAAAATCATGAGGCTATGCCTTTTCTGAAAACTGTTGAACTGATGGACGAGAATTGATGTCAGTGTGCGTACTCACTACTCCCTCCCTCCCAGCATCTAGAAAGAATTCTTTAATTGTGCGCTCCTGACTTCTCCCCAACTTGGGAAGATCCGTTTGCTGGGACAGAAGCCACATCCATCCATAGAGCACGGACCCAGGGAGGAAGGGGATGGGGGTGGAGGCAGAGGGTAGAGGAGCTTTCTTCAGGGATAGGAGGACAGCCTCTCAGAGCAACTCTGAGCCGAGGAGATGGAAGCGAAAAGGCGGATGTTCACGAATTCCTGTCTTTGTCTACCTCCTGTAATGACTTGCCTGAGGAATGAGATAGAAAGAAATTCCTTTCAAATTATATTTTAGCTGTTGTCCTGTGCTTCTGAAATGTGACCCTGTCCCGAGGCCGGCACATCAGAGTTAGTTTTGTAAGATTCTTAGTGGAGGAGAAGGGACTGCAAGAGGAGGAAAGCATGCCTTTCACTCGAGGGTTTGCTAGCTCCACAGGAGGCCCTGCCGAAGAGAACACAGCCAGGGCAGGCAGAGGCCACAGGAGTGCTGGTGCTGGTAGTTCTGGCTGCAGCGAGCAGACAGCCTGGACGGTGAGGCACTGCATGGAGGGGGTGGGGGTGGAGGGCCACCAGTCCCTGGGGCTCTCAGGCCAGGGATATCCAGGAGTCCATGGGGATGCCTGGAGGGAGAAACTCGGGAATCTCAGTTTGGAGCCAGGTTACAGCTTGACGTTGTACCCTGGGAGAGCCTGAAACTAGGCAGGCTTCCACCCAGACCAGGGATGCCCCAGAAGCTGCCAGACCACTGGGTCATGAAGCCCACTACTGGCAGGTGGTAGCTCTGGGGCAGCTAAGGTTTCTGATATCTCAACAGTAGCTTACTCAAAGAGAAGCCTCTAGGCTATACTCAGAATCTCCCCCAAAGTGGCTGCAGATCTTAGGATTAGATGGGGAAGATCCTGGGCCAAGACAAATGTTAAAGAGACAATAACACATATGGGTTGTTGTTGCTCAGCTGCTAAGTCTTGTCTGACTCTCTTGTGACTCCGTGGACAAGAGCCCACCAGGCCCCTCTGTCCATGGGATATTCCAGGCAAGTATACTGAAGTGGGTTGTCATTTCCTTCTCCAAGGGATCTTCCTTACTCAAAGACTGAACCCACATCTCCTGCACTGGCTTCCCTGGTGGCTCAGTGATAAAGAATCTGCCTGCTAATCAGGAGACTCAGATTCAATTTCTAGATTGGGAAGATCCCCTGGAGAAGGAAATGGGAATCCACTCCAGTATTCTTGCCTGGAAAATCCCCATAAACAGAGGAACCTGGTAGGCTACAGTCCCTGGGGTCACAAAGAGTTGGACATGACTTAGCAACGAACCAAACAGCAACAATAACACATATGGGTTAATTAACTGTGGAGAGAGGAGCTCATGATCATGGCATCCCCTGTGGTCCAGGACTTATTACTGAAAAATTAAGTTTGGCCGAGGGAATAGCAAAGGTAAAGCAAAGTGGCTTGTTTGGAGGAAGGCATCTTAGATGGCAAGCAGTGGGGTGCATTTGACTACAAAAGCCAGAAGGTCTGAGGTTGAGGCCTTGCCCGCTGACACTTTAAATAACACTGGACTCTCAGTTTTCACATGTGAAAGACAAGATCTCCTATATTTTGTACATGAGAGTGTTTGGCACACAGTGTACACTCATTCATTTATTCAGTGTGTGAAAGCACTGAGCACTTGGTGCGTGCCGGCCAGTAGATCGGGCACTGGGGACGCAGGCGAGCACGTAGATGTGGCTGTGTCTTTGTGGGGCTCACGTTTTACGGGAACAGTCAGAATGCTGGTTGAGTCTGGATCATTCACTGCCTACCGGCTCCTGGGGCACCTTTCTGTGGAATGGGCTTCAGCCGGTGCTTTTAGAAATGGTTAGCAGGGAAGGGAAGACTCAGAACAGCATATTTTAGGGCAGATAGGGAAGTGAAGTTGATGTGGCCATAACTGTTTTCTCCAGATTAAGGGGTTTGTGGAGAAGCCGAAGATGTTCCACAATAAAAACCAGGAAATGATTACAATCTCCTCCCAGCCTTTTCCAAGAAAACCGTCTTTTTCCAGGTGGACAAAAACAGCAAAGACAATCACACCAACATTTGAACAGTTCTTCTGAATCAGTAGGATATTCAACAGGCCATTTCTACAGAGGGGCCAGAAAGCTGGAAAAGAGGACCACAGAGGGAAAATTAAAAGGACTGTGATGGTCCGTTGCAAAGGTCACAGCACTGTTTTGCTGTTTGTTGCTTAGTCGCGAAGTCGTGTCTGATTCTTTTGTGACCCCATGGGCTGCAGCCCACCAGGCTTTTCTATAGTGGTGTTTCAATTGAGGCTGTCTATCTATGCACCAGTTCTTTCCCGTCTCTATAGAGAATTCTTTAAGTACAATATGTTTCTGTTGTGGTGGGAATTTTTGAAGTGAGACATAGGGAAGGACTTCCTGACTCCAAGAATGGTTAGTTGCCAACCAAGTAGAGGGTTATAGAATGAAATCAGCCCTCTTGCATTTGAGAAAACAAACTTGGCCCATATGAATGCTTGCTATCAGATTCTATCCTTCAAGACCCAGTCTCATTGGTTATTATTTCTGGTGTGTAAGCAAGACCAGACACCTGCAGGCTGAAGGGGCTTCAATCCATTTAAAACCTCTCTCAAGAGTCTTCTTTTGAGCCGCCAGCCCATCTTGCCCAAGAGGCTGATCTTTAGGAGCTATGTGAGGGCTCCTTGCCCTGGGCTTGATCTGGGTTTAGCCAGTGGGAAGCACCAGCTGGGGGTCCTCCAGATAAGCTGGAGGAAATCAAGGTGGGTTGTCTCTCCAACCTCAACTCGATGGTTTGACACCTGCTAGGTTCCTTCATGGAGGCTGTAGCTTTTCCTACGGCTATGGTTGTAGGAAAAGGCGGCCTTTCCTATAGCTGTGGTTCTCACTGGGTTCAGGGCAGTGCTCCCCCATCACATCTTCATGTCTAGAGGTGGTAACAGACTGTTGCCAAGCCTGGACTTAATTTATCCCTGCTCAGACTTTTCTAAAGAGTTCTTTAACAAACCCTTCTTAGTCATCTCTTTAAGTGTGTGTACCATCTGTCTCCAGCTGGAATTCTGACTCATGCGCTCTCTGAATTAGACTTGAAGAATTTCTGAAATTTCATTCAACATTTATTTTAATGAAAGTGTTTGAGCAAGTACTTTATACAAGTGATAAATACTGAAAGACTTAATAATATCTAAGTGTTTTTGAGTGTCTGGTATATGCCAGGTAATAGACTAAACAATTTATATAATTTAATCCTCACGATAATTTTGTGGTGATGTAGTTTTAAGCCTCTTTTCAGGTATGGAAATCAGTGTTCATTGTAATTAAGTACCTTGCCTGAGGCTACATCACCAGTAAGTAGAGGAGGCAGGATTCATTCCCAGATGGGTTTCATTTTCAAACTTATAAACTTCTTCTCTTTATGGTCTCTTATATACAGTGATAATTATGATAGGGTATTCAGAGAAATGAAAAACAGAGAAGGAGGGAGGAATTCATATGCTAAGAGTTGGAGACAGAAAACTACACTCTTTTTTCAAACTTGGAGACAAGTAGGAGGGCAAACCTCCGTAGACAGTGCACTAGTGATAAGCGTATCAGACGGACTAGGAGTAGAAGAGGATTTATACAAGGGATTTATACAAATGTGCAGTGATGTGTTTAGCAAGTGGGCCCCGTCCTCCCCAAAAGCCTGATTTACAGCGTTTGCCAATCTCGGTGATGTAAATACTCCCACCGTAGCACATGTCAAGCCACTAATATGGCATGACTGAGTGGGACGTGGGAAAGAGATATGCAGAACTGGCTCTTGAGAGCAGGCACACACCTGTTGCTGTGCATCACTGTGTTTATGTGCAAGTGTGGGGAGTCGGGAAATAGCATGTGTGTTTGGGGTGCTCTAGGCTGGTAGGATCTGCAAGAGCAAGGGGAACAAGTGGCAGGGGGAGGTGGAACGGGGACAAGGATCAGAAAGGAGAGGAGGAAGAAAGGACCACGGGGGAGGGCTCTGGCTGAAAGGCTGGAACTGCTCTGTCCGATCTGGTACCGATACATTGACACTGATTGTGTGAAATGTGTCTGGTCCAAATGGGGATGTGCTGTAAATGTAGATCACACACTGGATTTCAAAGACTTCGTGTGTGTGTGTGTATTATTTATATATAACTATATATATATAAATCTCAATATCTCTGTGTTAATTACATGTTAAATCACATTAATATTTATAATTAATTTTACCTGTTTTCTCTTTACTTTTAAAAATGTGGCTACTAGAGAAAGCCACACTACCTGTGTGGCTCACAATCTATTTCTTTTAGACAGCTTTGGGTCAGAGAATTTGGTCTTTATTCAACAGGCAACAGAGAGTCTTAGAAGAGTTTTAAACAGATGTGGTCTGTTTCCCGTAAAGATCCATCTGGTATGATGTGGAGACTGCTGAGTCCGGGCCTGACTTGAGAGCCCAGGCAGAGGGACGCAGCGCTGGCGGAGGGAGAGGAGTGGGAATGAGGCGGGAGAGAGCAGACTGGATGGGACAGGGTGGCGGATTGCGTGTGGAGGCTTGAGGGTGATGGGCCACTGTCTAGATGGAGTGATATTAACAGAGACTAAAGTACAGGAGGGATGACAGCTTCTTGGGGGGAGATGATGAGTCTGGGGTGCCAGGGAACTTGCAGGTGTCCAGCAGGCAAGTGGGTACGGGGGTCTGGAATCCTGGTAGCACCATCTACAAACTCTATTCCGAATCAACCGTCTCCCATCGCCTCCGTTGCCGCCACCCCATCAAACCGCCGTAATATCCTGTCTGGGTTAGCACTGCAGCCTCCTGGCTGTCTGATGTGTTAGCCTTGCTTTTCCTCAAGTCTCAGTCTACAGCAGAGTCATCTTGTTGAAAGCACACCTGAACACCGCATGCCCCCCCTCAAAGTCTTCTGATGAACTCCATGGCACTCAGGGTTCACACCGCTATGTACCATGGCTTAAGGCTCTGTGCAACCTGGCCCTGCTACTCTAAGCCCCACTGCCGTCTCCCTCGGTGACTCTGCTCTAACCACGTGGGGTCCCTCACTGTTCCTGGGACTCACCAAGAATCCTCTTTGCCTCAGGCCCTTGAACCTGGTGCTCTTCCCCATGAATTTCTTAGAAGGCGTCTCCCTCACCTCCTTCAGGTCTTTACTTAGCTACCCCTTCTTTGTGAAGCCTTCCTGCTCACCCCATTTTAAATGACACCCCATTCTTTCTTTCCCTTCTTTATTTCTTCATCAGCTCCTACCACTATTAATCATACTATAAATGTTACTTATTTCTCATATTTTATGTCTGTGTCCCTCATTAGAATGTAAACTCCTTAAAGCAGAAATTTTCTCTATTTTATTTTCTACTGCGTCCAAGAAACTGGAATGATTCCTGGCACATAGTAGATACTGAAATAATATTTGTTAAATAAATGAATGAACTGTAGAAGACCAAGAAGACCAGTGGGGTGAATACATAAGACCTAGAAACAGATATGCCCTTGGACTTTGAGCTTTGACACTAGTCACTGTGACCTTGGGTTGGTTATTTAACATCTCTGAGCCTTAATTTCTCATCTATGAAATGGAGACGTTAATAGTACCTCCCATAAAAGATCATTGTGAGGAGGTGTCCAGTCAAGAAATATTTAGGGGCCCACTCCTGTGTGCCAGGAGCTATGTTTAAATAGGGGTTAGATGAGAGAATTTATAGAAAAGTCGACATGGTGTGTCCCGTATTGCAACCCCCCCTGACACTGGCAGGGGAAAGAGTGTTAGGCAGTCAGGAGACAAGGCTGATCTGGGAGTGAGTGTACTGGCCCAGGGGGGTGAGCAGAGTGTGGGTGAGGGGAGGGGACTGTGCTGACCTTGCTGATTTCACAGGGCTGAACCGCATGAGGGGGAGCCAGGAAGCAGGCTGGACTTTCAAGGCTGGGTAGGGAGTGGAAGGGGAATTCTGGTGTCATCATCAGTGTGCCAGTGCCAGAATCCAAAATTGCAGACACAGGCTCTCCCTAAAGTGACGAGTCATCCCTCCCGGGAGAAATGACACCATGGGGTCCCCCCTGTGAGGAACCACGGGCCATGAGAAGAACACTGTGACTTGTCAGGGTCCCACTGACTTCAAACAGGATTACGGTTGGAGGCCCAAGTCCCCTGCCTCACTATCTGAAAATCCCATGAAACAGCCAGAGCCTCATTCTGGGCAGCAGCAGACAATGGCTCTTTGCCACCAACCAGTGAAGAGTAAGTGAGAGCAATGATGAGGGCAGAGGTCTGCAGGGTCTGTGCCTGTGGGGGCCCCAGAAGGCATGAAGAGGAGAGTCAAGGCTTGGAGGTCACAGTCAGGCAAGATGAGCACGTGGAGGACTGGGGCCTTGCCCATTCCCTCCGGACCCAGCCCAGCCCTGACCCTGGCTACCCTGCGCTGAGCCTTGCTCTGGTCTTCCTGGTGGATTATTCTGGAGGATTTCCCAGGGAAGTTTGGAAGAAGCCCCTCCCCTGACTTCATGTCCAGCCCCAGGATGAGGGAACCCAGGATAGCAGTTTTTTTCAATCACATGAGCCTCTCAGGCACTCTGGCTCCTTTGGTGCCCAGGAGGCTGTGCCACAGTGCCCACAACATGAAGCAGGGGACCCCAACGCGCTGTGGGAGGACCGAGCTGAGAAGCAAATCCTGAGGTGTAGCTTCTAGCTTTCCACCCATGTAAGTTAGAAACCACAACTGCAAGCTCGGCGCGCTCCTTCCTCTAGCCCTCAGCAGTGTGTGTTACATAAGAGGCACCTGCAACTCAACAAATCATTACAAAATGAATCCTACGTAACCACCACCTGGGATTCCCAGGTGGCTCAGTGGTAAAGAATCCACCTGCCAAGGCTTGAGATGCAGGAGGTATAGGTTTGATCCCTGGTCAGGAAGATCCCCTGAAGAAGGAAATGGCAACCCACTCCAGTATTCTTGCCTGGAAAATCCCATGGACAGACAAGCCTGGCAGGCTAATGTGCTTAGGGTCGCAAAGAGTCAGACATGACTGATGGACTGAGCATGCACGCAACCACCACCTAAGTCATGAGGGGACCTTGGCCATCTCCCCTTCATCCCTCTCTGATACCTATCTCTTTCCTCCCCTAAAGGTAAGTACTATGCTGACTTCTGAAACAATCATTCCCACATGTTTCTGTTTTTTACGAGGCAGAATAGCACAGTGGTAAGAACATGGATTCTGAGGACAGAAGGTGTCCATTCACATCTTGGTTTCTCTACTCACTTTCTGCAAATCCTTGGGATGAATACTTTATCTCTCTGTGCTCACTTTATCTGTGATGTGAAGATTATGACAGAATGAAGGCCGATGAGGCTCTTTAAAAGATTAACTCTGAGTTGGTGCTTGTGACAGTGCCTTGGGTAGTATGGGTGCTCTTTTTAGCACGCGTGCTAAGTTGCTCAGTCATGTCTGACTCTTTGTGACCCCATGGACTGTTAGCCCACCAGGCTTCTCTGTCCATGGGATTCTCCAGGCAAGAATACTGGAGTGGACTGCCATCTCCTTCTCCAGCGGGTCTTCCTGACCCAGGGATCAATCCCACGTTTCCTGCATTGGCAGGTGGGTTCTTTACCACTAGAGCCACCTGGGAGGCCCCGCTCTTTGTAGAGTATCCCCTAAATATACACCCCTTAGCAAATACAGTCTAGTTTGCTAGTTTTTTCTTAAACTCTGTGCTAATGAAGCATACTCTAAAACCAACCAATAAATAAACCAAATAGATAAGTACAAACCCTATATAATGAAAGCAGCAATGATGGTGGAAGGGAGAAAGGATATGCTAGTAGCTGAAGTTCTGGAAATAGGAGGATGGGCTGGGGCAGGAGGATAGAGCACACAGAGGTGGCATAAACAGATCATGGGGATTTGTTTATATACTCAGCAGAGGGGTGTAACTGAGTGTGTTACCGAGTCTACGCTCATACTGCTCGTTGCAAGACAGGCCAGTAAATCCAGTTTTGGGGCAAGGAATAGTGGCTTTATTAGGAAAGTCAGCAAACTGAGAAGATGGTGGACTAGTGTCCCAGAGAACCTTCTTACTGAAGTTAGAATTCAGGTTTCTTTTAAACTAAGAGTGGAGGGGGTGTGGTTGGGTGCTACAAACTTCTTGGCAGGGAAATCCTTTGTTCTTGCTGCTGTTTACATAGGTCAGATCGCAATATTCCTATAAACCTCCAATAAGACAAATGTTCTTCTCTGTTCTGTCACTTTTAATTTCTGTATGAATGGTTATACCATTCATATATTATACCATTTCTGAATGAAGCGTTATACCTTTGAAGTTTAGATCCTTGAGAACCGGCTATCCTATATATTTCAGGGTGTAGGCAACATTCTGTACTTGTAGCAAAAGCAATAGAATACGAAGGCTAAGGTAAAAGGAGCAGACCCAATATGGAGTCACATGTGTTCTTCCCTATTACAAGAGAACACAGCCTGGATTCAAGGAGTGGGAGGGGCTCTGGGGAGTGAGGCAACCTATCCCTCCTCTCCTACCACCAGCACCCAGCATGGTCTTGATGGGCTTACCCTGCCTCCGTCACAGTGCATTCTGCCTCTGATTACTTGACTTCACACTTCTCTCCCAGTTTCAGGGCCTGGGCGCAGGTCTCTGCCCTGACAGTAGATACTCCAGTTTTGATGCAACCTGGACAGTGCTCTAAGGCACATGGACCCCTGTGTCGGGAAGGAACAGTCCTGTCCTTGGGAACAAGAAGCTCCACTCCCAACTTCCCTCTGGGTAGAGATGAACTGAATTGAAAATGTATTTGTTCCGTGAACTTGTGCTATCTACATAGAAGTAGCAAATACTTCGTTGAAATGATATGGTTTTCTTGGCTTTCTCTGGATCTGCCCACTCAATCTTCGTGCTTTCCCTGAGCTCTGCTTCTCCCTCAGATTCTGTTTTGTAGAAGTAGACACAGAGGCAGGGTAACTCACCCCAGCTCACATGGCTAGTAAGTGCAGGGGGGCTGGCCAGGGCTGTGCTCGTGACCAGTCACAGCCCTGCTCAGGAATCTTGGTGTTGCTCCTCCAGCTCTGTGGACACACTGCTGAGCCTCCATGGGGTTCAGTTTCCCTGCTTGAGAGGAACAGGACTGTGGGCCCCAGTGCTCACACTGTCTAATTCACCATACATCACCAAGACCTCCCACGGATACAGACCAGCCCCAAGGCACCTGGAGACTCCATGAGAAGTAATATCGTGGTCTCTGGCCCCCTCGGGGAACTTCTAATGTATTTGGGGGCACAACTGATGATACAAGATGGTGAATAATTAATTTCTCAAAGTGTGATTCAGAATGTAAGAAAGGGCTCTGGGAGGGCTGCTGAATGAGTCTTGACTAGTGGAAAAATAGAGCATATTAAAGCAAGAGCAAATCCTCCCTAATCAGTGGTAAAAATTACTTTTCTGTTAGGCAAGGGTCAGACACACTTGTCTGGCAGACAAGTCATTGCCATCTGGTTCCCAGTCTGCCCAACTGGCCCCAGCCCCAGCGCAGCTGGTGGACGTGCCTCATTTCAACGAAAGCATCAGCACTTGGGTGGTGGTGGTGGGGGGGGGTTTCTCTTCCTCCGCGTTATATGCTTCCTTATGTTGAAATATTTCTCCATGGGGCTAAGCATGAGATGAAGAGGATGTATGGTGAGAAAGCAGAGCCCCAGAAATAGAAGGCTAGTTGGGATTGTGCAAAAGTCTCTAAATGAAGCCGGTGACAGAGACGCCACACACCCTGAGGCTGGTTTCTTCAGCCATTTACGCAGACGTGAGAAACGTGATTTGACTGAGCTGGGAATGGAAATCCTGGAGACAATATTTTAGAGTGTTGAGCTTGAGTTCACTAAGTAGGCTGGATAACAAGTCTTCAGTTTGTTTTGACGCATACGGCGGCATCCATCCAGGGGTCGTTGGTTGTCCAGACGGCTGCTCCCTCTGTGGGTTTCCCTGGGGTTCCGGGCCGCCTCTGCTGCTCATCCAGCCGCTGCAAGGGTGATTCCAGGATGTCAGTGCTCACTGACAGGCTGCAGCCTCACAACTTTATTTTTTAACTTTGCATTTAACTTTTAAAAAATTTACGTTTTTATTGAAGTGGAATTGATTACAGTTAGTTCCAGGTGTACAGCACAGTGATGCAGTTACGTTCAGTTTGTTGTTGTTGTTGCTCAGTTGTGTCTGACTCTTGGCGACCCCATGGATTGTATGCAGCCTGCCAGGCTCCTCTCCCCATGGGATTTTCCAGGCAAGAACAGTGGAGTGGGTTGACATTTCCTTCTCCAGGGGATCTTCCCCACCCAGGGAAAGAATCCTGATCTCCTGCATTGCTGCTAAGTCACTTCAGTCGTGTCCAACTCTGTGCGACCCCATAGACGGCAGCCCACCAGGCTCCCCCGTCCCTGGGATTCTCCAGGCAAGAACACTGGAGTGGGTTGCCATTTCCTTCTCCAGTGCATGAAAGTAAAAAGTGAAAGTGAAGTTGCTCAGTCGTGTCCGACTCTTAGCGACCCCATGGACTGCAGCCTACCAGGCTCCTCTGTCCCTGGATTTTCCAGGCAAGAGTACTGGAGTGGGGTGCCATCGCCTTCTCCGTCCTGCATTGCAGGTGGATTCTCTTCTGACTGAGCCACCGGGGAGGACCTATTGTATATTATATACAGTTTTAGATTATTTTCCCTTGTAGGTTATTACAAAATATTGAGAATAGTTCCCTAAGCTATACAATAGATCCTTGTTGGTTATCTGTTTTGTATATGTGAAGTGAAAGTCACTCAGTTGTGTCTGACTCTTTGCAACCCCATGGACTGTAGCCCACCAGGCTCTTCTGTTCATGGGATTTTCCAGGCAAGAACATTGGAGTGGGCTGCCATTTCCTTCCCCAGGGGATCTTCCTGATCCAAGAATTGAACCTGGGTCTCCTATCTTGGAGGCAGATTCTTTACTATCTGAGCCACCAATAGAGGTGTGTATATTTTAATCCCAGTTTTGGAGTTCCAGCTGAGAGTTGGCCATGGGCTGTGGACTCTCCTATGTCGTTGCCTTCTGGGTATCTTCATTCCGCATCCCACAGGAACTTCTTCTCGACTAAACTCCTCCCACGCTTGCTTCTTCCCATCTGCCATCTAGCTCAGTTAATGGCACCATCACTAATGCTCACCACCCCCATGTGCAGATAGTCACCAGTTCCCGCCTCTGTAACATCTTTCCAGTCCATGGATGAGCCTCAGTTCAGGCCTGCATCTCCATCCTACAGCAGCTCTGCCTTCCTGCCTTCCAGTTTGCTCTCCTTGAACCCACCCTCCACATAGCGGCTAAAGTGACGATGCCATCCAGCCATCTCATCCTCTGTCGTCCCCTTCTCCTCCTGCCCCCAATCTCTCCCAGCATCAGAATCTTTTCCAATGAGTCAACTCTTCACATGAGGTGGCCAAAGTACTGGAGTTTCAGCCTCAGCATCAGTCCTTCCAATGAACACCCAGGACTGATCTCCTTTAGGATGGACTGGTTGGATCTCCATGCAGTCCAAGGGACTCTCAAGAGTCTTCTCCAACACCACAGTTCAAAAGCATCAATTCTTCAGTGCTCAGCTTTCTTCACAGTCCAACTCTCATATCCATACATGACCACAGGAAAAACCATAGCCTTGACTAGACGGACCTTTGTTGGCAAAGTAATGTCTCTGCTTTTCAATATGCTATCTAGGTTGGTCATAAGTTTCCTTCCAGGAGTAAGCATCTTTTAATTTCATGACTGCAGTCACCATCTGCAGTGATTTTAGAGCCCCAAAAATTAAAGTCTGACACTGTTTCCACTGTTTCCCCATCTATTTCCCATGAAGTGATGAGACCAGATGCCATGATCTTCGTTTTCTGAATGTTGAGTTTTAAGCCAACTTTTTCACTCTCCTCTTTCACTTTCATCAAGAGGCTTTTTAGCTCCTCTTCACTTTCTGCCATAAGGGTGGTATCATCTGCCATATGGGTGATATTTCTCCTGGCAATCTTGATTCCAGCTTGTGCTTCTTCCAGCCCAACGTCTCATGATGTACTCTGAAAGCAATTAAGCAATGCTGTATATTGTCACCCTGCTTATTTAACTTATATGCAGAGTACATATTGAAAAGCAGAGATATTACTTTGCCAACAAAGGTCCTTCTAGTCAAGGCTACGGTTTTTCCTGTGGTCATGTATGGATGTGAGAGTTGGACTGTGAAGAAAGCTGAGTGCCAAAGAATTGATGCTTTTGAACTGTGGTGTTGGAGAAGACTCTTGAGAGTCCCTTGGACTGCACGGAGATCCAACCAGTCCATTCTAAAGGAGATCAGCCCTGGGATTTCTTTGGAGGGAATGATGCTGAAGCTGAAACTCCAGTACTTTGGCCACCTCATGTGAAGAGTTGACTCACTGGAAAAGACTCTGATGCTGGGAGGGATTGGGGGCAGGAGGAGAAGGGGACGACCAAGGATGAGATGGCTGGATGGCATCACTGACTAGATGGACGTGAGTCTGAGTGAATTCCAGGAGTTGGTGATGGACAGGGAGGCCTGGCATGCTGTGATTCATGGGGTCGCAAAGAGTCAGACACGACTGAGCAACTGAACTGAACTGAATTCAAAATTTTGAATTTACAGGATCTTTGACCCAATAGTCTGAGGACTCTGTCCTGTAGGAATAATTGGATAAGAGTACAAAGTTCATGTGAAGAATATTAACTGTACCATTAATAATGAAACATTTGAAAATGAAAATGAGTCAATCTTTTGTCATAGTGATTTGGTTAAATAAATCATGGTAACAGCCATATAATGGAATATTATGTGATTGTTAGAAGAGAAGCAATCTCTATATCTTTGCATTTCTATTGTTGTTCAGTTGCTAGGTCGTGTCCAGTTCTTTTTGACCCCGTGGACTGCAGTATGCCAGGCTTCTCTGTCCTTCACTATCTCCTGGAATTTGCTCAGACTCATGTCCAATAAGTCAGTGATGCCATCCAACCATCTCATCCTTTATTGCCCCCTTCTCCTGCCCTCGATCTTTCCCAGCATCAAGGTCTTTTCCAATAAGTTAGTTCTTCACTTCAGGTGGCCAAAGTGCTGGAGCTTCCGCTTCAGTTTCATCCTTCCAATCAATATTCAGGGTTGGTTTCCTTTAGGATTGACTAGTTTGATCTCCTTGCTGTTCAAGGGACTCTCAAGAATCTTCTCCAGCACCAGCATTCAAAAGCTTCAATTCTTTGGCATTCAGCCTTCTTTATGGTCCCACTCTCACATCCCTACATGATATTTTTATTAATGTAAGGAAAAAATGCCTGCAATATAGTAAGTAAAGAGACAGATTATAAAGCTTTTTACCCACTACCTATCCACCCTTCCTTTCATTCAGCAAGGAAATAATAAAAGAGTATTATGAAACTATTATCAGTAATTATCACTGGATCAGGTTAGACTTTTTAGTGACTTTCATGCTTTATTTTGATCTTGAGCCACTATACCTCGGTTGGTAAAGAATCTGCCTGCAATGCAGAAGACCTGGATTTGATCTCTGGGTCAGAAAAATGCCCTGAAGAAGGGAACGGCTACTCACTCCAGTGTCGTTGCCTGGAAAACTCCATGGACAGAGGAGCCCAGTGGGCTACAGCCCATGGGGTCACAAGACACAACTGAGTGACTAACACTTTCACTTCTTCATATTTTATTTCATATTTTGAAAAATTTACAATGAACAGTGTGATGTGTTATTCTTGTAATAGCAAAAACAATAAATTTGCCAAAATGGGGGAAATTTTTTCTTCCTGTTGATTAAAAGAGCAATATGAAGATTTATCTTTGCTGCCATTTGGGGAACATGTTGCCATGTGGGATAATTTCTCATCATGAGGCATCTTGGCTTGGTAGATTAGCCCCTGGTGGCAGAACTTCACAGCATATGGAATTTGTCCTGCATTTTTGACTCCGGCTTTCACTAAGTCCCAAGAAATAGAAGCTAACATTTTCATAGTCCATTCCTACACCAACAAAGGGGAACAAATTACATTTAATTTCCAACTATTGATGGATAAGAATTGTGTGGGTAAATACAACATACAAATAATAAACATCTTATCCATGCATTTTATCTCTTCTACCTACTCTCCTGTCAATCATCCTTTTGTACTCATTATCAAGACAAAATGAACTGATTTCCAATTTGTCTTTTGCACCCCATGTGCTCTTGGCCAGACTTGTTTTTAGAGAACTCTTGCCAATTCCTATTGACCACTAGTTTCTTTTCTATCCGATCACAAAAGGTTGACTAACACAACTGTATATTTTTCCTTGGCATTGATGGCATGCTCATCTAAATATGTCTCCTGAAAATTCAACCTTCTCCCTTCTTAAGAAGCTGTAAGTACTTTGCCCTTCAGTCCACCATATTGATGTCTTTATGATGATAAGACTTGGTAAACTGGAAGTGGCATCTCTGGATGCCGTGGTAAGATGATACATGTGTTCTAGAGTGTTGGAAATAAACCTTACAGAGATTCCAGGGGTCAGCTATATGGTAAAGTTTTAGGCTCCAGTATTCTGAACTATGCTGAACATTCTCTCCAAAGCAAAGGATCAGTTAATACATCTGCACCTCTTTACAACCATGAAACAGGCACAGATCTTGGGAAGTCCTTCAGGTACTGGAAGCAGCATATATTGCGCCTGTGACAAGTGCTTCATCCCATTTATCAGAGGACTTTAGCATGACTGGCAATTTTGATTTTGATTTTGATTTTGATTTTGATCCCAGAGAAAGAGGGGGCTCTGCAGCAGGTCTAAGCTGCAGTATAAGGTGTCCTGCCTCTGGGGCCACGTGAACTGGAAAGGCCCACAGTGCTGGAGGTACCTGCAGTAAAGGAGAGCACTGTGCGACATCTCTGATGAGCTGCATCAGAGGAGATGCAGTGCAGACATCTACGTTCTAGAGCAAGGACATGCCATCTGTTGCAGGAAATGATGCACTTTTTAAACGGAAGCCCTTGGCAGGGTACTGAACCTGGGAAGAGACTGAACATCTTGCCAGAAGTCATCAAATACATGTCAATCCAGAACTACCCTTCAGAGACTGAGGGCTGTCATTCACACAAGTCGTAAGGCTGGAGGGGCCCAGCATGATTCATCCTACAGAGGTCATGATGCAGCTAGGAGTGGGCCAGAGCAGGTCCAGGTCTAGAGGGCATGAATACTCTAACTGACCGAGTTGAGCATACTCGCATTATCAGCTGCTGCTGCTGCTGCTGCTGCTGCTGCTGCTGCTAAGTCACTTCAGTCATGTCCAACTCTGTGCGACCCCATAGACAGCAGCCCACCAGGCCCCTCTGTCCACAGGACTCTCTAGGCAAGAATACTGGAGTGGGTTGCCATTTCCTTCTCCATTTATGTTGAACTGACACTTCCCTATAACTCATGCCAATGGCCAGGAGTTTCCTGTGACCAGTTGGCAAAGGAGGGAAAAAAAATCCAGGCCTGACTCATGGAGAGCTGACTGGATCCGTTGGTGTGAGCTGAAAACAGACTGTGCTGCATCACAGTTCCACTCAGGGGAGTCTGAAGAGAGTAGGAGGGCAGGAGAAAATCCTGCCCATGGGCAGAGCTGCAGGCAGTGTAGCAGTCATCCTGTTTGTGAAGAGAGACACGTGGCTTTAGTCCTGAGCTGTGACAGTGGTTTGGCTGCTGGGTCAGGGGTCTGGATGCAGCAAGACTGGAAGACTGGGGATAAGGTGATGTGGGAGAAGAGCACACAAAGGGGCCCCAAAGTGTATGGATTAGTGTATCATATATGAATGCCCACCAGAGAGACTCTACCATAGAATCAGAGGCTCAGCAACCAGCTGGACAGGATCACATGACCTGCTCTCAGTCTTCCCAGTGCCAGTACAGTGGGCCTGTGAATGGAGTCCCCAAGGTTACAGATGTTAAAGATATGAGAACAGTGAACAGATGCAGTGTAGCAGAGTAAACGCCCCTGATCATCGTGAGGAGGTAGGGTTGCTGCCGCATCCCGGGGAGAAGGAGGAATAGTTTGGAAATTCGGGGATTTATTGGAGGGAATACCTTGGTGCCAGGTTGTAGCTGAAGATGGGCGATTCCTGTAACTACAACCTGATGAGAGCATGGCAACCAAGGGTTCAGATCCTTCACGGATTAAAGTTTGTGTCATTTCAGCAAACAAGCCACCTAGACTGGTAGAACTGCTGGTGGAGAGGGAGAGAAATGGTGGAGGAAGGAGCTGCTGAAGGGCAATTCCAGCCAAGGGACCAGCTGCAGTGGTGGGTGGCAGCTGCTTTTCTTCCAATGGCCCCATACCAGCCAGTCTCTTTGGAAGATTGCCTGCCCAGAGGTGCCTGGGAGTTTCCATTTCTTCAGGCTCCCCGCCTTAGCCAGGGCTGACAGTTTATGAGCACAAAGTCCAGCTCCTGGCCTTGATGGGGACCAGCTCACAAGTCGTATCTCATGAGACTTTGCCTGAAATCTCACAACCTGGGGCCCCTACCTTTCCAGTCCTGATTGCCTCACTCTCCTATCAGTTTCTTTCAGGGCCTGTCTTGCTAAGCCACCAGCCGGGGAATCTTCCTCCCAGAGTCCGCTCTGGGTAGCCTCCCACCCCTTATGTAGATAAACGGAGGTAATAATGGGTGGCATTCGGCTTCTGCACAGCACTGTGGTGAGAGCTCTTACATTACAGGGTCCACTGAATTCTCCAGAACTCCATCATGTGCTGAATAAACTCTCAGCAGCAGAGCTTAGGGCTTAAGGGCACAGATCCTGGAGTCCCACTGCGCTGTGCGATGCTTAATTGCTCAGTCTTGTCTGACTCTTTGTGACACTATGGACTGTAGCCCGCCAGGTTCCTCTGTCCTTGGGGATTCTCCAGACAAGAATACTAGAGCAGGTTGCCATTTCCTTCTCCAGGAGCTCTTCCCAACTCAGGGATCGAACCCAGATCTCCCGCATTGTAGGTGGGTTCTTTACCATCTGAGCCACCAGGGAAGCCCAAGAATACTGGAGTGGGTAGCCTATCCCTTTTCCAAGGAATCTTCCCAAACCAGAAATTGAACCAGATCTCCTGCATTGCAGGAAGATTCTTTATCAGCTGAGCTACTAGGGAAGCCCATAGCCCCACTATCTGGGGTCAAATTCCAGTTCTGCCAGTGACTATGTGATCTTGGCAGGTTACTGCCCTCACCTATAAAATGAGGATAATAATAGAGTCTACATCACAGGCTATTTATGAAAATTTGATGAGTTTATATAAAGCAGTGGTATGCTTTGTAGATATTTGTTAAATGAACAGGTACTTCACAGGTACAAGGGGCAGTCAAGACTTAGGAAGATTAATTAACTTGCTCAAATCCACCCAGCTAAAATGGTAAAGCCAAGACCTATAAGATTTCAAAAGTCAGTCTCTTAACTATGACACTACGCCACCTCTGGTCATGCCTACTGCACCTTCGTTTGCTTTGTGCATGCATGCTAAGCTGCTTCAGTCGTGGCCAACTCTTTGTGTCGATTTAGTATACTTCAAAAGGCCCACTATTCTCTGAGGCCGCTCCACCCATCCCTGGCTGGCCTTTGTTGGGAGACACAGAAAGAGCCTGGGTCTCGCTGGGGCCACCGTGGGGCTGAGGCCAGCTCGGTGTCACTGTATATATTGTCTTGTCTCATAGGGGCCGTGGTGGTGGTGGTTTAGTCTCTGAATTGTATCCGACTCTTGCGACCCCCTGGACTGTACCCCGCTAGGCTCCTCTGGCCATAGGGTTTCCCAGACAAGAATCTAGAGTGGGTTGACATGCCCTCCTCCAGGGGATCTTCCCAACCCAGAGACTGAACCTACATCTCCTACATTAACAGGTGGATTCGTTACCACTGAGCCCCCTGGGAAGCCCACTTGAAGGGGCTGCTGTGTGTTAATTCTCAAGGGGATTTCTCCACAGACCTACAGCTTTATTTCATTCCTGCCCCTTGCCCCCACCTGACTTCCCCAGAAAGCAGACTTTCCTCCACTACTGAAGTGAAAGCTTATGAGGACTGTTGTTGTAAACTCTAAAACCTTTTTCTCTGTTTGCTCAGTTGCCAAGCTTAATGAGCTAATAATTTAAAACATACGGAAACATGTAAGAGGGGAGAGTAAGAAAACTCTCACTTGCTCCCTACATGGCTTTCTCAGGCTGTTTCACCCGCCCAGGCCTTGACTCACCAGGGCCATCACAGCCTCCTCTTGGACTTCAGGCTGACACACCTGGCAGGCTTGGCGAAAGTCCTTATAAGGCCGCTGCTGGGCCACCCCAGAGGCTTCCCTGGCCTGCATTTCGCTGGGGTGATGAAGCAATGTCCGTGAATGGGAAAGGCGGGGGCCGCCTGCTCTCAGTTCTCTGTAGCCCCACTCAGACGGCCCTACTTCCTCTTCTGATGGTTTGAATATGAGAAATCTCTTTACAGGAGAACCTTAAGAACAAAGCCATTTATTTCCAGGCTATTCAGTGAGCACAACTTATTGGTCATCTCATGGGGTCACTATTAACAGGAAAGGTAAGAGGGCCAGATGTGGTGCTGAGCTTCCAAGCTGCTGGGGATCCAACATAGTTTCATTATTTTTCCTTTTGAGGCCCTCAAGGTCCACGCAGGGCTCAGGACTTGGGAAAGGAGGTAACTAGTTAGAAAAGAAAAGGAAAATTGAATATCTAATGTCATAGGTACGAAGCACAGGCTTTTACATGTATCACCTCATTTAATTCTCAAGGTGATCTGTGAAGTCAGTATTTGGGTATATAGTGGAATTTCCCTGAAATGTCTGCTCAGATCTATCTGGCTTCTCTCTAGAGCCCAGGATCGGCCAGGATGAGGCCCCTTGGGTTATTTATATTTTAACCTCAAAGGGTGTTTTCTGCTTTTCAACCTTAACATTACATATGGCTCAGATCAGTCCCAAAGGCTTCCTCCCAGCTCAGATACCCAAGTAAGCTGCCCCCACCAAAGGCAAGAGCTCAACTTCCCAGCTTCCCACAGCCACCAGGAGCCCTGGAGCCCAGGAGAACTTGCACACCTGCCACTCCACCTCTTTACCGTAGCCCATGGTGGGGGGAGGTGAGGAGTCCGCAGCCCCTTCTAGGGCTTCATCTCTGGCCCCCTGTTCGAACCCCATGCCATCCCCTCAGTTAGCCGGCTCCTATCTGAATTCTGATCTCAGTCCTAATGCCTTTTCTTCAGGGAAGCCTCCTCTGATCTCCTCCTTACCTTAAAGGGTGGCCCCATCCTTACGTCCACTTCCCCTTGCCTTATTTCCCTCTCAGCAGTACCTGTCTGGCTTGCTCTTGTGTATTTCCTGTCCATCTCTCCACCAGCACGATCACATCATTAAATCAGGGATTCACATCAGGTTTGTTCACAGCCATGTGCACAGTGTCTAGGAAAGACCTGACATGGAATAGTCACCCAAAACATTTGCTGAATGAATGGACTGTTCTGCACGATCAGGAGAGAAGAATTTTGGTTTCCCTGGTCTGAAAGGTAAGAGAAGAAGACCTTGAGATAAGAGGGGGAAGGGTGGGGGAAGGGAATGGGAGGAGAGACACAGAATGAACCGAGAGAAGAGACAGGATGTATTCTGAGACTGTTCTCCTCTGCAGGTTACTCAAAGTGTGGGAGCCTACACAGGCTGCTAGAAGAGGGGCCTCTTCTAGCATTCATGCGCATCGAGGGGCCATACAACATAAACTTTTAGAACATGGGCTTTGCCATAGACTCAAAATTCGAGTCTGGGCTTCACCATTTACTAGCTGTAAGGCTTTAAGTGAGGAATGCACCTCAAGGCCTCAGTTAAGTGGGAGTAACAATATTATTGCATCGCAGAGCAGCTGGAAGCCATAAACGAGGTACATGTGTTAAGCGCGGAGCACCAAGTCTGACTCCTGGCAAGTGCAGAGAGGAGACAGCTGCGAATGCACCTGTCACAGCCATGATCCTCCTGATCACAAGATTACTCCAGTGCTTGCCTCTTCAATTTTCACTGACTCTCAGCGGATTACCATTTTCCAAAAAGCAACAAGTGGTTTTGTTTCCGTTCTTTTGCTGCCATCTGTGAGAGATTGGTGAGTAGCTGGGGGTATGCTGTGGGTGCTGAGAGGCCAGCATTGCTATTCTGCCTATGAAGCAACTTGCCCCTCACGCAGCCCTGGGGATAAGTCTCTGCACTCAGCTGCCTTGACGGTTTTGGGGAATGTGGCCACAAGTGAGAACCCCAGGGTATCGCGGGCCCGTGAGCACACTGAGCACAGAGGACAGGGCACAGCCTGTCCAGCCGTGACGTGCACTAGCGCTGCGATCCCCGCACCCCCAACCACTCAGCCTCGTGTTCTTCCTGCGGAAAGCAGGACAGTGTTTCCTGGCCTCTGTTGCTACCGGGTTTGGATGACCTTGACACAAAAGAGGTTATGACGGAGAGCTTTGGCGATCCTAGACTGCTGTATAAATCCCCGACCGTCATGATGTCATCAGCATCGTCTGCAGCGGGAGGGGGCCCGACTAGCTGGCTGGAGATCCCCGGCTCCGTGGACATCTCGGTGTCATCCACACCCTGTACCTCGTAGACAAACGCCCTTCTCGTGGCGCCAGGATCAAATACCACTCAATGAGGTGTCCCCGGCGGGGGGGGGGTGGTTAGAATGACACCAGGCCCTCACTCCCAGGAGCACCACCACTGCACCCCCCAGTCAGGCTGGTGGGTGTCTGCCAGATGTGCGAAGGCAGGAAATTAGCACCAGCTCTGAATAAACATCTCTGCACTTTCGTAGGACTGGACTCATGAAAGTCCCATGGTCCCCCACCCTGACGAGACAGACACGTTCCAGCCCTCCCATCCCAACATCAACGTTTCTGGGAAGCGCTCACTCTTAGGTGGCGGCAGTGTCCAGGGCTCCAGGATGCCTCCTGAGGCAGACAGGCAGGGACAGGATCTAGTGGCGCCGGTGACCTCAGCCCATGGCTCAGACCCCTGGCCCAGCCCACAAAACCAAGTCACCTCTGAGAAGAAACTTTCCTTTCATTTGACCAGAGCCGACCCCCAGCTGCAGCAGGCAGGGTGCTGGCCTCAGGCCCTACATGCGCTTATGAGATAAGTGTTAACTGAGTGATTACTGTGCACTAGGTACTAGGTGCTAGGAATGCACCAGTGAACGAAACCGACTTTGAATTTCCCTTCCCTTGTGGAACTTCCATTCTAATGTGGGGACGAGGAGGGGACAGAAAAGAAGAGGTAAAGAACTAGATTACGAAGTGTGTTGTTGTTTAGTCGCTAAGATGTGTCCAGCTTTTTTGTGACCCTATGCGCCGTAGCTCACCAGACTCCTCTGTCCATGGAATTCTCCAGGCAAGAATACTGGAGAGAGTTGTCATTCCCTTCTTCAGGGTGAAGTGTGTTAGCAGATGACAGATGATGTGGGAAGCTGACTGGGTGGGGAGGGGGAGGGGGAGTGCAGGGGGAGGGAGGAGCAGGTTCCATGGGGAGGTCCATGGAGAAGGTGCCGCCTGAGGCAACCCCAAGGAGGCGAGCATCTGGGAGGGCACAGGGGAACATCCTGCAGAAGGGAACAGCCAGTGCCCAGACCCTGAGGCCTGGCCACCGCCTGACACGCTCGAGGAATTAGGAGACCAGTGGCTGGAGCAGCTGCGGGAAAGCAGTGAGCTGGGAAATGAGCAGCGGTGAGGTGTGGAGAGCAATCCTTGCAGGTGACAGCAGGAGAAAGGGGGTTCCAAATCAGCTGGTAGCAAAGGCTGGCTCTGGTTTGGGGTCCTAGGAGTCTATATAATGTGGGCATGCCTTAAGAAAAGCTATGAAATTACAAATATGAAATTAGGCACAGAGTTGGGGAACTGCAGCTCAGTTTCCTTAACTTTCCAATGGTGGAGCAGTGGAGCTGAGGCCTATGCTTGGGGTGGTCCTAGGTCCCTCCCTCTCTTCTTTTTCTCTTTTTCCTTCATTAATGAGAAAAGATCCCATTTAAAAGTAGCCAATGTATGTGGACATTTCCCAATTAAAATAATAATTTTTCTTATAGTGCCAATTGTTATCTCTGTCTAGATGGAGACATTTGAGCAAGTTTGGATATGGTATGGAAACTTTGATAAATTTGTTTCAGTGGAATTAGATGTAATGCAATCCTTTGCCTTTGGGAATAAATCAACCAAGAAGCATTTATAGCACAGTTGCCATATTCAGAATCCAAGTTCTGGAGGCGTTTTCCAGTCTGGCTATGAAGTCAGTGCCTGTGCCTGTGGAGAGTGTGCTTCATGGTGCCATGGCATTGCTTCTCGGGCCCTACACTTGATTACTTCTCTTCTTATTTAATATGCTTTCCCTAGGGGCTTCCCAGGTGGCACAGTGGTAAAGAATCTGCCTCCAATGCAGGAGACACAGGAGATGCCAGTTCGATCCCTGGATTGGAAAGATCCCCTGGAAGAGGGCCTGGCAACCCACTCCAGTATTCCTGCCTGGAGAATCCCATGGACAGAGGAGTCTGGTGGGCTACAGTCCATGGGGTCACAAAGGGTTGGACACGACTGAGCGACTGAGCACACAGAGAGACAGACCCTTGCACGCACACTTGAAATATCAGCCACCCTCTGGCAAGCTTCAGTGGCAAATCAGCTTCCAGTTTCACTTTCCGCTACTCCTGGGTGGTTTTCCAGGAGGCACAGAGCTGTGGTCACACTCCCCGATACCCCTTCTCCACACAGCTGATGGGGGTGGCCTGCCTGAAACACGCATATCTAACCACAGCTCTGTTCTAAGCAGCAGCCTGTACTAGTTGCTGTCCTCCACATCAGAAGTTCAAACATGGAACTGAAACTCATTTTTTAACTAAAATATTACATTGAACACCCATAGAAGAAACAGATGGAAAGTTATTTTATTGGTAGACATGTACTTTATAGGCTACATTTATAATATTTGCTTGTTATGAAGCCAGCCCCTCTGAATAATGAGGCTAATTTCAAAAGCACAAATATTTGAAAATTCACAGCCATGGATACACTTGCAGTTTATATTTTTTAAATTTATTTACTTATTTTAGTGTAGATGATTTACAATGTTAGTTTAATTTCAGGTATAGAGCAAAGTGGTTCATATGTATATAGATACTCTATTTCAAATTCTTTTCTATAAAAAAATTATTATAAGATACTGAATATACTTTCCTATGCTCTTCAGTAGATCCTTGTTGGTTATCTATTTTATGTTTAGTACTGTGTATCTGTTAATCCCTACCTCCTGATTTATCCTCCTCTCACCCCTTTCCCCTTTGGTAACAGTAAGTTTGTTTTTTATGTCTGTGAGTCTATTTCTGTTTTGTAAATAAGCTCATCTGTATCATTTTTTCAGATTCTCTATATAAATGATATCATGTGGTATTTTATCCTTATCTGACTTATTCACTTACTATGATAATCTCTACCTCCACCCATGGTGCTGCAAATGGCATAATTTCATTCTTTTTTAGGACAGACTAATATTTCATTGTGTGTGTGTGTGTGTGTGTGTGTGTGTGTGTGTGTGTGTATAATCTTCTTTATCCATTTCTCTGTTGATGGACCCAGGTTGCTTTCATGTCTTGACTACTGTAAGTAGTGCTGCTATGAATACTGAGATGCATGTATCTTTTCAAATTAGAGTGGGAATTTATCTTTTCTTATGGTTTGGTTCATGATTCTGAATATTTAATACAAGTGTCATTGATTAGAAAGACCGTATCTCTGTACAAGTCCTAAAATTCAGGCCGGTGTGTGTCCCCACAGACTATAGCCTCCCAGGCTCCTCTGTCCATGGGATTCTTCAAGCAACAATGGCCTCAAATCTTTTCAAATTTTGTTTTTTTCTGGACATATGCCCAGGGGTGGAATTGCTGGATCATATGACAACTCTATTTTTAGTTTTTGAGGAACCTCTGTACTGTTCTCCATAGTGGCTGCACCAATTTACATTTCCATCAATAGTGTAGGAAGGTTCCCTTTTCTCCACATTTATTATTTTTAGACTCTTTGATGATGGTGCACTTGCAGTTTTAAATCATCCTTGGCATCCAGTTTATTCCTGTATTTTTTTCTATTGCCCAATGTTGAGAAAGTTTGGTTCAAGATATAAGCAATAAAATTAGCAACATTTTTATGTTTTACTTTTACACAGCCTGCCTTGCCAACTTGGGATGCTCTTAATTAAACAAATCAGATCTGAGAATGCAGAGGAACGATTTTGAGTCTAATATTGAATCATTAACAGTATCTGCTTTCATTGCTTATGTTAAACGTGAAAGTCCCATCAGAAGTAGCTCAAAGTCAGATAGATGCACGTGCAGTGTTATCCTGACTCTACAGCTGACCATTATGCAAAGGGAGTGAATGTAATCACCTAGGTCTTGTCAGCCTGCATTGGGTTATTCAGTTTACTGTGGTTGTGCGTTTGTGCAAATTGATGCAAGAGGACACACACTGGCCTGAATTTTAGGAGATCACCTGTACAGAGATACGGTCTTTCTAATCAATGACACTTGTATTAAATATTCAAAATCATGAACCAAACCATAAGAAAAGATCAATTCTCACTCTAACAAAGAACATTTGCCCAATGACATAAATTAACGCATTGGTGGTCTCCAATATGGTAGTATTTGATATAAAGCACGTGTGACTATGTTGATGTAAAATAACAGTTAATTTTTTAATGATTTAAAGTACTTATTGTACTTTTAATGATTTAAAATTCTTTAAAGTACTTATTGGACTTCCCTGTAGCTCAATGGTAAAGAATCTGCCTGCAGTGCAGGAGACCTGGGTTCGATCCCTGGGTTAGGAAGATCCCCTGGAAAGGGAATGATAATCCACTACAGTATTCTTGCCTGAAGAATCCCATGGGGAGAGGAGCCTGGGAGGCTATAGTCTGTGGGGCTGCAAAGGGTCAGACATGACTGAGCAACTTACACTACTAAAGTATTTATTTTGAGTCGCTTTCTTTAAAAAGTATTTTATTTTTTAAATAGGGAGCAGTCTCTCAGAGCTATCTGAGATGCTGCCTCCCAGGCTGCAGTCCTCATTTTGCCCCCAGTGAAACTTAACTCACAACTCTCAAGTTGTATGTGTTTTTTTAGTCAACAGTTATGGCGCGACGAAGTGACCCAGGGACTTCCTTCCTTCGCCTGGACTCCATGAGGAACTGGAACTTTGGTACCAGCAGTGACCCCTTGCATCCATCAGGCTCCTCGGGGAGTACAGACTAACTTGGATGCCTCAGGCATGACCTGCAACCAAGACTGGAGAAGACATTATTTAAGAAACTGTCTCCAACCTGGATAGATGGACCTTTCTGTCAGATACTGTTAACTGACTCATGCACAGTGAAATGGAAGGGAAACTGACTCTTGAATTAACTCCCACTTCCAAAGGCCCCTAAGCTGGCCTGGTCGATAGAGAGGCCTGCTGACCTCAAACTCACTTTAAAACGAGTCTCAAAGAGGAAGCTGCACTACACGAGAATGAGAAGACGACAAGATCAGAGGTAGACAGCTTGCCCAAGATGCTGGACCTGATTCATATGATCACTTACAGTGTTTTCTTGATTCCTTGGACCGGTGCCTACCAATCAAATGTTTTCAATCACGGACATGATTCTACACTAGTTTAAATCTCAATTCAATTGTTGGTCTGTGGCCAATAACCTGTGTCTAGTAATTCTGGGTTACCTTGGTGGATTTCTCTCTTTCAGAACTCTGATTGGATACCCCCTAGGAAATTTATTTTAGATGAAAGTTCAGTCCTGTTCTGTCTATTCATGATATTACTAGATGAGATCCTCTCATCTGGCCAATTAATGATACCTGCTCTGATCCTGGCCATAGATTTAAGTTTTCTCTTAGGGTCATTCAAACTCAATCAGAGTGATGAGCTAAGTCTTAATCAAAAAACTAACCTCTCATCTATTAAAAGGAAAACTCCCACAATTATGGGATGGATCTATATGCTTAACACCAGACTACGATCATTTAAATTTAAAAGCTCCTCTGTGTTGGGAACAATTAAATCATACTAAAAATGACCAACCTGGCAATACTATGAGACAAAGCTGGGTGCTTTATGAACTATGCCTATTTTTACCCTTAGAGAGAGAAATTGGTATGGAACTCAGTGGATTTGTGGCACTAATTTATGGACTTGATGTCTACAGGGATGGATACAAAGGTATAGCCTGGATTTCCATGAATTTAAGGTCATACACATTTAACAAATTAGAGGTAACCCCAACCAATCTACCATTGGTATGATCCCAATTGGTCAAAGATCTGTATTCTACTGGTATGACCAACTTTGTGTGTGTGTGTGTCTTCATTGAGGCTGGAGGATGTAATTGGCCATATCGAAGTCTTAACAACTTTCATAAGCTTTAAATGGTAGTAACTGGCCTATTAGCTTATTGAATTCTGAGATCTCTATGATGAGAAAGGCAGTGCTACACAACCGCAAGGCCCTTGGCACTTTACAGCACCACAGGAAAATAGCTGTGCTACAACTCAAAGTGAATGCTCTATTTTCATTCCTGATAAATCCTTTAATGTAACACATTTGAAGAACCATATGAAAAAATCATATTTCTGCCTAAGTGACCCCTTCCCTAGTTTTGATGATCTTTTAAAAAATTGGTTTGGTGTGGGAGGCTCATGGCTAAAATAGTTACTTTTAATTCCACTAATGTCATTAACTATACTATTTGTATTTTGCCTGTTTCACAAGATTATTGTTTCTTGTATTACCAAGTGTATGACTGAGCCTCCAACGAAAAGAATAATGACTAGACTTGATACATATATGACCAGTGATTGTAACAGTGTAACTCTAGACATGGGAAGATGCAAGGAAAGGGAATACTTTCCTGGACCGTGACTAGAAGAATACAGGCGTCCAGAGATCTTTGACTTTTAAGACCTAGTCCAGTAATGGCGCATTGAGTGGCCTATCAGCAAAAGCCTTCAGAACTGGGAACGAGCCTTCCCAGCAACGCGAGAATGGTCACGAAATGCCCCCCAAGGTATGGTCTGACTTATGACCACAAGGGGGACGTGTCAACTATAAATTGGCACTTACCAAGGGCACTGCCAACAACTGAACAGCAAAGGCGTTTGCCATCTGCCTGTAGGAGACTGAGCCCCACACTGCTGCAGCTGTCGACCTTCAACACCCCCTGAGGGAGTTCAGGGTGGAGAGAGGCGCTCTGTGCTCCAGGGAATCTGGTGGGGCAGGTCTTTAGATTGTTGGAGGTTTTTAGGAACCGATTTTACGATCTCAATCCTTGCATCTCCTCATACCTAGAGAAGCACTAAATTCCTTCATGGTGACATCAGATCCTCATGACTAACAAAAAACCCTTTTCTAAACTGAGTGCTTAATGGTATTGAACTCCCCATTCACCAAAACCTTATATATAGACCTTCCCCCACTGCTGCCTCATACTCAACCAGTGTTCTTCTCCCCAGTATTTTTCTTCACTGTTACCAGTTTCTTTTATTCCAACCAGAGATTGTGTGTGTATGAGTGTGTCTTAATTTGGGCTAACCCTAGAAACAGACCTTGACATAAGGATTAAAATGCGGCTATTTATCTGGGAAGGGCTCCCAGGAAACTTCTGCAGGGACTGGGGCATGAGACTGGGGAAGGAAGGCAGCCAATAAAGGGAAGATCATGTTGTAAATCCCACCATGGACAAACAGAACATAAGTTCATTGGGGAACTTTGGGAGCCAGCATAGGACACGTGGCCCACTATTATTTCTCCCAAGAGGAAATGAAGCTGGTGTTTTATAACCAACTGCATTGTTTGAGGTCTGTGGGGTGTGGGCAACCAGCCATGTGGCCAGGCTCAGTAAACCCGGGCGGTCAGAAAAAGTTCTTGGTCAGCGCAAGAGCTGGCACTTTAGAGCATGCAGGTATGGCCTGAAATGTTAAGGAGCACGAGGTATCTGCTATAGCCTCTGCTACAACATTCTCCTAAAAACATTTAGAATGAAGCTGAACCAAACATTTGCAGCAATTTTGGCTCGGTCCTTAGAGTGCCAGGCTTCCACAGGGCCTGGTCTGAAGGCTGTTGGCATTCATGGGAGCACCAAATGAAGCTTTCCAGGGTCTGGCTCCCGTCAGTGATTCCTGGTTCTTGTTCTCGCCTTAATCACAGTCAAATTCTAACCCAATGATAGAAGCCATCTGCACTGACAGGCCTCAGATATCACGTATCACCTCCTGCTCTCTCGACCTGGGAGCACCCTTTCCTTCCTCTTACTTGCCTGATGCTACTTGTTCCTCAGATTCAGGTGACTAGAAAGAATGAACTTTCCTTTAGAGTTAATAGGGGGCTCACTGAGACATTTAGCCCAGAGTCTGAGAGACACTATGCTTTCAGGAGTGATTATCTTTCCAACTCCCCATCTGTCTGATGCCTTGGGGAATATTCCTTATCACCCCTGAGCTCAACTGGGATTCCACTCTGCTCACTGTCCTAGCACCCTGGGCTTACCTATTGGAATGGTCTGCTTGCCTGTCTGTCTGCCCCAGTGGTACCAGGAGCTTCTGTAGGGCAGGAAGCGGGCTTTGCTCACCTCCGAATCCCTGTGGTTGGCAGAAGGGCTCAGTAAATGCTTTTGAGTTGAATTCACCGGCGGGCACTGCACAGCACCCCTTCTTTGCAGCATTTGTAGAAATCCTGAGGGAGAAATCGCTGCACACAGGGTGGCCCTTGCATGTGTGTTAGGTGGCCTTATATAAGGTATAAATATGTAACGGAGGTTGCTGCCTCCTTCCTGGGGAGAGACCTGTAGACCTGCTCCTTAATTTGCATGCAAGATTGTTTCTGCTCTTTCTTTATTTGTATCTGTTTAATGGATAATCAGTCCCTCAGTCCATAAATATTTCTGGAGTCCCTACTACGTGTTGGGCGCTGTTCTAGGGGATGGAGATACAGGGGTGCACATGACAGAAAGAGCGTCTACCTCAAAGAACTTACTCTCATTTGGAAGTAGAATAGTACAGAATTCATTTGGACTAGCCTTCTGTTGCCGTCAGAATCTGAAGAATCTGGAAGAAGGGGAGCTCCTCTGGGACTGGGTGATGAAAATCTCAGGCAGTTGTAAGTAAACGCAAGGTAGGCAGACACCCTAGTAGGAGGAGGAACCAAAGGAGGTCAAGGACAGCTGTCATTTAGAAGCATAATGAGCATATCTGTGCTCAGCTTATGGACGTCATAAAGAGATAAAAGCCCCAGTCCGTTCCTGTAAAGATCCGCTGTCTATGGTGGGAAAGTCACAGTAATCCTGAGGATGATCTACTGGTGGGGACCATCCAGGCAACAATTTTTAAAGACTTTTACTTTGGAAATAATTAGAGATTCAAAGAGTGTTGCAGAAAAAGGTACAGAGAGGCTGTGTGTCCTGTCCCCCAGTTTCCCCTACGGGTAATATGTACATAACTGCAGGACAGTGTCACTGCCGGGAAACCGACACGAGTACGGCGCAGATCTTATTCAGGTTTCCTGTGTTTACTTGCAAGTCTATGAAATCTTTTCACATGTGCAAATGTGTGTAACCGCCACCTCAATCAAGATATAGAACCTTTTGTCATCACAAAGAATCCTCAGTGCTTCACCTTCATAGTCACACCCTCCCCAGCTCCCCAGCCCTTGTTTAGTACTGAGTTTTGAAAGTCCTTTATATTCTAGACATGAGTCCTTTGCCACATGGATGGTTTGCAATATTTTCTGCTAGTCTATAGCATGTCTTTTCATCCTCTTTACAGCATCTTTCACAGAAAAAGGTTTTAATTTTGATGAAGGGCAACTTAATGTTTCCATTATGGACTGCACTTTTAGTGTCTTGCTTAAGAGCTCTTCACTTTTTCCAAGATCTTGAAGGTTTTTTATGTTTTCTTCTAAAGGTTGTATAGTTTTACATTTAAATCTATAATCCTTTATGAATTGCTTCCCTGGTGGCTCAGAGGTTAAAGTGTCTGCCTGCAACACGGGAGACCTGGGTTCAATCCCTGGGTTGGGAAAATTCCCCTGGAGAAGGAAATGGCAACCCACTCCAGTATTCTTGCCTGGAGAATCCCATGGACGGAGAAACCTGGTGGGCTACAGTCCACGGGGTCGCAAAGAGTCAGACACGACTGAGGGACTTCACTTTCACTTTATGAATTAATTTTGTATAAAGTGTGTGTTTTGAGTTTTGTTTTGTTTTTTGCCTATGGATATTCAATTGTTTGCCCCATCTGTTTTTAAAAAACCTATCCTTCCTCCATTGAGTATCTTTTGCTCCTTTGTCAAAAATCAGCTGACTGTACGTTGTAGACTTATCTCTGGCTTCTCTATTTTGTTTCATTGATCTATGTATTTATTCCTCCATAAGACACATTATCTTGAATACTGTAGTTATACAGTAAGTCTTAAAATTGAGTGATTCCTCCCACTTTATTCTTCTTTTCTAAAATTATTTTCTATTCTAATTCCTTTGTCTTTCCACATATATTTTATATAATCTTGTCTAAATCAATAAAAATTTTGCTGAGGTTTTGATAGAAATTGCATTAAAACCTATAAATCAACTGGGGGAGAACTGACATCTTTACTAGGTTGGGCTTCCAAACTGTTAACATGGCATTTTTCCATTTATTTACGTCTTCCTTAGTTCCTTTCATCAGCATTTTATAGTCTTTTGAAAGCAAGTCCTATGCATGTTTTGTTAGAATTATGTCTATATATTTTATTTGGGAAGGGGTGTAGTGTAAATGGTATTAAATTTTTAACTTTGGCTTCCACATGGTCATTGACGATATATGGGAAATACAATTGATATTTTAATATTGACCTTGTATCCTGTCACCTAGCTAACTATTAGTGCTAGAAGGTTTTTTGTTTGTTTGCTTCATTTTTGTTTGTTTGGGGCTTTTTAGAAAAGATTCTTTGGGATTTTCTAGATGGACATAGGTTGTCTGAAAATAAGGATAGCTTTATTTGTTCCTTTCTGATATGCATGCCGTTATGGGTGGATTATCAACTATGAGAAGCATTCAGGCCAAAAAAAATGTATTCAGTTGCAAATATTCTATTTTCCCACCCTTTTTAGATTATTTCCCCATGTCCACTGTATGTTCAGGGAATGCACACTCACTCTCACTTCAGATCAAGCAACTATTATTAGGAAAAAAAACATCTGGAAATCATAAGATAGCACATCATAGAGCCACAGAAGGAAGATTTGGGGACTGTTCACATCCCGCCTCCTCCCTGAGCAAAGGTCATCAAAAGATGACTCTGGGTACCATGTGTTCGCTTGGATGAGGGCCATCCAGGCCTCAGCTAGCCTTCCCAAAGCTCTCCCAGGAAAAAGCAACACTTCTCCCAGGACTGGCTAGATCCAAGACCTCCCTGAAGGCAGACTGGGAGCAGGGACTAACCCTGAGGTTGGAGGGTAAGTGGGTATGGCATCGAGAAGGTTGAGGAGGGCCTTCACTCATCTCAATCCAGATATGTTTTCAGCAGGCATGTGGGGGACATCACTGTACATTTCTTTGAGCTGAGACACAGCTTCTACAGGTCGCATGTGACTTGGGTTTAGGTGTGATTGGAGAAAAGAAAAGACAATGTTTTTCTTCCCACTGGCAATGAAACTGTATAATGCAAGGAGGATTCTGTCCTTGACACCAGGAAACCACTGAGGCCAGAGTTGGATGTGTGGACCCTAGAATCATCTGTGATGTATAAGCAATGCTGCCTTAGCAAAGGGATCCTGTAAAATGAAAACTACTTACCCAGATTGCTTGAGGTTTTTTAATCCCAGTGCTATTTACTCTCCTGATTAAGTGTTGAGCAATTCATGGCTAGAATATGCTGAAATATTATGCGGTATGCAATGCTTAATCCACACATTTGTTAAAGGCAGGTATGGTAAAAGAGGCTGAAACAAGGGAATGCAGTTCTCCTTGATACATGTTTGACTGTGGAGAGAATTATTTAATCTGAAGTAGTAAGATATTTTTATCCACTTTCTGGAAATCAAGAGATGAAAAAAAAAATATATATATATATATATATTTTTTTAAAGCTAAGGCTATCTTGAAAATAATAAAGTGGAAAAAAATTTCAAAGCAAACTTAGTTAATTGGGGTGTGGCTCAGACTCTCCGTCATGTCAGATTCTTTGCGACCCCTTGCACTGTAGCCCGCCAGGCTCCTCTGTCCGTGGAATTTCCCAGGCAAGGATACTGGAGTGGGTTGCCATTTCCTCCTCCAGGGGATCTTTCTGACCCAGGTATCAAACCCTTGTCTCTTGCGTCTCCTGCATTGGCAGACGGATTCTTTACCACTAATGCCACCTGGAAAGCCCAGTTAATTGGGGGTAGTAATTTCTTATTGTTTCTGAGTTCTCTACTAAACACTGTACACAAGTAATAAGTTCTTACAGCTTATGCAGTTATGAGGCCAGCAGTTCCCTAGATCTGCTGGATGAGTCAGCGACCTGGAGGTCTGGAAGAGTTGGGGGGGTTAGTCAAACCAAGTCTAAAGGCCTGGGAATCAGGAATGCTGATGGTGTAGTTTGTGTCCAAAGGATGGTAGCCTCAAGACCCCAGAAGGACCTATGTTTCCGTTTAAGTCTGAAGGCAGGGGGAAAAATAATGATGTCCTATTCTGAAAGCACTCAGACAGGAAAGGATTCTCTTCTACTCAGGGGACGATCAGCCTTCTTGTTCATTCAGGGCTTCAGCTGATGTTTGGGCCCACAAGCATGGAAGAGGGCAATCTGCTTTACTTGGCTTATACACTCACAGAAACGCCCAGAATAATGTCTGACCAAATATGTGGGGACCCATGGTCCAATCAGGCTGCCATGAAATTAATCATCCTGGAAACATGGGCAAGGACCAGTGAAAGACTGCTTCAAAAGAGTGTGAAATTCTGGAGTGGACTTCTGATTACATTCTAAAAGAGGACCAGGTTTTCTTAATCCCCTTGTGAAATATGAATACTTTCTGGAGAATCATTTTTTAAAAAGAAAAGAAAAATATTTTTTATTTGGCTATACCCATTCTTAGTTGCACCATGTGGAATCTAGTTCCCTGACCAAGGATCAAACCCCAGCCCCCTGCACTGAGAGCTCAGAATCTTAGCCACTGGACCAGCAGAGAAGTCCCATGAATACACCCTTAAAATTACAATAATGAATATCATTCTCTGTGTACTTATCCTGTGCTGACTGCTTAGCAAACATCTCACTTAATCTTCTCACTAACCCTGCCCTCTACTAAGCTTATTCTCAAAGGAGGGGATATGAGTGGTATCAACATATGAGGAAATCAAGGTTCCAAGAACTGTGTTCTCATCAGTGTTTACAGTACTTGGAACACAGTAGGTATTCAATAAATATTGTTGAATAATGCTAATTAAGTCTCTTGTTAAAGGCCATACAACTAGAAGTGGTGAAGTTAAATTTCAAAACCAGATCATTTGACCCCAAAGTCAAAGGACTTCAGAGAAAAGCCATGAGCACAGGCAGGGCAGGAAATTTGTGACTTGGAGTTTAGGCAGTTGCACCTCTGACATTTCATCTGACTCCTGCATGAGGTAGGCCAACAAGACAGAGCCTGAAAAAATTCCAATAATTCCAACAAAGCCTGTCAGCCTCTGGTACAGCTGCTTGAAAATGACTGAGCAATTAAGCCACACGCATTGGCAGACATTAGCTCTGGTACTATTTGACTCAGAAACTCAACAGCCCCATTCCTGGCATGATTTTGAGCATAATTTCCTCCTGGGTTATTAATTCATCTTTTGTTCATAGCTGGAAAGATGGGGACAATGTATGTTTCAAAGATGTCTGTGCTCTCTTGCTGAATAGCCTTCTGTTCGTGGGAGGTGAAGCTGTGGGAGGAGGTCTGGTTATTAATTTCCAGAAGTTACGTTGTTCAGCCTCAGTGAGATGTTTATCAAGGGGCTAAAACTCTTCCCAGTAACTTATTAGCTATATTTGGAGGCATGTTAAGTCTTGGAGGCCACAGAGCACTGTTTGATATGCCTCAGCAGTGATTCATGACACAGAAGGTACTGTAATCACCCACCTGAGTTTATTCTCAGCTTTCAAACCAGGGGCAACTTTTCTCTAGGAACATTGGCCTTGAGCATTCCTTTGTGTCTCCCTGCCCTGCTCGCTTCCACGGCTATGCAGAATCTGTTTTTTCATCTTCAACGAAAATGTGTAAATAAATTTTAAAGGAGCATTTTGCTACTTCGTCTGAACTTGCCAAAGACTTGATAAGATCACAAAAAGGACAATGAGGTTCTTTCAATTATTTGACAATTGGTGGTGAACAGTCAGAAGGGAGGAAAGTTGGGCATCATTTGAGAAAGAAGATTCATCCAGGCAGAGACCTGTGGAAATGCCCTGCTGTCCAAAGCCAAAATGAGTCATACGAGAACAGATAATGGTTGTTCCTGGGAGGGACATGCTGACCTTCGACCTAAACCTGGAACTGGAGCCAGAGCCTTTGTTTTGGGCCATATCTCTTTAAGATATCATGTTTGTTGCAATGACCCACCTTCAAATCACATTTGGAATGTGGTTTTGCCTCTTCTCACCACAGCTATGACTCCCACCCTCATCTGTATGCCCATCATCTCCCCTGGCGTTGCTCAAATATCCATATCCTGGCCTCCCTCCAGGCCATTTTCCTCACAGCAGCCTGGGTACTCTGTTAAACCCGAGTCAAACATGCCTCTATTCTGCTCAAAAGCTCCCTGTGTCTCCTCACATCTCTAGAAGTAGAAGCCAGGGTCCTCTGCACCCTCCATGACCCAACCATGTGATCCAGCCCCTCTCTTCCCTCGCTGACCTCCTCTCCTACCCAAAGGTAGGACCCAAAGAAAGGGCTCAGGTTTCACTCTCCAGTCTTAGATTGGCAGTCCAGGCTTCACCTCAACACATCCCTCTCAGGAACAACCTCTGCCTTCCTCACACCTCCCTTGTCCTCTGGTCCCATCATGTTTTAGGCATGGATCCATTTCCAGAGCCATTCCCTCCTCGCTTGCTCTGCTCCAGTACGTTGGTGTCACTGATCTTTCTCAAACACACCAGGCTCTCTCTGCCTCAGGGCATTTGCACTTGCTGTTTTCTCTGCCTGGAATGCTCTTCCCCCAAATAATTGTACGGCACGCCTCCTTATCTCCTCTAGGACTTTGCTCCCATGTTTCTCTCTTCTCTGACTATGTTCTTTACAACTACAGTTCCTTCTTCCTCCCATCCCTCCACCCTAGTGGATTTATTCCTCCCTCTCCTGATTTATCTTTCACATGAGCACTTTTCATGACCTAAAACATAATTATATATATTTTATTTATTATATCTTACCAATTCAGAGGGCAGAGATTTTTTTGTCTATTTTGTTTATTGTTGTATCCTTATATCCCTAGAGCTCAGAAGTGTACCTAGCACATCATAAACACACATTACATATTTGTTGAGTGTGGAAATGAATACATGAAGCATTAAATGAACAACTAAACTCTGCATGGTGCTAGTGGTAAAGAACCTGCCTACCAATGCAGGAGACAAAGAGACATGGATTTGATCCCTGGGCTGGGAAGATCCCCTGGAGGAGGGCATGGCAACCCACTCCAGTACTCTTGCCTGGAGAATCCCCATGGGCAGAGGAGCCTGGCAGGCTACAGTCCCTAGGGTTGCAGAGTAGGACACGACTGAAGTGACTTTAGTGCAGACTCTGCCCAGACTTGAGCTACATGTGTGTAGTGTAGAAGATACGCTGTCTGCCCTAAAGAAATGCATGATCCATTTGGGAAGACAGTAGTAGGGGAACTGGTCATTCAGATGTTTTTGCTGCGAGACACAGAAACTCACTCAAAAATACTCTCAAAACGGAGATTGATTTTAAGGACAGCTGTGGCCTAAAGCTGGTCCAAGAACCAGTAAGCCATGAGTAGCCAAAGGTCACACTGGAAATCCCCTCTGCTCCTTTTCCCCATGGTTTCTCTTTCCTGTAGAGCCTCCAGCCCAACTCACAGGTCCAAGTTTGTTCTCTTCAACTGCCAGACTGCCCCCCTCCATTCCTCACTCTCTCGTCCAGATCCCAAGAGAGTGGTTCTGGTTCCCAGGTCAGATGTTCACTGTTCCCGTGTTGGGCAGAGGCCCTCACACCTCCTGGGTCACTGGATATGCCCATGGGTGAGCTGCCCTTCACCAGGTACCTACTTTTGGAACAGCCTTGCTCTAATTTCCTGAGCAGATTTGGGTCAGTCAGCCGCGCTCAGGACAGGAAGAAAACAACACAGTTTGGAATTCTTTGGATTTTTACATGGATTGTTTATAATTATAGATAAATTAAAAGCATATATAAGGAAAACTAGTCTAGAATCCTAAGTACCATTAACACCTTGGTATACCCTTTTCCCTGCATGCATGTATGCTCATTATTTTTTATATTTTTTAAAATGTATCTACTTTTTAATAAAATACCTACCATATCATTTTATATTTTTGTTTTTTTATCACTTACTAACCATATTTCATGAACATCAGTTCAGTTCAGTCACTCAGTCGTGTCCAACTGTTTGTGACCCCATGGACTGAAGCATGCCAGGCCTCCTTATCCATCGCCAACTCCTGGAGTTTACTCAAACTCATGTCCATCAAGTCAATGATGCCATCCAACCATCTCATCCTCTGTTGTCCCCTCTTCTCCTGCTTTCAATCTTTCCCAGCATCAGGGTCTTTTCAAATGAGTCAGTTCTTCACATCAGGTGGCCAAAGTATTTGAGTTTCAACTTCAACATCGGTCCTTCCAACGAATATTCAGGACTGATTTTCTTTAGGATGGACTGGTTGGATCTTCTTGCTGTCCAAGGGACTCTCGAGAGTCTTCTCCAACACCACAGTTCAAAAGCATCAATTCTTTGGTGCTCAGCTTGCTTTATAGTCCAACTTTCACATCCGTACATGACTACTGAAAAAACCATAGCTTTGACTAGATGGACCTTTGTTGGCAAAGTAATGTCTCTGCTTTTGAATATGCTATCTAGGTTGGTCATAACTTTCCTTCCAAGGAGTAAGTGTCTTTTAATTTCATGGCTGCAGTCACCATCTGCAGTGATTTTGGAGCCCCCCAAAATAAAGTATGCCACTGTTTCCACTGTTTTCCTGTCTATTTGCCATGAAGTTATGGGACCAGATGCCATGATCTTAGTTTCCTGAATGCTGAGTTTTAAGCCAACTTTTTCACTCTCCTCTTTCACTTTTATCTTGAACATCATTTCATGTCATATCCAGAGATATATTGGTATTTAATTATTGAATAGTGTTTCATTTTTTTGGATATACTGTAATTTATTCAACCAATTCCTCATCCTTGGATATTTAAATTGTACCTAGATTTTGATGTTATGAACTATGCTAAAGGAAGAGTTGTTGTTGTTGTTGTTTTAATACATCTACAATTACTTTCTTAGAAAAAATTCCTAGAAGCAGAATTTCTGGGTTAAAGAACATAAACATTTAAAAAATAATGATATTAACCGCTGACATTTATTGAGCATGGTATATACCAGTCACTTTACACTTCACAATTACAACATGCATACGAAATAGACACACCTATTGTACCATCCTGCAGATGAGAACATGTTTGCAGAGGCATGAAATTACTTCCCTAAGATCCTATGGCAGGTAGGTGGCAGAACCGGGATTTGAAAGCAGTAACTCTAGCATAGAGCCCTTAATCTCTAAACCGTACTGCCTCCCTGGAAAAGTAGGACCTTTTTGTAGAAGGAAAGGCCCTATTAGGGTCTTCAAGGGAGTTTAGCCAGCTATAAGCAGGACTTTGACCCAACAGGCCACATGCTACTGGTAGATTCATTCTTTAACAGATGACGTCTGGAGGGCCTCTGATGAACAATAATGTGCCCCTTAGCAACATTCAGCTCAGGTGTTTCATTTTTGACCCTTTCAAGGTAGAGTTGATTTGGTATCCAGCCGATAGACCCCTGGTTGAGAAAATATTGATTTTACTCATGAAAGGACTGGCAGGTTAGCTGGCAAGATCACTCACTCGTCTTGGTAACTTGTGTTTCTGGAAAATTACTAGCCTAGAGGAGCCTGGCAGGCTATAGTCCACGGGGTCACAAAGAGTCAGACATGAACGAAGTAACCGAGCACTCACACACTCTAAAAATTGCAACACAAGGTTGGTAAGTCCAACTTCAGGATGATAGAAGGGGTGCGTGAGTGCATGCTAAGTCATGGGTTGCCATGCCCTCCTCTAGGGGTCTTCTTGACCCAGAGATCAAACCTGCATCTGTTACGTTTCCTGCATTGGCAGGCGGGTTCTTACCACTAGCACCACCTGGAAAGCCCAATAGAAGAGAGAAGAATGGGCAAAAGGGAGCTATAAGTGACTTTCAAAAGGGGACTGGAGTGGGAGGCCAGGTGGCTGCTGGGCGGCTCTCTCGTGGTTGAGTCACAGGGGAGCAGGTGTGCACTTGGGGCGCGATAACAAGTCTAGACTTCATGAAATAACAGTCCTCCAGCCATCAGTGAGAGGACTAGGTGTGACCCAGAAAAGCAAACATAGCTTTTTTTTCCTGGAGATAGATAGTTTATGATGATGTAGAAATGTCACCTGAAAGCTCTTGGCTTCCTCACAGGTACAGGGATTGCACATTTCCAATGAAGAATTAGTACAAATGACCTGACACACAGTCATCTAATGAGTCAGAGTTTGTAGAAGACCATGCCTGGGAAACCCAGGAAAACATACAGCCCAGGCAGAGGGTGTTTGACGCCGAGAATCCTACTCCTTTCATCGTTTTAACTCCATGTTGCTGGTGTTGTTTAGTCACCAACTTGTGTCCGACTCTTTGTGACTCCATGGACTGTAGCCCATCAGGCTCCTCTGTCCACGAGATGCCCAGGCAAGAATACTGGAGTGGGTTGCCATTTCCTTCTCCAGGGGATCTTCCCAACCCAGGGATCAAATCCCTGTCCCCTGCTTTGGCAGGCAGATTCTTTAGGGCTGAGCCACCTGGGAAGTCCTTCTAACTCCACACTTTGAAGATATTTATTCAGACAAAATACATACATCTTTTGGGTACATACTTTAAGATATTTATGCAGATAAAAATGCAAAATTATGTTACATATGCAAGCATATACTGAAAGGACATCTGCTGGGTTTGTCTTTGTTTCTTGCCCATACAGTTTCCTAAAACAGAGCTCCCCTCACCAGTGTGGAGAATGAGGACCAGGTAGCAGCACCCCTGAAAAAAACATCCCGCCCTGAGTGTACTGACTTGCCCATCACCTTCCATCCCACCTGAGGCACTTTCTCAGGTATGCGGCTAGATGTCTGCAGTGGGCACTGTGGGTTGTCTCCTCCCGTGGGCATGGTCCCCACCCTCCTTCCTAACTGAATCCCACTTCTACTCAGTATCCCCTCCTTAGTGAGGCCCTTGTGGTTCCAGGTGGGCTGTGACCATCCCCAGATTCCTGAGGCTGGGTTTTGATAATGTTAGTTTAGCTACTTCGAGTGACCCTTACTCTTCCTCTTACTAGAGACAGTGTAAGCCTGAACATGTGATACACTTCAGATCGATAAGAAACGAGAAGATTAGCTCCTTCTTAAAAGAGAAACAGGGATATTTCTTTTATTTGACATTTTCGTGTTTTTATGTGATACTTATAGCAGTGGCTGCCGTTTTATCCCCACAAGCTAATAACGTAAGGACGACGCAGTACTTGCACTAGGTTGGCAAAGCAGAAAAAGGGAAAGAAACTGGGTTCTTAGTGATGTCACTAACTTGGGAGTCATCCTAACACAGGGCTTTTTGTTATGTAAAAGAAGAAATGTTTCTTGTTGTGTAAGTCTTTTTGACTTGGAATTTTCAGTTACTTGCAGGCAAAAACATTTCAATACAATCCCCTGATATTCTCATACCCAAAGAGCTTCTGACCAGCAGTAGGTGACGTTAGAAGCATCTGGCATCTCCTCTCCTCCTCCCTCTATCCCAGGGAAAACATTCTAAAAGGCATCTTGGCTATGAAAACAAATTAAACAGAATTTCACCCCATCCTGTTGGAGGTATTGATCGAAAGAGGTGGAGTTGATTGATACACACCCCACATCAACCAAATTAGTTCTGAGAAATGTTGCCAGTGATTCTATAACTAGAATTCTCGAAACCAGGATTCTGAGCTCAAGACTTCAAATGTTGGTGGTAAGCCTTCAAAAATTACGATTTTTGGCACACAAAATGTTTTCAGACAGCTATTTATCTCACTCTGGGGTGCTGGGTGCCAATAAATTTCACTAGTTTATTACAATAGCATGTAGTGTTTCAGTTCAAGACAAGATTAGTAATAATAGATGATGTGGGTAATCTGGCTCTAAACCTTGTAAAAATCACAATTCCAGTTCCATTTAAGGATAAGGATTGCCATTTAGATTAAGAAATGACCTAAGCTTAATCCAAAATGGTCATAAAATTTTGAAAATAAAAAATTTCTCCCTTAACTCGCATATAAAACCTAGACATCTGATATATCACCATTCTCTGACTATAAGATGAAGACATGTTTCCTATTTTAATGTCCAGTAAAATGACCCAGAAGCAGCTCTTCTTTCTGCAGGGCTCTGGAAATCTAGTATTGTATACCCACAGTGTATGAGGGCAATGGGAGACAGTTTTACCTCAGCAGACAGCTAGATCCATGACCATCACAGATCAGGTGACCAGGAAGTTCCCAGAATCTCTAAAATTATCCTCTCTTAGCCCAGGTGACCTAGGATTCAAAAAAAAAAAAAACAAAAAAACAAATATAATTCAATATCACAGATGCTGCCAAAAGCCAGCAGCAGGCAAGGGCCTAGGACTTGTATACTACTAGTTGGAGAAGTTGGGTATACATACCCTCTTCAGGGCTTGAGAAGAGACTAATTTGAGGGAGGTTGGGGCTCTGAGTTGCTATGACATGGACATTAAGTAAAGGAATGTGACTTTATTTTTTAATCAAGGGATCACTGCATAATCCTCATTTGCCTTTTCAGATGGGTTTTCCTTCCTTTCCACCATGCTCTATGCCCCAGGAGGCTGGAGATTTGTATCCACAGGCTTCTTGGTCCTCCAAGCCTCTGGTTGGGTTTGCCAAGGAGTTCTCATAAGAGACTAGAAGGCTGACAGAGAGTGAGGATGGGTCTTTATTCCCTCCAGCTCCCTCTCGGCTCCTGTGGGCAACCCCTGCAGTCTGTTATTCCCAGGTTCTGGTTACCCCTTCGGGCCTAGGAGCAGGAGCAACTTCCCAGTGTTGCTAGGCTCTGGGCACCTCATCATCCCTGACTGGTTTCACTGGACACGAATTAACCCCATCTCACCTTTGTCAAGGGCTTCTCAGGTGGCGCAGTGATAAAGAATCTGCCTGCCAATGCAGGAGACACAGGTTTGATCCTTGGGTCAGGAAGATCCCCTGGAGGAGAAATTGGCAACCCACTCCAGTATTCTAGCCTGGAAAAAGATCCCATGGACAGAGGGGCCTGGTGGGCTACAGTCTATGGGGTCGCAAAGAGTCGGGTACGACTGAGCACGTACACACATCTTTGTCATTGGTCCCTTTGTCGATATTTCCTCAGTTACTGTCACAACCACAGCTTCAATTACAGGTGCTGTTGGTCTCCTGTTGGGCCTTGACTGATGATATCGTTCAAATGTCTGGGCTGCTCATGAAGTAAGAGCACTGAACCAGCAATATATATATATATATATATATATATATATGTATATATATATATATATATTTAACTTAGAAAATTTTTCTTCTTGAAAGTAAAATTTTATTTATTTAGGCAAAATATGAGGTCTCATTTCATGATGATTTTGGCTATAAGCTTCTGTCATTTCTTAATCCTGATTGCTCCTCCTGTCCCTAATTCCTTCCAGATACTTGCTGAGTTCTTACGAATTTGTGATTTCCAGATAACTTGCTGTCCCCTCTTCCCCCTGGTGAATCTCTGAATCCTTAATATGGAAATCTGGCAAAGAAGAAACATCATTGACTTAGGTTTCTGCCTATGGAATCATGAAGACAATGAATCACATAAATGAGATCTGTCTCCTAAGAAGTTATCAACAGTTTAGTTAATTTCCACGAAGGTTTACTGAAAGCCTATAATATACAGGCTCCAGGGGTTCAAAGACATTTAATATACACTGACTTTAGAGAACTGAAGTCCTGGTAGAGTTGTTCTAACCCTTCACAAAGGGGAGGGCAGGACAGTGAGTTGTTTGGAAATCATAAATTTGTAGGCACTAGCAAGTGCCACTTAGAACTTAGCGATAGGTGGGCAGTTTAGATGCAGAACGCCAGTTTTTAGCCAAAATGTTCATGCAATGGGAACTCAGATTTTTCATACACACACCCTCAATTTTAAAGTGGAGGGGAATAGAGTTAGGGTCCAGGAAGGAGTGGACTCACAAACACATGAGTGTAACCCATATGCACTAAATGCTAGAATGGGGTTTCATGCAGTGTTATGGGAGCACCAAGGAGCACTGGTCTCTACCCAGTATTTGAGAAAACTTCTATAAGATAATAACTGGGCTGCACTTCGGAGAGAGCTATCCAAGTGAAGAAAGATGGGCATCAAGTAAGGGCGGAGAAGGAACAGTGAGGGCAGGCACAGTGTGTGAGGACAGCTAACCACAGCTGCAGGCCCAAGTCAGAAAGAGGCTCTAGCAACGAGCAGGACCCAGAGGGCCAGGTGAGGCCTGAGACCCACGACCGTGTGCCACACTTTGCGTGCGCACCCAGCCCCTTCATTTATTATGCTCCTTAATCCTGCTGCTTTCCAGGGGCTTTGAACAGGCTCCAGAAGTAAGCCTGTTAGGAGGACAATAGGAGTGACTCCAGGAAGGGATGGTCTCCACAATACCCTCACCAAAGCAGGGTGTCCGGCCAAGGAGAAGGAGATCCCACTGGAAGTGGCTCCCCTTCCCTGGACACACCTAAGTGAGTGGGGTGAATGACAAATGGAGTAGCTCCCAGCTTCCTCATCCTGCAAGGTGAGTGTTTAGGAATGAGGACTTCCAGATCTCACTTGAATGAGAGTATGGGAACTGGCACGTAATAAGCTCCCCATGTGGGGCAAATGTCCAGCCAGCTTAGAACCACTGTTGGAGCCGCATTTCCTAAATGGTGTTCCATCATTCTGGGAACTGCTGGGTCAAACACCTTTAAATAGTTGTCTTGATTACAGGACTTCTCACTTGTCTTTATCTGCTACTACCCTTTAAGACTTGAAGAGCAGTTGGGCAAGGGTAGAGAGAAATATATCATATTTTCTAAATGTATTTGACCATACCATGTTTCTCTCACTCTCTTTCTCACCCTCCCCCTTTCTCTCTTTTTGGTGGAGCATTTCTTAAGACTGGGCTCCATGAAGCACATATTTTGCAGAAAGCTGCTCTAGAAGCTCAAAAGAATGGTGTGTGATAGTGAATTTTATGTGTCAACTTGGCTGGGTCACAGGGTACCAAGATATTGGCCAAACATTCTTCTTGCTGTTTATGTAAAGGTGTTTTTGGGTGAGCTTAACATTGAATCACTAGACTGAGTGAAGCAGATTGCCCTCTCTAGTATGGGTGGGCCCTATCCAATCAGTTGAAGGTGTGAAAAGTTGACTCTCCTTTAGGTAAAAGAAAATTCTTTCCTACCTGACTGCCTTCAAATTGGGATATTGATCTTTCCCTTCTGCCTTTAGACTTGAACTGAAACACTGGCTCTTTCTGGGTCCTAAGCCTGCCAGGAATGACACCATCACCTCTCCCTAGTCTTCAGACCGCTGATTCATCCCACAGATCTTGGGACTTGTCAGCCTCTGTAATCTCATGAGCTAATCCTTATAAATAAATTTCTATCTACCTATTATAGGAGATCAGAATAGGCCACCCCCAAAAACACCCTTGGGAGATTATTTTGAGCTGATTGTTCTGAGAAACAGTAAACACAGGAGAAGCTATCAAAACACAGCATAAGTTACTCTTCTGTAAGGGAAATTTGCATTCATTAAAAAACAGTCTCTGTGAGAGTGTTTCCTTCTCTTTACCTGAAAGAGAAGGATGACAAATTTTTAGAGACTTATCAATGGAGAAGACATCAATTAAAGCCTGTATAACAAACTGTACTTTTACACGTTTCCTCATCTCCTGTATAACTGACTCCCCCACACCCTTGCTTTGATTTAGCTGAAGGTGGTATTTGAACCAGAATTCTAACATACCTCTTTGCGAGTTTCTCATTTTTTCCTGGGTGGCTCCCTTGAGATATACATGTTAAATAAATTTCTATTTTTCTCTTATTAATCCATTTTGTTACAGGGACCCCACTGAGCATTTAGAAGGATAGAAGGAAAACAATTCTTTTTCCTCCCCTACTTTATCTATAATTTATCTGTCTATCTATCCTTCTGCCTAACCATCTATCCATCCATCTATCTTATCCATTCATCCTATTGGCTCTATTTCGCTGGAGAACCTTGTGTAATATTGGTAACCTCCATCAACTACTACAGGAGTGGTGCCAAGGCAGGGATAACTGCCTCCCCCAAACTGGTCACTACTGTCAGTAGTCAGGAGCCATCATGGTGACAGGCAGCAGCCTCCATGCATAAAACCTACCTGGTGAGTGCTTCCTTACAGAGCCAAGGCTTTCTCTAGGCATCTGGGAGTGGATGACCACCCTTTCTCCTAGGATACTGTTTCTTACTTGCGGGAGGGCGGATTACAAGGCTTGACCAGTTCACTGTGATATGCAGGCTCCAAAGTGAGGGACTGGATTCTTTATGGAGTTTTACAGATGGCCAAAGGACCCCCTCTCCTTTGCTTGCTCAGATGCTTCAGAGGAACAAAACTGGGTCCCTGTAATTGTCATGGGACACCTTACAGGTGCACAGTACTGTGGCCCAAATAAGTTGAAAAGGAAGCAAAGTAGAGCTGGATCCCTCACAGGAATGCATCCCTCCTGCCTGCTCTGGGGAATGATGCTCAGGCCCTGGAGAGGCAGCAGCTACAGGAGACGCTTTAACTGGACAGGGAAGCCTGGCATGCTGCAGTCCATGGGGTTGCAAAGAGTTAGATACAACTGAGCAATTGAATTGAACTGAAAGGAGACCCTTGTTTCCTTATCTAACACAGTGAATGTCATCTAATGTAGGAGTTACTGCAAGTCACAATGTGGGGGTAATGATGAGCTAAACCCTGTGGGAACACTTTCCTGTGTGGCGGCCAGCCCAAGACAGCAATACAGGGGGCTACAGAGATGGGCAGAGCTGGGAACTGGGGGAAGATCAGATCCCTTACCAGGATGCAGAAATGTGTTGCACAGTTCAGTTCAGTTCAGTTCAGTCACTCAGTCGTGTCTGACTCTTTGCGACCCCATGAACTGCAGCACGCCAGGCCTCCCTGTCCATCATCAACTCCCGGAGTTCACTCAGACTCACGTCCATCGAGTCCATGATGCCATCCAGCCATTTTATCCTCTGTCATCCCCTTCTCCTCCTGCCCCCAATTCCTTACAGCATCAGAGTCTTTTCCAATGAGTCAACTCTTTGCATGAGGTGGCCAAAGTATTGGAGCTTCAGCTTCAGCATTAGTCCTTCCAAAGAACACCTAGGACTGATCTCCTTTAGAATGGATTGGTTGGATCTCCTTGCAGTCCAAGGGACTCACAAGAGTCTTCTCCAACACCACCGTTCAAAAGCATCAATTCTTTGGTGCTCAGCTTTCTTCATAGTCCAACTCTCACATCCATACATGACTACTGGAAAAACCATAGCCTTGACTAGATGGACCTTTGTTGGCAAAGAAATGTCTCTGCTTTTGAATATGCTACCGAGGTTGGTCATAACTTTCCTTCCAAGGAGTAAGTGTCTTTTAATTTCATGGCTGCAGTCACCATCTGCAGTGATTTTGGAGCCCAAAAAAATAAAGTCTGACACTGTTTCCCATCTATTTCCCATGAAGTGATGGGACCAGATGCCATGATCTTAATTTTCTGAACGTTGATCTTTAAGCCAACTTTTTCACTCTCCTCCTTCACTTTCATCAAGAGGCTTTTTAGTTCCTCTTCACTTTCTGCCATAAGGACGGAGTCATCTGCATATCTGAGGTTATTGATATTTCTCCTGGCAATCTTGATTCCAGCTTGTGCTTCCTCCAGCCCAGCCTTTCTCATGATGTACTCTGCATTAAGTTAAATAAGCAGGGTGACAATATACAGCCTCGACGTACCCCTTTTCCTATTTGGAACCAGTCTGTTGTTCCATGTCCAGTTCTAACTGTTGCTTCCTGACTTGCATATAGGTTTCCCAAGAGGCAGATCAGGTGGTCTAGTATTCCCATCTCTCTCAGAATTTTCCACAGTTTATTGTGATCCACACAGTCAAAGGCTTTGGCATAGTCAATAAAGCAGAAATAGATATTTTTCTGGAACTCTCTTGCTTTTTCCATGATCCAGCAGATGTTGGCAATTTGATCTCTGGTTCCTCTGCCTTTTCTAAAACCAGCTTGAACATCAGGAGGTTCACGGTTCACGTATTGCTGAAGCCTGGCTTGGACAATTTTGAGCATTACTTTACTAGCGTGTGAGATGAGTGCAATTGTGCAGTAGTTTGAGCATTCTTTGGCATTGCCTTTCTTTGGGATTGGAATGAAAACTGACCCTTTCCAGTCCTGTGGCCACTGCTGAGTTTTCCAAATTTGCTGGCAGATTGAGTCCAGCACTTTCACAGCATCATCTTTCAGGATTTGAAATAGCTCCCCTGGAATTCCATCACCTCCACTAGCTTTGTTCATAGTGATGCTTCCTAAGGCCCACTTGACTTCACATTCCAGGAAGTCTGGCTCTAGGTGAGTAATCACACCATCAGGATTATCTTGGTCACGAAGATCTTTTCTTGTACAGTTCTTCTGTGTATTCTTGCCACCTCTTCTTAATATCTTCTGCTTCTGTTTGGTCCAGACCATTTCTGTCCTTTATCGAGCCCATCTTTGCATGAAATGTTCCCTTGGTATCTCTAATTTTCTTGAAGAGGTCTCTAGTCTTTCCCATTCTGTTGTTTTCCTCTATTTCTTTGCAGTGATCGCTGAGGAAGGCTTTCTTATCTCTCCTTGCTATTCTTTGGAACTCTGCATTCAGATGCTTATATCTTTCCTTTTCTCCTTTGCTTTTCACTTCTCTTCTTTCACAGCTATTTGTAAGGCCTCCCCAGACAGCCATTTTGCTTTTTTGCATTTCTTTTCCATGGGGATGGTCTTGATCCCTGTCTCCTATACAATGTCACGAACCTCATTCCATAGTTCATCAGGCACTCTATCTATCAGATCTAGTCCCTTAAATCTATTTCTCACTTCCACTGTATAATCATAAGGAATTTTATTTAGGTCACACCTGGCTTAAAGCTCAACATTCAGAAAACAAAGATCATGGCATCTGGTCCCATCACTTCATGGGAAATAGATGGGGAAACAGTGTCAGACTTTATTTTTGGCTCCAAAATCATTGCAGATGGTGATTGCAGCCATGAAATTAAAAGACACTTACTCCTTGGAAGAAAAGTTATGACCAACCTAGATAGCATATTCAAAAGCAGAGACATTTCTTTGCCAACAAAGGTCCGTCTAATCAAGGCTATGGTTTTCCAGTAGTCATGTATGGATGTGAGAGTTGGACTGTGAAGAAAGCTGAGCACCAAACAATTGATGCTTTTGAACGATGGTGTTGGAGAAGACTCTTGTGAGTCCCTTGGACTGTGAGGAGATCCAACCAATCCATTCTAAAGGAGATCAGTCCTGGGTGTTCTTTGGAAGGACTAATGCTGAAGCTGAAGCTCCAATACTTTGGCCACCTCATGCAAAGAGTTGACTCATTGGAAAAGACTCTGATGCTGTAAGGGATTGGGGGCAGGAGGAGAAGGGGACGACAGAGGATGAGATGACTGGATGGCATCACCAACTCAATGGACATGAGTCTGAGTGAACTCCAGGAGTTGATGATGGACAGGGAGGCCTGGCGTGCTGCAATTCATGGGGTCAGAAAGAGTCGGACATGACTGAGCGACTGGACTGAATTGAATGGTCTAGTTGTTTTCCCTACTTTCTTCAATTTAAGTCTGAATTTGGCAATAAGGAGTTCATGGTCTAAGCCATAGTCAGGTCCTGGTCTTGTTTTTGCTGACTTTATAGAGCTTCTCCATCTTTGGCTGCAAAGAATATAATCAATCTGATTTCGGTGTTCACCATCTGGTGATATCCTTGTGTAGAGTCTTCTCTTGTGTTGTTGGAAGAGGGTGTTTGCTATGACCAGTGTGTTCTCTTGGGAAAACTCTATTAGCCTTTGCCCTGCTTCACTCCGTATTCCAAAGCCAAATTTGCCTGTTATCCCAGGTGTTTCTTGACTTCCTACTTTTGCATTCCAGTCCCCTATAATTAAAAGGAGTTAGGTGTTAATTCTAAAAGGTCTTATAAGTCTTCACAGAACCGTTCAGCTTCAGCTTCTTCAGCATTACTGGTTGGGGCATAGACTTGGATCACTGTGATACTGAATGGTTTGCCTTGGAATTGAATAGAGATCATTCTGTTGTTTTTGAGATTGCATCCAAGTACTGCATTTCAGACTCTTTTGTTGACCATGATGGCTACTCCATTTCTTCTAAGGGATTCCTGTCCGCAGTAGTAGATATAATGGTCATCTGAGTTAAATTCACCCATTCCAGTCCATTTTAGTTCGCTGATTCCTAGCATGTTGACATTCACTCTTGTCATCTCCTGTTTGACCACTTCCAATTTGCCTTGATTCATGGACCTAACATTCCATGTTCCTATACAATATTGCTCTTTACAACTTTGGGGAGTCTGCAAACCAGCTGGGAGTGGGGATCACCCAGCATACCGCTGAGGCTGAGATGGAGGTTTAAGCTTAGAAAAGTTAACTTCAGGAGAAGGAAGGAAAGACTGTGGAAAGAATGAGAAAGAGGGAGGAGGAGAGAGATAAGAGAATTTTTTTTAAAAAATCCTGCACTTGCTCTGGGCTGAGTGCACACATTTTCTCATTAACCCTCACCATAGCTCCACAAAGAGAGAGCTATTATTAGTCCCAGGACATGCAGACACAAAAGGGAAGCACAGGGGTCAAGAGATTTGCCCACCGTCACCTGGCAAGGATCCTAACTCCCACCTGCCTGGCTGCAGGGCTTGGGTGCTATATGGAAGAAGAAGGTGAAATGGAGGGGACAGAGGACAGATGTTGGAGGCGAGATGTACAGAGAGACAAGCTCCTGGGTGCTAGGCATGGAGGTTCCTGGGGTCACAGGGCTAGGAATGAAAAGAATAGGGAATGGAGTGTCTGCTCCCACAGGGTTAAGAGAGCACTTCCTTAGCATATAGAGTGAGGGCTCCAGACAACCTTTGACTGTTTTTTCTGGATTCTTCTCCCTGGAAACATGTCCTTTTTAAGTTGCCCTTTCTCACTGATGTTTGTCTTCTGTTTATTGAACTGTTCCCTTGGAGCTGCTCAGAAAGGTTGTGGCCTGTGGCTGCTTTTTCTCGAAGTGGAACCGGAAATTGGGAGCAATGGGAGCAAGAAGGGAAAGGTGGCGCCATCATGGCTGTGGGTGGCCAGGAGACTGCTTCTGGCCTCGAGGGAACCCGGCCCACCCACGGCGCCCTTTCCTCCGTGGAGCTTTCTCTATTACTGGCAGACCCAGAGGCCTTTCGGCAGACTCAGGTCCTCTGCAATTTCCGTGGGCCCAAATCCTTCTCCTGAGGCCTATGCCTTGGCCAAAATGGGCAAAGGATCCTGTGGCTGAAGGGATAATTGGAGATGCGTGGGCCGGGCAGATGTCCACATCTGACAAGACCAGCACTTTAAACAGCCTGGAGAGAATTTCAGAGTCAGGCAGGAAGACTTCTGCACCAACATCCCACTGTTCCCTGGCCATAACCTCATTCTGGGTATTACTCAACAGCCCCTCCAATCACACAGAGCCCCATTCTGAAACCATGTGGAAAGGAAATCTTGATCTCACCCACTGCCTGGAAAGCCTGCTTTCAGCCTCCGGGTCTCGGGGGCAAGGAGGCTGCCATGGTGGTGGGGCTGACGGGCAACCTCTCCCCACCACCCCCTCCTCCACTGAGGGTTTAGCATCCAGACCTGCATCTGGTCTTGCTGTCTTCCAAGAATGCGTACAGGCCTGAGAGGAAATGGTCAGCTTGGAGCAAAATCAGGTGGGTGAAAGCGAAAATGAATCTCCTTTAGGTTCCCCTTGGGCTTCCATTTGTGGTATTACTGAAAGCAGGGTCAAGAGGTTGTCTGGTTCATAACCCGGGACGGATCCGCTTCAGAAGCCTGCTGGGGGCCAGCAGGGAGGCCGAGTGGGGCTAAGTCACACTTGCCAAAAGTGGTAAAGCAGGCAGCCCCCTCCATCTCGAGAGGTGGCCCTCCCCCGGAAGGGTCCTTGTCCCTGCTCCAAGCCAGCAGATAACCAACCCCTGAACTTTTGCATGTGTATATTTTAACAGCATTGTTGAGATGTAACCATAGAACAGCATTGTTGAGATCTACCATTTAAGGTATACAACTCAATGACTTTCAGTATATTCACAGGGTTGTGCAGCTATCACCATACTCTAATTCTGAAAATTTTCATCATCCCCAAAAGCAATCCCACACACCTTAGCTGTAACCCCCTTTATAACCTTCCCACCCCCCAGCCAGACCTAGGAACCACTAATCTTTCTTTCTCATATCTACTCAGTTGATTCTGAATATTTTCTATAGATGGAATCATATAATATGTGTTTTTTTCTGGCTGGCTTCTTTCACTTTAGCACTATAGTTTTTGGGCTCACCCATGTTGTAGAATGTAAAAGTGCTTCATTTTTTTTGGTGAAAAACATTTCATTGTGTGGGTGTACCATGTTAATTTAGCCATTCATCATGGACATTTGGATTGTTTCTACCTTTGAGCTGTTGTGAATGATATGCAATGAATATTCATGAACAGATTTTTGCGTAGACATGTATTTTCAGTTCTCTTGAGTATATTCCTAGGAATGGAATTGCTAAATCATATGACAAACTCTGTTTAATGTTTTGAGGAACTACCAGACTGTTTCCCAGTGTACCATTTCAGCACACCATTTTGCATTCTTTCCAGCAATTTATGAATGTTTGAATTTCTTCACATCCTCAACAAGCATTGTTTATTGTCTTTTGCTGATTATTGCCATCTTAGTGGGTGTGAAGTCGTATTTCATCATGGTTTTCATTTGCATTTCCTTGATGGCTTGACCTTTTGTTTTTGAGAGTTCAAATCTGTTTTAGAACTCTAAACCTTTCGTCTTTCAACCTAGTCTCCTGGTCTTGGCACCCTGAGCCATGACAGCATCAGCTTCCTGACCACTCTGAAAAACTGGGGGTCCATTCTGGTGTTTGAGATTCCTCACCACTAACACCTTGTCAGTCGCTCTTCATTGAGCTTTACACATCTCTCTTTATAAAAGCTGGGATTCTTCAACAAGTTAATAGCAGGGGGAAAAAGTGAGGAAATACTGTTCTACATTTAAAAACACGTGAGACATAACAACCAAATGTAATGTGGGCATTGTATCTGTACCAGGATTTAAAAAAATAATAAAAAGACATTTGGTGGGTATTCTGAGAAAATTGAGTATGGACAAAGTGTCAGATGACAGCAAAGAGTTGTTTCTAATTATGTTCTATGTGATGATTGTGATGTGGTTAGACAAGAAAAAGCTCTAAACATTTCTAAAGAAAATGTTATTAAACTAAGTGGGGATAAAATGACACAATATCTGAAATTTACTTTAAAATATAACAAAAAGGGGAAAAAAAGAAATAGATGAAGCATGGAGAGCACAGTTTGGATGATGAAATATTGAAGCTTACTGTTCTCTCTACTTTTATACATGCTTAAAAAAAATTTTTAATAATAAAAACAAACACACTGGAAACACCCTAAGATCTGAATATAAACTATAAACTGAAAAACTTGATCAAATATTTGGGTCCCAGACGGAACACTCTTCATCTATATTATTAGGTCTGCTACCTGAAAAGTAACTGATTTCAATGTACCATTTGTGCTGTATTTTAACTTACAAGCTACAATATTAGCCAGCATGTTAATATTGGTTAAGGCTTTTTTTTTTTGAGTATGGGGCCTTTTGACTGGCATTTGTATTGTTTCTCTTACATAGACTCCAGCGATAGTATCTCATCTACAATTTTCGATTCTGGTTTCTTCAAAGGGGAACAAGAAGATATAGACACTGCAGAGGAATCTACATGCTGAATATCTCTATATATTTATTATCTTTCACCAAATACCAACATTTATTCCACATCCCAAAACTGGCTGCAAATATCTATAGGAATCTAGCTTAGTTTACTCCTTATAAACTAACCAACAGCTCTGTTTTGCACTCTTGGTAATATAGTGGGCTAGGAGGAGATCAGAAAAGCTTCTTCTCTATCTGGAAAAAATTGAATTAACTGACTGATTTCTCATCTTACATTAAGTTCTTTGAGTGGTGGGTACCGGGCTGACAAGTGTGCCGAGTCTGGGGTAGGTCAAAGAGGCACAGCCCATAAATGGGCACGTGGCTGGGACCAGAAGCAGCGCACAGGGGGAGGGAGCTGGCACAGGAGGTGAGAAGGGGGAGCTTTTCCATCAGAGAGTGTTAGCGACCACCCTTTCCTCTCTGGAGACTTAATTTGCTCACCTGGTTCCCACAACTTACGCAGAGAATGGGGACAAGTGGCTAAAATTCAGGCCCTCTGGACTCAGTCACAGCCTCTTCAAAATTCAGCTCTCCCTGGGGTGAGGGTGGGCATAGCTGAGTATCTGTTTCTCACTGGCAGGTGGCTTGGTGGCCACATCCTTGTAGAACATGATGTGCTCTTTGTGGGAGCAAGAGAGAGAATGCCTGTGAGTCACTGAACATCAGAGTTGGCAAGGGCTTACTCCAAGCATCCCATCTTACTGACGAGATTATGTTCTAGACAGAGGGTGTGGACCACCGTGCTGACCTTGTTCAACTAATAAAGATATGCTAATCATAGGTTAATTCAAATTTCTGCCCTCAATTCTCTTAAACTTACAAGGACACTGTTTCTGGATGATAAAGGAGCAGAGTGCCCATTGAAGAGCTGGCAAAGTGACGATAGCATATAAACGAGACCCACTGTTGAATGAGAAAGGATCTTCTGTGGCTTTAGGGCACAAAGCTTTTTGCTTTATAGTTGAGGACACCCAAGCTCAGAGCAGGTAGTGAATGAATTAGCTAAAGAATGAACTGCTGCTGCTGCTGCTGCTGCTGCTGCTGCTGCTGCTGCTGCTGCTAAGTCACTTCAGTCGTGTCCGACTCTGTGCGACCCCATAGATGGAAGCCCACCAGGCTCCCCCTTCACTGGGATTCTCTAGGCAAGAATATTGGAGTGGGTTGCCATTTCCTTCTCCAATGCATGAAAGTGAAAAGTGAAAGTGAAGTCGTTCAGTCGTGTCCAACTCTTAGCGACCCCATGGACTGCAGCCTACCAGGTTCCTCCATCCATGGGATTTTCCAGGCAAGAGTACTGGAGTGGGGTGCCATTGCCAACTAGGAAGAGCCAATATCCTCAAAATTCATCATTTAAAATAGGTACTACCTGGTCTTCTAAGAGCCTCATGTTGGCTGGGTTAATTTTATCTCATGCATCTCGAGGCTTCCCTGGTGGCTCAGTGGTAAAGGATCTGCCTTCAGTGCAGGAGATGCAGGTTCGATCCCTGGGTCGAGAAGATCCCCTGGAGAAGGAAATGGCAACCCACTCCAGTATTCTTGTCTGGGAAATCCCATGGACAGAGGAGCCTGATGGCTTATAGCCCATGGGGTTGCAAAAGAGTCGTGCATGACTTAGCAACTAAACAAGACTATAGACAGCCTTTCTCTGTCTCCAGTGTCTGGCACAGCACATAGTAGATTCTTGATAAATGTCCTTTAACTGATTTATGAAGCTTATTACTTAAGGCAACATAGCATAAGGCACAATATATATTCCATACAGAGATTAAAAGGTAGTCAAGACCACAGATGGGTGAAGGGATAGGACATACTTCCTGAAGGAGATAGCATTGAGGTGGACCTTGAAAAATGGGAGGAATTTTGAGAAGTGGTTATTTGGGTAGGAAGTGGGAAGAGCATGTTCTCCACAGAGGGAGCAGCATGTTAAGGACGCAGAGGGCAGGGTGTCCAGATGTTTGGGAAGTGTCTAGACATCCACCTCCATCCAGTTGGCTGCAGTATGGCACTGTAACAGGGGAGTTGGACTGATGGGCTTGCCACCAATGGCCCAGAACTCTGTACTTCATCATCAGGAGGCTCTGGAGAGGCTTATCATTTTGAGGGTTGGGAAGGACATACAGGATCCGTCATTGGAAAGAGACCTTGCAAGACAGTTCAGAGACAGGAATTTCCCCACTTCATCCAAATGCGCTGGCTGTATGAAAGGTTAGAAAAACACTGGTGATTGTCTCTTTTGGGAAATACTTTCAGACCATTTAAGCTGTCAGGGAGATAAGCATCCTTATGATGGTTCTGGTGATCCAGGCCCGTTCTGGCTCAGAAAGTACAAAGGCGCACAAAGATTAAATACCCCGGAGGAAAATATTTGCTAAACATCCTCAGATCTTCAGAAAAGTTCAAGAGAAGTTCAAATTTGGGGCTGAAGTTGGAGTCAATGTTGATTTTATCAGCACCTGTTTGCCCAGAGACTTTAGAAGGAAGGTGGTTTGTATTAGCGCTATTGATGCTGATGGAGGAAACAGCAGTGACCATTGATTGAGTGTCTTCTTTTAGGCTCTTATGTACGTCTTCCCTAATCTTTTCGGCAGCTTTGAAAGGTAGATAGCTTTAGAGCTAAGTGGTAGCTGTCGGTTTTGTCTGTTTAGCAAGCTTTTCCATCACCCTCCTATTAGTGGTGGCCACGTGACAGGGGATTGGCCAATCATAATTATTCATCTCTTGGCCACAGTGATTGGACCCAAGGACTGGGGGACCCAACCTGAACCAATCACAGACCTTTCCTGAGACTGTTACCTTGATGTTGGGAGAGAGAAGTACTTCCTGCTGGGCTGAACTGAGATATGCGGCCACTGCGATGACGATGACGGTGCTGCAGTCTGGTCTCTACCTCTGCCCGGTCCTGCTGCCTTTACTCCCTCACAGGTGTGGGGCCTGAGCACTCATCTCAAACACCTTCTTGCTTTTTAATCTATTTCTCAGCGTGATCTCCCAGGGAATAAACCAAAGAGGAAGAGAAGGAAGAGGATGACAGTGGTTGGGGTGAGGAGCTGATGTCCAACTTCACAGAGGATTTTTCTTCTAGTCCATAGTATAATTAAACATAAAAATACAAGCATTCAGGAAGCCCTCAGAGCCCATCCAAAATCTTTATTTGTGGAAGGCTTAAACTAGCAACCTTTCCATCAGCTGCCAAGAGGGCTAGGATAGTTTGGAGGTGGTTTTGCCTAAAGGCTGAGGAATGACCCAGATGGCCTCTCAAGAATGCTTCTAGCTTTGAGTTTCTGTCAATTATGTTTTACGTATCTGAGAGCTGTTTTGAATGGATGATTTCAGAGACACTTGTAGTTTGCATGGGTTGAGATTCAGTGCCCTTTGCGCTGAGCAGGCACTGGTGATGAGTGCCTTGAAAAAGGGATGGGACTTCACTGGCAGTCCAATAGAAAGGACTCTGCACTCCCAATGCAGGGGGCCTGGGTTCGATCCCTGAATGGGAAACTAGAATCCCATATCCTGTGTGGTGTGGCCAAAATAATAATAATAATAATAAAAAAGACAAACTGGGGATGATGCAGCCTTTGGCCAGCCTGCTACCTCCAATCAGTCACTGTCACTGCTCCACTGCCGACTTGATCGCTGACCTCAGGTCTGTGGTGGGCAAGTCCCAAGCAGGCATTCCAAGATCTAAGACGCTAAGAACCCTCTCCAGAGCAGGGCAGAGACCATCTCAGCAAAGCTAGGTGGTCTGGGGCTGGGCTGCCTCACACAAGGGGCCGAAGGGGGTCTGAAATCAGCCTGCACTCTGCTTGCTGAGCTGTGTGCCCAGCAGACGCTGTGCCCACCTGGAGGACACACTGTCTCTTTCCGGCTCACACAGGCACCGCACTGACTAGTTCTCCCGCCAGGAACACACCTTCCTTCTTTCTAATCATTTTCCCACATGAATTAAAAAAGAGTCTGAGGCCCCAGCATGAATGATCGCCAGGGACGGGGACACACCTATAGCAGGCAGGTTTGTTCACAGTCCACAAGGCAAAAAGATTTCATTTCTTTTCACATTGAATAGGCTGATTACATTTGACACCTAAATTTCTCATTGTCCTCTCATCAACAAAAAGGATTTGGAGCCCTAGAGAAAGAACTTGCCTTTTGTTTCATGCAGGAAGTTCACAGTGTTCCTGTGAACTTAGCTCACAACCAGACAAAAAGATTAGAGCTGGGCGTGTGGAGTTGATTCAAAAGCTTAGAGTGAGACCAAAGAAGAGCAAATATAATTTTCCTTTACTTCTTTTCTTATGGCCACGCCAAAATAGACACATTAATCAACATCTTGAAACCTTTCCTACCTGCACTACAGGTACCTGAGGCTGAGGTCTTGCCAGAGGCTTGCTGCAGCCCAGGCCTCATGGCATGGCCTCTTGGTCACTCCTAAGGGGCACACGGATAACGTGTAAGGGGCAAGACTGGCCACTTCTGGTAAGTTGCATCCGCTGCAATGACACACAGACTGAGGGCCTGGGGCTGGTGAGAGCGTTTAGCACTTTTGTGCCCCCAAACCTTATTCTGAGTAAGATGGGAAAAGCCTCTCTAGAGATACTAGAGAAATGAGAATAGCTCTTGGCCTTGAGCTGTTCTCCGGGTCCATTTGATTGAATAACATTAGTAAACAAGTGCATAGAAATAATATCACAGATGAACAAGCTAGCCTGAATGATGGGCCTGGAGTATCACTTGTTTGCTGTAATTTGAGCAACTCTGCCTCTGAGTTTAACATTTGCTCTTACTGAGGAACTTCTCTCTAATGGGAAAGGAACATAGTCACTATACCTTAGCAAGAATGTGTTTGTCATCTGGAACCAAGGGAATAAGAAGAGAGGTCTGGGGGTTGTATGAGGGTTGGAATGATTGTTACCAAATGCAAATTTGTGTACCTGACACACAGTGAGGCCAACAAACCAAAACATCAACTTTTGGAGCAGAGAAAATTTTATTGCAGGACCATGCAAGGAGATTGGATTGCTCATGCTTAAAAAAAAACCCCAAACTCCTCAGAGTGTTTCTGAAAGCATTTTTTAATGGCCAGGTGAGGGAGAGGTGTCCCAGGGTATGTGACCCTCTCGAGCACAATATTCTCTTTTATTTTTAAAAGTTAAAAATATGTAGTATTTATCTTTATTGGAGTATAAGTGCTTTACAATGTTCTGTTAGTTTCGATCATGATTTTCTGATTGGCTGAAGGTGATCAATCCTTAGGCCCCAGAAAGTCTGGGGACTATGTGCTCATGATCATCAAGTAGTTAATTTCTTCCATTTGGTGGTGGTTTTTAGCATCTGAAAAACTCAGGAAACATGCATCAAACACTATTTTCTGGATACTTCAGAGAGGAGCTACAGAAGATATGAAGATGGATCTGTCCCAGGAAGGCCCCATAGGGTCCTGCTGGGTCACACAATGAAGGAGGAAGCGGAAGTGGAGCAGGGAGAGTGCCTGCTGTGTAAGTTTGGCCCCCTCCTGTGAGCTTGCCTGTTTCATAAACTTGTTCTGGGTTAGGCTATGTCCAGACTTAGCCTCTGTTTTGCAGCAGGGAGTTAGGAGAGGTGGAATTCCTTGTTTCTGCACAACAGGGGTGCCTCCGACTTGTAGACATAAACAACAAATGCCACAGCCTGAGTCAGACTTGGGCTGTGGGACCCCACCAGGATCAGGGAACGGCCAGACTGAGAAGAGACTGAGCCTGCCTGAGCAAATCTATTTTGAATTCCAAAGTTAGCCGGAAGCATCTAAGAAAATAAATGCAGCAGAAATAACTGTCAGCAGAACACAGCTGCTCTGTTTGTTCTGTGGGACTAGAAAGCCCTCCTCGCACAGACAGAACAGCACCCAGTAGGATTCGGAGAAAAGAAGCAACAAAACATCCAGAGTGTTTATAACTTTGAATTACCTGAGTTCCTTGTGTTCCAAAATGTTTTTCTGCACAAAAAAATCTTAAATCACATGGCAGTCCCCTCATCGATTTACCCGCCATCCACCCATCATGCACTTACCCGCCCATCTGTCTACCTATCCATTCACCTGCCCACCATCCATTCACTCATCCCTCCATCCATCCATCCCTCCATCCACCAAATGATACTTGATACCTGTTACGTGTGTCGGTCCAAGGACAGTCAGCCACATACACACCTACTCACGGGGTGGGCAGAAAGTAGATAGCTCTTTTCTTTGGTAAAGGAGATAGCTGGCAGATATACTAAGGCCCAGTAAGATGCAGTATATTGTTGTTCAGTCGCCATGTTGTGTCCGACTCTTTGAGGCTCCATTGCCTGCAGCCTGCCAGGCTCCTCTGTCCATGGGATTTTTCAGGCAAGGATACTGGAGTGGGGTGCCATTTCCTGCTCCAGAGGATCTTCCCAACCCAGGGACCAAACCGGCATCTCCTGCAGTGAAGGCAAATCCTTTACCACTGAGCCACCAGGGAAGCCCCAAGATGCAGTATAGCATAGACATAAATAGCATAGGCGCTAGAGTTAGCTGTGTTTTAATCATGATTCTGTCACTTTCTAGCCACGTAGGAAAGTTATCTAACCTCTCGTTCAAGTGCCTCAATTCCACTTCTATAGAGTGAAAAATAATAGTTCCTACCCTACAGGACTATTGTAAGGATAAGATGAGACCATGAATGTAAAACGCTTATCACAGTGCCTGACACATATAATGTGCTCAACGCAACTAAACCAGTGATATTCAAAGTAGGAATGTGAACAGAACCACAGTAAATTCTGCAGCGTCTAAAGAGATAGTGAGAAAGGGGAATTTCCGAAAGTGCAAAAAAATGTGACAAAGGCCACAACTCTGGGGACACTTTACAATGCCCCAGCCTCCGGCCATGGAGACAGGAAGCTGATGGTGGGGTAGGGGGGAGTTAAAACCTGGGGCTTTTTTTCCCCAATACATTTGTCTTCATGGAAGAGAAAACTCAAGCCAACAGTTCTGTCAAAAAGCATTCTGGTGGGGAAAGCCAGGGAATAGAGAGTGTTCCCAGAAGATTAGAGGAAAAGATCAGAAGACCTAGGAGGCAGAAGCCTTGCAGGACCCTAAAAAGGGCAGACTGACAGCCGGGGGAGGCTGCAGAGACTTTCGGAGACGAGGCACATCAGAGCCTGAGAGCCTGCGGGGCCCTGGCTCCTCTCCACTCAATATTCCCCAAGGCAGCAGTGATATGGAGGGGGCGTTAGAGGAGGGACAAAGCCCGGGATCAGACTGAGGGTTTATACAGCCGTGACCACAGTGACTTCTATAATCCCACCTGAAGGTCTGGAGAAGGGAGAGACTCTGGTTTAGTATCACACATCTGGTGATACAGAGAACCCAAACACTGTCTCTGGCGGAGAAGAAAGGTAAACACCCTAAAGAAATCCGACCTGGTCTCTGGAAAATGGCAGTTAGGGTCAGGAAAGGGGAGGATGCTATGATGAGTAGGAAAAGACTCTCTCTGATCCTTCGACCTGCAATTCAACTTCTCTGGGACTCTTTTTGTATATCTTGAAGATAAAGGGTAGGTGTCTGGACACCCCCTGCCGATGGCAATGAGGCCCACCATCTGGCTGCCTCCATGTCAGAGGGACAGGATCAAGGCAAAGCCCGAGGAAGACTGGAGAGCCAGGGCAAAGGAAAGAGGATTACTGGATAATTCCGCCTGCTAGTGGTGGATCTGCTCTGGGAGAAAGCCAGGCTACCAGGGAGTTCAGTTCAGTTCAGTTGCTCAGTCGTGTCTAACTCTTTATAAACCCATGGACTGTAGCACGCCAGGCCTCCCTGTCCATCACCAACTCCGGGAGTTTACGCCAGGATTATTCTTCCTGAATTATCAAAAAAGTAAGAGAGTTCCACAAAAACATCTATTTCTGCTTTATTGACTAAGCCAAAGCCTTTGACTGTGTTCAGTTCAGTTCAGTTCAGTTCAGTCACTCAGTTGTGTCCGACTCTTTGCGACCCCATGAATCGCAGCACACCAGGCCTCCCTGTCCATCACCAGTTCCCAGAATTCACTCAAGCTCATGTGCATCGAGTCGGTGATGCCATCCAGCCATCTCATCCTCTGTCGTCCCCTTCTCCTGCCTCCAATCCCTCCCAGCATCAGGGTCTTTTCCAGTGAGTCAACTCTTCTCATGAGGTGGCCAAAGTACTGGAGCTTCAGCTTTAGCATCATTTGACTGTGTGGATCACCACAAACTGTGGAAAATTCCTAAAGAGATGGGAATACCAGACCACCTGACCTGCCTCTTGAGAAATCTGTATACAGATCAGGAAGCAACAGTTAGAACTGGACATGGAACTACAGACTGGTTCCAAATCAGGAAAGGAGTATATTGTCACCCTACTTATTTAACTTATATGCAGAATACTTCATGAGAAACGCTGGACTTGATGAAGCACAAGCTGGATCAAGATTGCTGGGAGAAATATCAATAACCTCAGATATGCAGATGACACCACCCTATGGCTACCAGGGAAGGAGATGGTTATCTCCAGGCTTACACAGCATAGAGTGCACTGCTTTGAGGGCAGACAATCCTGAGATTCCATCCGGGCTGCCCCAAGGATTCTGGGACAAACTGTTTGAGTTTGTCCAGTATATGTCTTGAGCAAGACACACAAAGAATCCCACCTTATCCTTTGAGACTCACCAGGGTTGACTCAAATACCCAATCAAAGACCCTGGAAAGTACAAATCAACCCAAAGATATCTGCAGATTCTAAGAAGGCCTATTCATGGTCAGCCTCGAATTGGGTCCATGTCTGACTCTGCTCCCTGTTCTGGAGCTGCTGTCCTGGTTTTGCATCACAGTGACCTTTGTATAACTCATTCCCTTCCCTTGGTTTCCACTGAAAAAGCCGGTTCCTCCAGCTTGTGTGAACACTTGTGATATTGACTCTTCTGAAGGCACAAGGAAGCTGTGGAGGTGGTTACTTTGGAGCAGAGCAACTTACTAAAGATTCTGAAGTAGATTTCCCTGTTTGCAGCGGTTCATTGGCCTCTCAGCAATTAGGCTGGTCATCTTTCTTCTCTCTCCACTCCCCTCTGGTAAAGACCAAGACACTGATGTAAAAGGTGCATTGGAATAGTTTGATCAAACGTATTGCATTGTGGCTCAGTAAAAGCAACATTTCTACATCATAACCATGCTGTAATTTTTAAATATATGCTTTAAACTATTAACCCCTTAATCAATATTTATAAATTAATACACATTATATGTGATTTTGTACTTCCCTGGTAACTCAGATGGCAAAGAATTCGCCTGCCAATGCAGGAGAGGCAGGTGACATGGATTCGACCCCTGGGTCAGGAAGGTACCCTGGAGTAGGAAATGGCAACCCACTGAAGTATTATTGCCTGGACAATCCCAGGCAGGCTGCAGTCCACAGGGTCATGAAGAGTCGGATACAACTAAGTGATCAACACTAACACTGCCTAAATAATAAGTGATTTTAAGTATGTATATGTAATTAAAACAACACATTAACTACTATACACAGATGTGTCTGTTTCATTTATATCCCGACACATTTTTATATTCACAGCAACAAAACCTTAAATACTCACTGGGTAAACGGAGATGCTCTAATATTCAGAGTTACCTCGTCCTTGTTACTTACCCAGTATTTTGTGTCCACTGCTTCACTCGCCTGGAAGTGGCAGCTACATCTCAACACACACTGTCCTGCACAGCGTAACAGTCTGTCCTCAGTCAAAGGTTGTTGAGTTGTTGCTGTTATTTTAGAGATAAGAAATGGCAACTCCAAAGGGTTAGGAGAAGGAACCAAAGCACACAGCTGTTAATGAACAGAGGTGGCTGATTCTAGAATAGTTTCCAGCATCCCAGCCAGGGCACAAGCCACTCTACCAGGCAAGGAATCATTCCTCCTACGCCTTTTGGAACAGAGCCCCATAGTGAGGCACAGATTCTGCAGAGCCTTGGATTGGAAGCCACGGAGCTGGAGATATCTGGAGATGTGTTTTTCTTGGATATGACCATTGCCCAGGCCACACGTAATTCTGGCCTTTGGATAATTTGTTATCAACTGTGATAGCTGGGAACCAGAATTGGCAACATTTGGTTATTTGCTTTAGAAAGTCGCCTTTTTTTTCATTTCAGACATTATCTCTTTTATTTTCACATTCTTTTCAACACATGATAGTTAACACTCTCTGTGGCCAGCAATGTGCTTGTGGGGCGAGCACATCCCTGGAACTCACTTTTCAGAGGGGACAAGCTCAGTGGAAAATTTGCAGATGTATGGGAATGTACGGAATGCGAGGAAAAGGGCTTTGACACAACAGGAATTGCAGCAAGGTTGCTCATGCTGCAAGCTGGTATGGTTTGATTGCCAACAGTAAATTTAATTATGGAATAAAGAAGACTTTTTTAATCACTTTTTTGAGATTTTGGAAATACATTCTCACAAGTTGAAAAAATGTAGTCTCCAAATATAGTTTTAAAAACAACACTTTAGACACTTCCGGTAATCTAGTGGTAAAGAATCCACCTTGCAGTGCCGGAGACCTTGTTCGAATCCTGGTCGGGAACTAAGATCCCTCGTGCCTTGGAGCAACTACTAAGCTGGTGCACCACAACTAGAGAGTCAACACGCCACATCAAAACGTCATACATGATGCAAGGAAGATCCTGCATGCCTCAACTAAGACAACACAGCCGAATTAGTTCATTAATTTAAAAAAAGAAAAACACTTTAAAGGAATGCTACCATTCTCCTAAATAGGAAGTGTGTGTGTGTGTGTGTGTGTGTGTGTGCACGTGTGTGTGCTCGTGCATGTGGGTATGAACATGCACGTGTTTAAATCTCCCTGACTTCTGGAGAAGGGGACAAGTCAAGCTTTCACAGGCAGAACCGTCTCTGGGTGGAATCATGCTGTTGCCATAGGCTGTTCCCTATCTTGCTTCCTTCCCCCGAGTCAGTGGATCAAAAAGTCCTTGTTGACGTCCCACCTCTCCCCCTTTTTCTTCCATCCCTCTCTAGGCCCTGGCTGGCTCTGTTGTCCCCCATGAAACACGCTCCTAGGGAGGCAGCTGGGGATGGCACACCTCAATTAAGTAATTAGATCCCAGACCATGAGGGTGAGAGAAACCTCAGGGAATCCTCTGAGGCAAGGCCTTCATTGTACTCATGGAAAAAGGCTTAAGGAACAAAGGCCTGAACTGTCAGTGGGCACATGAGGGTGGACTCTGATAATGATGTTTGGGGGTTCCTTAGTGCTTCCCCAGAACCCAGGACAGCTGGATTCTGATGGAGGGGATCATCCTTGAGATACCAGCACCAGTTTATTCTTGGCCCTGTCTCTCTCCTCCCACACTCCTGCCCCCAAATCTATGTCTTTGAATAGGCCTTGAGGGTCATACCTCTGAATACAACTGTAGGAAGGGTCTGCAGGAAGACTCTTCCAGATTCAGACTGCTGGCAGAGCAGGAGAGCGAATACTTCCTCTTGAGAGGGTTGTTGTTTAGTCACTAAGCCATGTCCGACTTTCTTCTGTCCCCATGGACTGTAGCCCACCAGGCTCCTCTATCTATGGGATTTCCCAGGAAGACTACTGCAGTGGGTTGCCATCTCCTTCTCCAGGGGATATTCCCGACCCCAGATCAAACCTGAGTCTCCTGCGTTGGCAGGCAAATTCTTTACAACTGAGCCATCAGGGAAGCCCTCTTGAGAGGATTACTCAGGCTTAAACCATCCTTGTCAAGAACAAACATTTACTATGAGCGCTTTATTTGTCTATTCTGACTGTGCTGGGTCTTGGATTTGACATGCAGGCTTTCTGTAGTTGGGCTTAGTTGCCCCGCAGCATGTGGGATTTTATTTCTCCATCCGGAAATCAAACCCTTGTCCCCTGCCTTGGAAGGTTGATTCTTAACCCCTGGACCATTAGGGAAGTCACACCGTGAGCCTTTAATTGGCAGCCTCTAAGTTATGACAAATTTACTGTTTCAGAAAAATGAAGAACCAAAAAGGAAGTTGTTAATTCTCAATTTGATTTATAAAATTTGTTGGCATAAGCGTCACTCCCTTCTTCCCTGACTTATACACACATATAATTCACCACTCTCACCCTACAAAGGAGTCTCATCATTCCAAGGAGAGTCCAGGTCTGTAAAGGGCCCTTGAGATGAGACCTTGCTTACCTCTCTGGCCTCATGCTGGACCTCTGGCCCTTTCTCTGCATCCAGCCATCTTGTCTTCTTCCTGGGGGATGCTTTTTCTGCTTCCCCACTTCCAGTCTGGACCCCCGACCCCACCCTAGGTATCCACTGTCTTAGCAACTTTGCAATCTTTGTAGAATTTATACAATTATAGTTAAGCAAGTAATTGAGTAGCTGGTTATTGACTCCACAGTCCTGAATGCCAGCTCCCAGAGGGCAGGGACGTCTCTGTCTTACCCTTCAAAACCTTAGGACTGTGCTTTGGTATATAGTGGGTATGAAACATTTGTTTGAATGAGTTGTAGGGGTGGGAGGTTGGAAATGTCTAGACAGCCACACCGAAAATGTGATGAGTTTGGCCCAGCTGATTAGCTCTGGGAGCCGGAGAGATGCAGCCTGGGTGGGAGGGGCAGGCAAGCAGGGGCCAGGGAGAGGGAGGCTCAGCCTTGGGCATCTCACAGAAAGGCCTGCACTGCCCTATTGATCCGGCTCCTCCAGTGTTGAGCAGAGATAGCACCCAGGGATGTGATTTCTGGTTCCTTGTTTTTCTGAGCAAAACAGAACTAGAAGGAAAAACAACACAACCTTAATGTGTTCCTTGAAGGCCTGGGGATTACAAGGAACAGGACAAGTTGGTGTGACCAAATTCCTTCACACTGCAACCCCAGAGGGCCCTGGTGTTCCATGGGCTTTAGGTGTTTGTGGCTCCTGTTGACTGTGGACTCGGGAGTCAGAAAGACTCAGGTTCAAATCTTCCTGTTTCTATGTGCTGGCTGTGTGAACTCAGGCAAGTGACATAACCTCTTCTCCAGCTTCAGCATGTTTTTTGGCAAAATGGCCATGATTCCTGGATTACTGTTGTAAATAATAAATCATAGATGAGGCATATGACATAGAGGAGATACTGTAAATAAAGAATAGCTAAGATTGTGATGGCCTGTTTACTCTATTAGCTCCTGGAGGAATGTGGGTATTTATTTCTGTGAACTTTGACCCTTCTGTTACTGGGAGTTAAATAATAACTCATTGTGTGACTGGTGTTTATATATCTGTTGTGTGTGTGCTCAGTAACTCAGTCGTGTCTGAGTCTTTGTGACCCCATGAAATATAACCTGCCAGGCCCCTCTGTCCGTGGGATTATCCAGGCAAGAATATTAATTAGAAAGGTTTGCCATTTCCTCCTCCAGGGGATCTTCCCTACCCAAGGATCAAACCTGTGTCTCCTACATCCCCTGCATTGGTTGGCAGATTCTTCACCATTGAGCCACCTGGGAAGCCCTTATCTAGCTGTTAGAAAGTTTGTTTTTCGAATAATAAGAAAGTTGCTTTTTCTCTAACTAACTCTTTGGCCCCATTAAATCCAAGTGTAGCACTGACTCTGAGGCTCTGTGTTTGGGGTTATCTCCAGCAATCAGGACTCTCTTGGCTTGGTGAGAAGAGAGCTCCCCGTTCTGCTGTTCTGGAAAAGCTGTGCTCAGGTGTGGAGCCCCATCGCCAGGTAACGTGAAGAAGAGCTCATCAATCAGGAAGCCCACACATTCTTGAACGATGAGCTGAGCTCTTTGTCTGCTCCTTATAAGGAGCGAGTTATCATCAGTCCCACAGAAAGGTCACTGCTATTTCTTTCTTTCTTTCTGTCTCCTCAAGCGGCTGAAATAAGTTTTGTTTTTTCTTTTTTCCTCAGAGGGGTGGGGTGGTGATTAAACAGGGTAAATATGCCAGTGCTTCAGCTATCCAACTATGGGATGTTGATAGGCCCTGTAGTCGGCTTTTTTTTTTTTTTTTTGGGTCCTAAGTGTTAGGTAAAAGACACCAGGACACCAAAAGAGAGTCTAACAGGCTTTAATGGCGGAGCACCTAAGGGCAGGGTTCCCGAACCCCAACGAGGCAGGTCGAGGAAGTCCAGGCCCCGACCCTGCTGGGGAGTGGTTTATATACATTCGTTGTGAGGGATGGTCTGGCAAGATCGCTGAAAAAGGTAAGGGTAGTAGATGGGGGTTCGGGTAGGTTGTTAGGTCGAGGTGTCGCGGGCTGATAGGTCCTTTACGCGGCTGGGCTGGGGGTTGCTTTAGCTGGCGAAGTGTGCTGTCATTGGTCCCTGGGATCTGGGAGGATCCTTCTGTTAGGGGCTGTTCCTCCCACGGAAGAGAGGCAGCCCATCATGGCCCCCGGGTCCGGCCGTACACTAAGGACTCTAGAAAGACGAGTATTGGAAGCCTCCCCTTCCCCTAAAGAAGAGTCAGACGGGAGATTGTGTTGCAGCCAGGGGGCAGATACAGAAGATTTTCACCCTCCCACAGCTGCTTGTTCCTTTCCTCCCTCTACGGTAGCCCTCTGCACTGATGAGGAAGAGGCTGCTGGGAAGTGCAGGGGACCCAGGAAGTGCCAGGTGGAACTTTTCCTCTCAAAGGGACCAGCTCTTCACACCTCACAGAAGCAAGAATGTGAGGCCCCCACTCCAGAATCACCGGAGTTTGCGCCTCCCCTCCTCCCTGAAGCCCCCATCCTGCTGACCCCTCCTCAGTCTTTAGGATACCCGCCACACCTTCTCATGCCCAAGTCTGACACTCACCTGCCAGTCTTTTAAATGGATTGGGGTGCTTTCCTAGTCACGTTGGTCTCAGCTCCTCACCAAGCCCGCAGGTTCCTCACAGGCAAATGTGTGTCTCCCCCTTCTTCTGTGGGCCTGCCTTAGTGCCAGGTGTTAAGCGGCTGCTCAGTGAAAGATGGTTGATGGCTTGAGGGAAAGTGAATTCGGTGCCGTGAAAGAAAGCCTGGATGCTCACCTTCCTATGCTTTGCTGAGAAGGACCCCGACGCGGTTGAGAACTGGCAGCTATCTGAAGGCATCTAGGTCTCCACCTGACGCTTCTCCTAGCTGCCCCTGGAGCTCGCCAGGCCCAGCAGTTGCGCTCTCCCTTCCTCTTGCAGGTGTCCCCTGGTAAAGTCTAATTCCCGGCTGCTCCTCCAGGCCCGTGTGACTGATCCCCAAAGGGTCCCAGCCTTGTGCACAGACACTAGTGTAAAGGCAGCAGAACCACCGTCCTCCCCAGGAGCCTCCTGTGTAATTCAGGAGTGAAAACGCACACGGGACAGTATCTCCATGGGCTCCCGCCTTCAACATCTGCCTTTTTTCCAGCCCTGAGAGATGTTTGTAAACCTTTTATCATCTTATCCAATTTCCTGCTGTTCCTTTCCACAGCCTGAGAACATGGACTAACATATCAATGTTCTCTTTGTGGTTCTCTGACATCCTTCACAGACCTCCTTGTGTTTTTTTTTTTAATGGATTTTATCTTAATCGTCATAGGAGCAAATCAGAGTAACAAGCATAGGAGGTTACAATGTTCCCTAAATTGTTACTTTTTTTGTTCAATCAATTAAATGAACTTTATAATCTGAGCAGATATAAGATATTGACATACATACACACACAAACAAGCTTTCAATGTAAGCTGAAGTAAGGGTCAGAACAAAAATACAAAAATAGGATATATAAGGGCAAAAAGATTATTTATTTCTTGTTGGAAAAATTCAGACTCAAATCATTACTTTTAACTTCTGCTTAAGGATGGTTAAATTTGGTGCAACTTGTCCGAACAGGAAGTTGGCAATACTGCCTTTAAAATATCACATACCACCAAACGTAAAAATAAACTCAAAATGGATTAAAGACTTAGATATAAGACATGAAATCATGAAACTGAAAGGCTGTTGTTGAATTACGACGCAGGGATTCTTGGCCCCCGGAGGAGAAGAAGTCAATCTGGGGCCAGAGACGAGGCTTGATCGCTCAGAGCTTTTGTGTAACAAAGTTTTATTAAAGTATAAAGGAGATAGAGAAAGCTTCTGACATAGGCATCAGAAGGGGGCAAAAAGAGTACCCCCTTGCTAGTCTTTAGCTGGATGTTATATAGTCACCAGCAGTCTGTTAATGAAAGAAAGGAGTGTCTCGACACTTAGAATGGCACCAGGCCCCTCACCCGTAAGATGTATTTTGGGATAATCTTGGCTCCAAATGGTTTATCTTGGGCCATAAAATGATTAACTTGAATCTTGAAGAAGGGCAGAGCACCATACAAATAGTTTCCTTTACATAGATTAGAGGAACAATATAGGAGTATAACATACTGGTTTATCAAGTAGGTTCTGAGCCCAAAAGGCGGAACCAACTTGAAGACAGAGTTTGGGGTAAATGCATAGTACATTAGCATAGCCTAAGATAAACATTTCCACAAGAAAAAGGCATTTGTTAACTTCAAGTGAAACCAGGTATCATTATGACAACACAGAATTTTAAAAGAAACCTCCTTCTAAATTCATATAGGGAAGGAAAAAAATATCGCTAGTTTGTTTCCTCCTGCCGATTAAGAGAGATAAAATGTCTGACACTTGCAGGCTATTTCCCCCATTTGGAGACCCCTGGCCTTCCTGCCTGTTACCCTCTCAAAACTCCTGTAAGAGAATATAGGCAGTAAGCTCTTTGACCTCGGTCTTGGTAATAATTTTTGGGATGTGTATTATCAAGCAAGGGAAACTAAAAGCAAAAATAAACAAATGGGACTAGATCAAACTAAAAAGCATTTGCACAGCAAAGGAAACTATCAACAAAATAGGCAGCCTACTGAATGGGAGAATATATTTGAGCAAATAATATATCTGATAAAGGACTAATATTCAAAATATAAAAAAAAAAAACCCTCATGCAACTCAACATCCAAAATCCAAACAATCCAATTGAAAAATGGGCAGAGGACCTGAAAAGACATCTTTTCAAAAGAGACACGAAGATGCCAACAGACACATGGAAAGAGTCTCAATATTGTTCATCATCAGGGAAATGCAATTTAAAACCACAATGAAATATCACCTCACACTTGTTAGAATAGGGGGCTTCCCTGGTGGCTCAGAGGTTAAAGCGTCTGCCTGCAATGCAGGAGACCTGGGTTCGATCCCTCGGTCAAGAAGATCCCCTGGAGAAGGAAATGGCAACCCACTCCAGTATTCTTGCCTAGAGAATCCCATAGATGGAGGAGCCTGGTGGGCTACAGTCCACGGTATCGCAAAGAGTCGGACATGACTGAGCGACTTCACTTTCACTTTCTTGTTAGAATGTCTATTATCAAAAAGTCAAGCAATAACAAGTGTGGACAAGAATGTGAAGAAAGGGGAACCCTCATTCACTTTTGGTGGGAATGTAGGCTGTGCAGCCCACTATGGAAAATAGTATGGAGGTACCTCAAAAAAAGGTGTGGCTTCACGTCCCACTTCCCGCCTCCTTTAGGCTGAGCCCACCCTGGCTCCAGAAGGACACTGCCTTCCTGAATGCGCGCTGCTATCAGGAGGCCCAGCGCTGCTTTCAGGGCAAATGCGTGTGAACCACGGATGTACACGTGCCCCAGCCGATTCCTGCAAAGCCCCCATCTCTGTCTCTTGTGGCCGCTCTTCCCAGTGCACCCCTTCCAAGTCTTTCCCCACCTGCCATACAGGTCACAAGGGCATGAACTGCTGTATCCTTTCTCCACCTGTGGTCAGATCTGTGGCTTCGCAAGCTGTGAACTGACAAATTGCTGGGGGGACTCTCTTTCCCACCATTGTTTCACTGGGGAAACCCACTAACTGGTGCAGGGAGGGGAGGGGGTGCAGCAGCTCTGAGGCTCCTCAGCACCCCCTCCAGCAGCTGTGACCCTTGGCTAGCTGTTTAAGAAGAAAGTGCAAATGGACTGCAAGGGCAGGGCTGGCATGGCCATCAAAAGAGGTGGGTGCAATCCTGGACCTGCCTATGCTGCAGGCAACACACCCAGCCTGAGGATGGCCGTGAAGGTTTTAGGAGCTGATACGGGAAAGCACATTGTAAATTGTTAAGCTCTAAGTAAATGCCAGGTGTTGTTACCCAGCAAGGGACATGAGTCAAAGAATAAGGCCAGAAAAACTGTGTGATTCTTGTCTGCTTTACTCATGGCTGCCTCCCCAGCACCGAGAATGGTGCCTGACACATGGCTGGTGCTCAGTAAAAGTTTTTAAATGAATGAACAAACGAAGGCACTATCTATGCGGTCTTGGTGGTTTCTCCTTTCTCTCTTTTGACCTGTGGCATTTCAGACTTATCCCCCAAGAAAGCAGATGCTGTGGAAAAGTAGGAAAAGGTACTGGAAGAGAATGGTTTATTTCTTGCTGTGTGAATTTGGGCGAGTTCTTTATCACTCTGGGCTTCAGCTTCCACATCAAACAAATGGAAATGATAATATGACCCACAATCTTCATCCCAGGGGTCGTGATAATAGCAAATGAGAGCATTTAGGTTTAAAGGCTTTCCTGGGGCTTCCCTGGTGGCTCAGTGGTAAAGAATCTGCCTGCCAATGCAGGAGACATGCGATGGATCCCTGGTCTGGGAAGATCCCACATGCTTTGTAGCAGCTAAGCCTGTGTGCCACAACTACTGAACCCAGTGAGCCTAGAGCCTGTGCTGTGTAACAAGAGAAGCCACCGCAATGAGGAGCCCTCACAAAGCAACGAAGAGTAAGCCCCTGCTCACCACAAGTAGAGAAAAGCCTGAGCAGCAGCGGAGACCAAAAATAACCAAACATAAAAATAAAAGCAATGTTAAAAGTCTGTCCTATGGTGCTTTTTAAGGATACCTTGTTTTGAGAACACCTTTTAAAGTTATCCTGTACCGTGGATTACAGCAGCCAGAAAGGGACCCTTAAAAGACCCCTGTAGACCCTCAGCTAGGTTCCGCTAACTAGTCAGTCTTAAAGGTGAGAAAAAAAGAAAGACTTTTATTTATTGGAAGTTGCCTGTACTAAAATGAGTGGAGTCGTGTGTGTGTGTGTGTGTGTGTGTGTGGGGGGGGGGGGGGGGGGGTGGAAATTTGTCTGGTTAGAAATTGAATTCCTGGTCTGTGGCCAACCTTCCCTAATGATCCATATAAGGAAAGGGAAATACTCCCACACAGAATCAGTTTACAAAGTCTTGAGAAATCAATAACTCTCGAGGTTTATCTAACAAACACGCCCGCTCCTGACTCAGCCTGCTCTAGTCAGGAGCCTTTCGGGAACGCAGCGAGCTTCCTAAACAGGCATGAGAGCTCTTTTTTCATCACTGAAACACGTCTTCTGAGAAGCGGTGCTGAGCCCCAGCACACAGACCAGCTTGGACACACTCCATCCACAGGGCCCAAGGCTGCTTGCAGAGATGGCCACACTCTTATGCATATCAGGTTTCCCGCCTCCTCTCCTCCCACCTTTGCCCCTACTTGCTGGCTGGGCCTGAAGTCTCTTTGAGGAAAACACAGTTCATCACTGATGGTTGGAGAGAGAGCCCATGTGAACATACATACCCCAGAACACGGCTTACATTCCTACCAGGCTATCACCTGTCAGAATCTGAAGAAGAGCAAGGGACCCAGAAAGGGAAACTTAGGGACAAGGACAAGTTTGACTTTCTTTAGAATTTGGTCAAGCATCAGCTCTGGACCACAGTAACTGAGGCACTTTTTTGCCCATGTCCATCTCACCCATCCACACAGAACACCTTCCATCATTGTCTGCTTCTTGACCTCAGAGAGACTCAAAGAAGGTCCATGATCCCATAGAGTGTACCAGGCTCCTCCATCCATGGGATTTTCCAGGCAAGAGTACTGGAGCGGGTTGCCATTCCCTTCTCCAGGGGATCTTCCCGACCCAGGGATCGAACCCGGGTCTCCTGCATTGTAGGCAGACGCTTTACCATCTGAGCCACTAGGGAAGTCACCTTCAAGAAGACACATGCCCTCATTTTTAGCCTTTTGCCCATGAGGCCCAGGATGTAGGTTCATGGTTTGCTGTGCTGAACGGGGACATGAACTATGTAGGCACATGGAACTTCGGAGAAACCACTTGACCTCTCCAACCTTCAGTCTCCTCATCTGTAAAGTGAGGTGGTTAAACTGGAAAACTTCCAAGTTCTTTTCTAGTTCTAAAAGACTGCTCCACTCCCCAGGTCAACTGGGCCCATTTGGATTCAGGAGAGCATCGGTGATTCTGTATGTTGCCCTCCCAATAGAAGAGTCACAGGGCACACCCGATGTAGTCCTCTGAACCTCTACAATCGATTATGCATGGGTTCCCGGGAGCATCAGAGCTATCTGCGTTCCTGGTCTTTGAAGCTTTCTAGCTGCGTGTGACCTTGGGAAACCTTTGTACTCAGCTTCTTTATCACTAGAAGAAAGTGAAAGCTCCTACCTGGCCAAGTCAGTGGGAGGTTAGAGTTGATGGATTTCTGTCTTTCTTTTTTTAGAATAATACTTGGCTCATCACAAGGGAGCCAAGGAGTTATTGGCTCCCTTCCTTCAGTCTCGCTAATGGAGTCATATTGGGCTGAACGTGTTAGGAGAAGGTAAACTCCAAAAGTGCTTCACAGATGTATCAGTTAGGCTATTGGCTAAGCTGCTGTAACAAAGAGACTTAGAAATACAGTGGTCAAAATGTGTTCGAATTTAATTTCTTACTTATTAACAGAGGTCATAGCTAGAGGTAAGAGGTTGATGAGCAACTCTGCTCTGTGAAACTTTGATTTTCCACATCCTGCTGTTTTTCAAGACCAGCTCAGAGCCCATCTCTCTCAGAGACCCTGGGTCACTCTTGTCCACAAGGATCACGTGTAGTAAGTTCTCAACAGCAGACGCTGCACTCACTGCCTTGCAGGGCTGGATGACTGTGCAGGTGAGAAAGCTTTATCTTCCCCACCAGACTGGGAACCCCTTGAGGTCAAGGGTCATGTCTTCTTGACATTTGTCCTCATGATGCTAGCATGCGGTAGGCTTTCTGGGAGGGTTTGCCCGGGGGGGTGGGGGGGGGAGGTGGGGAAAGCATTCCTGGGAACTTCAGCCAGACACAATCATGAAAGCTGAGGTGTTTGCTTAGTCATCACAGCTACATATTTTTCAGATTAATTATCATGCAGTTTCTTCATATCTTCCAACAAATGAAAGAAAAAATGTGTACTGAGAGTGTGTGAAAATTAACTCATAAAAATCCCCAACTCACCACAAAATTTCAAGAAATGCCTTACACTTGAACATGGAAACATGGGTTCTCCTGCCGTGTGTAAGTGAAGAGCCTTTGGGTGGCCGAGCTGGCTGGGGTGCCCAGTGGAGTGAATATTTTCACCCTATGGGAAGTTTATAGAATCAAATTTCATAGTGGAAAGACTTGCTGCAGTGGTTAGTTGTGAAAACTGCCCCCGTTTAACTGGTTTATGGCTAATCCCTGGCTTCCCCAGTGGCCCAGTGGTAAAGACCCTGCCTGCAACTCAGGAGACATGGGAGATGTGAGTTCAGTCCCTGCGTCGGGAAGATCCCCTGAAGAAGGAAACGGAGAAGGACAGCAAGGAGGCTGGCGTGGCTCTGCTGGTGGAGCGGAGTGAGTAGGGTAGTGATGTGGTCAGACAGGTCTGGAAGCCAGACTGCGTAGGGTTCGGAAGGCTGTGATGTACTCAGACAATGTGCTATATCAGATGAGAGGCCATCCGAGGGTTCTGACTTGGGGGAGGTGAAAGTTTAAAAAAAATCACTCTAATAAGTTGAGATCAGACAAAGGAGTCAAAAGTAGAAGCCAGAGAGCAATTAGGAGAGAATTGCAAGGAGGTGATGGTGCCATGAGGCAGCTTGGTAGTAGGAGCGGGTGAGCAAGGATCTTGTTCTGAATATATTTTGTAGGTAGTGCTAACAGGACTTGTTGACAGATGTAATATTGGTATGAAAGAAAGAGAAGAGTGAAGGTTGACTATGAGGGTTTTGGCAGGCTGGAGCTTTTCAAAAGTACAACATGCTATATTCTACTGAAGTACAATATGGGACAGTAGATTTGGACACACCAGGTGTGAGGGGCTGGTTAGACACCAAGTAAGGTTGGGGCTTGCTGGATAGTGCTAGTGGTAAAGAAGCCATCTGCCAATGCAGGAGACATAAGAGTCTCAGGTTCGATCCCTGGGATCAGGAAGATCCCCTGGAGGAGGGTATGGCAACCCACTCCATTATTCTCACCTAGAAAGTCCCATGGACAGAGGATCCTGGTGGGCTACAGTCCATGGGGTCACAGAGAGTCGGACACAACTTAGCAACTAAACAACACCAAGAACAAGTCAAATATAGTTGAAACCAGTGCTACAGCAGTGACTTCATGTCAATGACATCATGTCATTTAAGAAATCTTTACTCATTAAATTTAACAATTAAAAAAAAAAAAAAGAAATCTTTACTGAGAGCCTGTTACGTGTGGGCTCTTGGAGCTGGGGATAACCAGCCAGCCTCCGCCCCCAAGAAGCTTCTATTACACTTGAGGACAGTGACACTACCTGACATGTAAATAAATACCCAAGAAACGCAAATTCAAATGGCTACAGATGCTGAGAAGAAACTAGAACAGATAAAGGAAGAGAGGAGCTGTGGTTTCTCTGAAGACATACCATTTGAGCTGAAACCAAGGTGATGAGAAGGAGGCATATGGTATTCAGGGAAGGAGGGAGCGTTCCAGGCCGAGGGCGCAGCCAGTGTGGAGGTCTGAGATGGGAACGTGCTTGGCTGTGTCGGGACGACAGAGTAGACAGCTGGTGTGCCAGGGACACAGGGAAAGGGGAGCTGTGTGGGGACAATGTTAGAGAGGTGGGCAAGGGGCGGTGTGGTCCAGATTGAGCCTTGCTAACTTGGCAAGAACACTTGGTTTCATTTCCCAGCAGGGGAGTGGTGGTGGGCTTCAGTTTATCCTGACGGCTGAGTGTGGCACGGCCTGTGAACGAACAGGGAAACAGGCATGAGGAATGTCATAAGTGATGAGAGCAGAAATGGTCACGTGAGGGAGGGCCTCAGGTGATCTTTGAAGACCTTGCTGATGGACTGAATGAACGAAGAGGGAAGTCTAAGATGACTTCTAGGTTTTGGCTTAAGTAATGGAATGGCTGCTGGTGCTGGTTACAAGACAGGGGCAGACTGGAAGAGGGCCAGTGTGGGGGAGAAATGAAGAGGTCCACAGTGACGATGACTATAAGATGATGGTAAATTTGAGATGCCTGTTAGTCACCTTGCAATTCTGTGTGTTATCTGCAAAGGAAGTCACATATACATTCAATTAATAACTGTTGAATGAGTGAGTGGACGCAAGCCCTTTTTAGATGAGGGAGGCCAGACTAGGAGTTAAAGACTGGCGACTCAGAGTGATGATGCTGACGTGACACAGTGGGAAGTCATGTCCATGGTGTTATTGTGATCATCTGGAAACAGCGATCTCTCTTTATAGGTGAAGGCTTTATGTCAGGGAGACACTGCAGAACCAATGCGCCTGCCCCCGGGGGCAGATCCAAACCTGTACCTGTGCTTCTTCCACTATCCTACACCGCCGGCTGCTGAAAAAGCTGCCACAGAACGTCCCACGTGATGTGGAAACAAGTGCGGCCCTTGGGGACAGGATGGGTGACTCTGGCCAGACAGAAGCTGGGGACCCAATGCCAGCCAGAAATGGTTGGGGCCATCAACCATTAGTAGGCAGCCCAAAGCTGGCCAGAGCTTCCAAAAAGGACTGACCCAGCTCAGTGACAAGAGTGATAACACCCTCAGGCAAGGCTCCTCTCCAAGCCGAATGAATCAGAAATACCTTAGGGGGAAGGTTAGCTCCAACTTCAGGAATGGAATCCAGGCCAGGTTTCTTCTGCAGGAGCCAGGCCTCTTCTCTGGGCAGTTGACTTCACTAGAGCTAATTAATGAGCGGGGAGGAAGGGTGGGTGTGGTCCCTGACCAAAACTATAGCCTCTTAAGTCCCTGTCTTCAAGTCTACAATCTTACAACTCTTTCAGAAGGAGCTGAAGAGCCTCTTGATGAAAGCGAAAGAGGAGAGAGAAAAAGCTGGCTTAAATATTCAAAAAATGAATTCCATGGCATCCAGTCCCATCACTTCATGGCAAATAGATGGGGAAACCATAGAAACGGTGAGAGATTTTATTTTCTTGGGCTCCAAAATCATTGCAGATTGTGACGGCAGCCATGAAGTTAAAAGATGCTTGCTTCTTTGAAGAAAAGTGATGACAAACCTAGAGAGCACATTAAAAAGCAGAGACATTGTTTTGCCAACAAAGTTCCGTCTAGTCAAAGTTATGGTTTTTCCAGTAGTCATATATGGATGTGAGAGCTGGACCACAAAGGAAGATGAGCACCGAAGAATTGATGCTTTCGAACTGTGGTGTTGGAGAAGACTCTTGATAGTCCCTTGGACTGCAAGGAGATCCAACCAGTCAATCCTAAAGGAAATCAGTCCTGAATATTCATTGAAGGACTAATGTTGAAGCTGAAACTCCAATACTTTGGCCACCTGATACGAAGAATTGACTCTTTGGGAAAGATGGAAGGTGGGAAGAGAAGGTGATGACAGAGGGTGAGATGGTTGGATGGCATCACCGACTTGGACATGAGTTTGAGCAGGCTCCGGGAGTTGGTGATGAATGGGGAAGTCTGGTGTGCTGCAGTCCATTGGGTCGCAAAGAGTCGGACATGACTGAGCAATTGACCTGAACTGAACACTTTCAAAAACTTTAGTTTGGTAAATGCTCACATCAAAGTTAAAAATCTAGATATTTATTTTGCAGATGAAAGTAATGTATTAAATAGTAACTGTAACAATGAGTCTCAAGCGTAAGAATTAATGGGGAGAAGAGACGATGTCTTAGTCCATTTGGACTGCAATAACAACATACCACATATCTGGTAGCTTATAAACACCATAAATTTATTTCTCACAACTCTGGAGCTGGGAAGTCCAAGATCAAGGCATCAGCATGGCCATGTTCCCTTGAGAGCTCTCCTCCTCGATCATAGCTGGGACCTTCTCTCTGTGTTCACATGATGGAACCTCTGGAAGCCCTTTTGTTGTTTACTCACAGTTGTGTCTGATTCTTATGACCCCATGGACTGTAGCCCAGCAAGCTCCTCTGTTCATGAGTTTTCCCAGGCAACAATAGTGGATTGGTTTGCCATTTCCTTCTCCAGGGGATCTTCCTGACCCAGAGATCGAACCCACATCTCCTGCACTGGCAGGTGGATTCTTTATCATTGAGCCACCTGCGAAGCAGGAACCTCTTTTATATAAAGGAACTAATCATTCATGAGGCTTCCTCCTCATGACCTAAGCACTTCCTCAAAGCCCCACATCTTAATACCATCACAGTTGGGGCTTAATTCAGCATATGAATTTGGGGAGACACAAACATTCTATCCATAGAAGATAGTGTTGTGAAGTGATCAAGAATTCAAAATCTAAAGCCCGAATGCCTGCATATGACCCCAGGCTCTATTATTTACTAGTTGTGTGTCTTTGGGAAAGTTTCTTCATCTCTTAGTACCTCAGTTTATTCATCTGTAAGATGGGGATAATAGTAGCACCCAATCATAGATTGTACAGAAGATTAAATGAGTTAAATAATGTTAAATACTTGGGATAGTGCCTGCACATAGTATTTCTATAGGTAAAGCTACTATTAATAATAGTATTGTTTTTATTGCTAGAAGCTTATTAAAGAGGCAAACTTCAGAGTCATACACATAGAGTTTCTGTTTCAGTGGGTCCCACTGAATTTTTGTGAATTTTTCACAAGCACTACAAGAGATTTTTGATGCAATTGCAACAATGTGATGCTTTGAGAAAGCCCTGGAATATAAGGCAAAAATAGGCATCCAGGAACAGGGCAAGGTGTGATGTACCACAGAGAGAAAAATGGGAGTAAAGAAAAATGTGCATGCGTGCTAAGTTACTTCAGTCATGTCTGACTCTTTGCAACCCTATGGACTGTAGCCTGCCAGGTTCCTCCGTCCATGGGATTCTCCAGGCAAGAATACTGGAGTGGGTTGCCATGCCCTCCTCCTGGGGATCCGCCAGACCCAGGGATCGAACCCACATCCCCTGCATTGCAGGCAGATTCTTAACCACTGAGCCACCAGGGAAGCCAAGATTAATGTACTCTTCCCCGATTCACAGTTTCATATACTTCAATGTTCTGTGTTTACAAAGGTATCCATTGAGCTCTTGCAATAGATGAAAAGTGGTTTTCAAAGAGAATAATTTAACTGTAATAATGATTTTTCATATTATTTTATTTATATATATAAATATCTCTCTCCACTAGATTATTTGAGATATAATTCACATACCATAAAATTCAATATTTTAAAGTATAGAATTGAATTTTTTTTGTATATTGGCAAAGTTGTGTAATCATCTCCACTATTGAACTGCAGAATATTTTCATCATTATCCACTGAGAAAAAAATTATATGTATATATATACCCATTAGCACTCCCCATTCTCTCCTCCTCCCAGGCCCTGGCAACCACTAATCTCCTTTCTGTTTCTATGAATCTGCCTCTGCTGGTCATTTCATATAGAAAAAATCTCACAATTATGGCCTTTTGTGATTGGCTTCTTTTATTTAGCCTGCTTTCAAGGTTCATCCATCTTGCAGCATATATCAGTGATTTTTCCCTAGCCAAATAATATTCTATTGTAAGGGTATATGACGTATAATTTATCCATTCACAAGTTGATAGGCATTTAGGTTGTTTCACTTGTTTGGCTATTATGAATCATTCTGCAGTAAAATTTGTGTACACATATATATGTAGACGGGGGCTTCCCAAGTGGCTCAGTGGTAAACAAATCTGCCTGCCAATGCAGGAGATGTAGGTTTGATCCCTGGGTTGGGAAGATCCCCTGGAGAAGGAAGTGGCAACCACTCCAGTACTCTTGCTTGGAAAATTCCATGGACAGAGGAACCTGGTGGGCTACAGTCCATGGGTCGCAAAGAATTGGACCTGACTGAGCGACTAAAAACACAGCATATGTGTGGACAGATGTTTTCATTTCTCTTGAGTATATGCCTAGGAGTAAAAGTGCCCATGTGGTTGCTCAACGTCAACTTTTTTTTTTAAGTACTGTTTTCCAAACTAACTTCACTATTTTACAGTCTTAGTAACAATGTATGAGTCTCAGTTTCTCCACATCCTTACCAACATTTGTTTGTACACTGTCTTTTTTATTTCAGCCATCCTAGTGTGTGTGAAATGTTATCTGACTGTGGTTTGATTTGTATTTTTCTAATAACTAAAGATGTTGAGCATCTTTTCATCTGCAGTTTCTGGCCCTGCCAGGTTTGGGGTGCCCAAGCTGGGATACCAGGACATGATAGTATTTACAACACTGCTGTTGACTCCTTCCCATCAAGCCTAAAGAGGTACATATTTTATCAGGGTAGAAGCAAATATTTAGGCTCTTTCTGCAACAAATGTGGTTTTTACCTGAGAGCATAGCAAAAGAAATTAACCAAAAACTTTTTAAAAATGACTGCACAAACCAAAAGAGTAGTTAAAGAAAATAAACTAACATAAATACGATTTAAGAGAAACTCTGTTGGAAGAAATTTTATTACTAAAATACTTGCTAGAAAGATATTTATTTGCAATGAAACCTGCTGAGATGGCTTACCCTCCTATACTTGGTGAGTGGCACCACTGCTCCTGTGGACAAAAAAACATCACCTGCCGTTTCAATGAACAAAGGATGCTGCAGGCGTAAAGGTATCAGCCACTGCGGCTGCCCCAGCAGTGCATTCAAGGGGAATTTAAGATGGAGAAAAACTGGATTCTGGGCCTAAGTAAGATACATATTGAAGGAATAATTTCAATGAACACAGACTTTTATATCTTCTCATATACAGAAAAGATTAAAGTCATTAACTGGAGATGTCTGGGTTTGTGTGCGTGTGCGATTAGCAGTTATCTTTTAATGTTCGACTGTGCAGGGAGTTTTGCTTGTTGTTTCTTCCTCCAAAATTCCCTATATATCCCAGCTCCTCCCGTAGCTCATTGGAACAGTCCCTCAGGGCTATCTGCCATCTCAGGCTATAGTTCTCAGTAACGCCCCAGATAAAAGGTAATTGTCAACTTTTAGGCTGGACATTTTTTGTCAGTTGACACCCTGGACTTACAGTGCTCCTGTAATATACAAAGATAAACAGACATTTTCTTGGAACTAGGATCTCTCTTTCTTGCAGAGAGATCTCATGACAACTAACTCACACACGGGATGTTTCCTGACTGCCGAGGCGTTTATTGGAGTCCTCAGTTGCTCAATCCTAAGAGTTTCTAAGTGTTCCCAGTCTGCCGTCTGGGGATTAGAAGCCTAAATTCCTGGGGGCCTGGAAAGGGGCGTATATCACAAAAAAAAATCTAGGCCTAAATTTGATGGGAAATGGATTTTATTTTCACTTATAGTGCAAACCAGGAATTCTCTACAAATGAGACAGCAAATCCAGTGGGAATCCTACCTAGGACGTTCTGAGAGGTTCCAGAACTGTTGTCGTTGTTCAGGAAATTAAATTTGGATGTCTCCTCTCCAGGCACGTTCTCATGTCCTGTGAGTGTCCTGATGAAATTACTCTGCTTTTCAGAGCTTAGAGTGTAGAAATCTCAAACCAAGGCAGATTAAAAAAAAAAAAATTGCAGTTGTTTACACAATATTCTGTTCAATGAGGGACTTGTATCAGAACCTGAATGTTAGAACAGCTTTTCTGTCTGGAAACCCAGCTAACTTGGAGAGACAATTATAGAGAAAGAAGGGCCAGCGATGGCTGCTGTAGGTGGTATTTGTATATCTCATAAAAGGTCTGGCCTTTACCACTTAGTGGCCGTGTGGTTTTGGGCAAGTTACTTTCTGTGAGCCTCCATTTCTTCCTCTGGAACACCATGATAAGGCTACTTGCCTCAATAGGTTAATTTGAGACATATATAAAAAATGAAGGGAGCACTTGGATCTGTTTTGTTTTGTTTTTCTCCTCAAACTCCTCCCAGACGGCAGACCCAAACCCAGGAATAATTCCAGGCATTCAGAAGGTATTCTACAAAAATTTTCTTAGATGAAACAAATCCAGTTTTCTGGTTGGATAAAATATTGAATAGATGAGTACATTTTGTCATTTAACAAATATTTATTGGGTGCCTCTTATGTTCTGGAGACTGTTCTAGTACTGAAGAGACAGCTGTGAACAAAACAGACAAAAACCCATGTCTTCATGGAGCTTCCATGTTAGAAAGGAATGAGAGAGACTCTAAATAAATAAATCTTGAAAACAAAATGGATATTCATTCAAGAAGAGTGTTTTGGTCAGAAACAAAGCAGAGTAGGAGAATGCAGAGTGGCAATGGAGAGATGAGGCTAGAGATGGATCAGGGTACTCTTTTTTTTTTAGATACTTAAAATTTATTGAAGTATAGCATACACAAAGAACAGTAGACTGGTCTCGAGTGTGCAGTTCAGTGAGTTACTGCAAAGTTAAAACATCAGTGTACCCAATATAAACAACATAACCCAAACCTCAGAAATGTCCCTTGAGATACTTCCCAATCACTAGTCCTTTCCCCTTCCCTAAAGGTCAATGCTATTTTGATCACTAATAAAATAGATTGGCTTTGCCTGTCTTTAAACTCTATCCCCTGGTGGCTCAGCAGTAAAGAACCCGCCTGCCAGTGCAGGAGATGCAGGAGATGGATTCAATCCCTGGGTTGGGAATATTCCCCTGGAGGAGGACACAGCTGCCCTCTCCAGTATTTTTTCCATGAGCAGAGGAACCTGACGGGCTACAGTCCAGGGGGTCGCAAAGAGCTGGACATGACTGAGCTACTAAACAACAAAAACACTCTATATAGTGGAACCATCAGAAGGTCGAGATATTCTTAAGGGCTCCACTTTATAGCCCCAAAGGCTAAATTCTTTGGGAGTGAGTTAGCGTTCCAGGGCTCTTTTCTAAAGAGGAGTCATCTTCCAGCTCAGTGGTCATTGGACTGGTCCCAGGCGCCCGGCAGACAGGCGCAGGGTCAAAAGCAAGGCCTTAGTTGTGAGGGAAGCAGACAGGCAGATGGAAGGAGACCCTGGGGCCATACTCCAGGACGCCCAACCCTGGCAACTAGATCACTTTGGGAAAGATTCTCCCACCTTGGTTCTATCTAAAATGCCCCATACTGTGTTTCCTTAAATAGCAATGGATGGAGACTGGCTTCACACACTTCAAAGCCCTTCCCTGTTTGCATTGCACGAATGACGCATTCCTGTCCAAAGTCATCCAGACAAACAGCTGCTAATTTCCTAGCAACACTGCCCTAGCCATTCTTGCATGGAATGGAATTAATCCTGGCACAGAAACAGAAGTTTATAGTTCAGAAAAAAAAAAAAAAAAAAGAAAACAACTCATAATTCCTTCTCCCCGCCTGCCCTACTACTCAATCTCCACCCCCAGGGACCGTCTTGGACCAAGCTCAGCCAGGGATTCCCTTTCTTCAGCAACTTGAAAGCCCTGACTGTGTGACAGCTTTGTAGAGAGGACTCACATAAGTGTTAGTACCCACAACGCTTGCATTTGTGGAGAGCCGCCATGGACTGTTTCTTGACTTCAGGGAATCATTAGTTTCTGCCTCATGACAAGTTGAGCAGGAAGTCTGGGCAAGTGATTTAGAATCACATAATATCAGGGTAAGCTGTCTGGTGAAGAATGGAAAGTAGGTTGTATCCTGCGCTTGTTCCAGTGCTTGGTGTTGGCTCCAGGTGGCATATCTGTGATGGCATCTCAGGCGGCTGGGTGGGAAGGGAAGCAATGAGTGAGTGATTGGCAATGTCTGCCATGGATGAGATGTAGGAAAGGGCCGCCTCTTGGGTATTTACCATGCCTGATCTGGATCCAACCTCTCATTTTACAAATGATTGAACTGAAATTCAGAGTTGGAGTGCCCCCATCAAGATCATACCCCCAGTGAGAAGCAGAAGGGGACCTCAAATCCAGCCCTCTAACTTTCCACCTGAGCACTTAACATCAACTCATTTGCTTCTGTTCGTAAGGTCTGGAGAGGGCCGATTTAGTGAGGCAAGGGAAGATCGGGGAGCTGGCTGGCTCTAACACCTAACACGAGGCTCAAGGGAATCAGCGGTCCTGGGGGTCCCAGCTTGGTTCCTGCTTGGCCACCCCACCAGTGCCAGTGGGCTGCATCCTCAAGCTGTCGTGGACCCAGCAGGAAGAATGAGGGAATCCATGCAGAAATCCACGGTGATGCCCAGGGGCCTGGATTCCCAATCCAGAGCCTGAATTTATTCCCTCCTCCCTGTAATTATATTGCCCTCATCAAAGAGTCAGGCACCACTTAGCAATGGAGCACCCACCCATCATTCTTACCATCCCAGTTTGGGTGTGCTCAAACTTGTGATGGTATGTATAGAAAAGCTTTTACTACTCAGAGTCATGTTGACATAAATTGCATTTACTTCTATTTTAAAACATAGCTATCTTGTCTAAGGATAACTGATTTATTTGGTGAGAAAAGATTTATGTCTGTAGATGTCACTAGAAGGGAAAAGGGACAGAGAGGTTTTTTTCTTTTTAAATTTCATTTTAACTTATCAAGAGAAAACTTTTCTTTAAAAATAAAATAATCCCTGGCTCAACTCAGAATATTTGCCCTTTCTTTTGGCCCAGGACCTGGTCTCATGCTAAGCTCCATGCTGGTCATCACCTCCTCCTGTAATGCTCTGCTTTCTTGCCTGGCAAAAGCCATTCTTCCCTTTTGTGTCTAAAGTTCTCCTTTGCCTTGGGATAAAAAGAAAATATATATAGTTCAACAAACACTTACTGAAGTACCTTCAGTGTGTCAGGCTCCGTGCTCAGTACTCAGAACTCGGAAATGAATGCACAAACCCTCAGCCCTTGAGAAATTTAACTGGAACTTGAGACAGAGGACCGCAGTGCTTGGCCTTGTGCCCTGTTATCTCATTTAATCTTCACCCCAAATCTGCTCTTCTAGTGGTCAAGGCTGTGTCTCTTTTCTCCAGTGTATCCCCAGCACCAAGCACAGTGCCGTGGTGCTGGGAAAAGCTGTGACTCATGGAATAACTGATTCCTTAAAACCTCCCTGAAAGGTAGGCATCTTTTTTTTTTTTTTTAAAGATAAAGATCTGAGGTTGACAAGAGACTAAGTAGCCTCTCCTAAGGTTTCCTAGTAGTGATGACGTTGGTCCTCTGTTTCCAAGCCCTTGGTTTTTTCCTCCCTTGCTGCACTTCTTCACCTTCTAGACCTGGTTTTCTCACCTGTAAATTCAGGGGATCAGATTCTGGATCATGATTCTGGATGCTCTAGGCAATTCTGGATGATCCTGGACTATCCCTTCAAGCTCTGAATTTCATAGCCAATGTCCAAAGTTGATATTAGAATGCATATACCCATTTTCTCTGGGAGGATTTTTATATGTTGTTATTTTTAACCTGCATTTCTGTTACCCTTATTACACCACCAGCTCTTGGATCTTAATAGTTCATTTGTAACTCATTTGTAGCACCCTCAGATCTGTGTTCTATGCTCAAAGACTTCTCATTTTTTATAGTTCATGACTCTCTATAAACATGATGCTAAGTAAGTCATACACACTTCACTTCCCCAAACCAAATTTTTTCCTATTTTCTCTCAAAAATGGCAGCATGATTTGAGTGCTCTGTGGCAGGCACCAAAAGGTTCTCATGTCGTAGGATGCAGAAAATATTTATTGAAAATAACGATTCTTAATTTTGAAAGGAAAAACACAGACTTCAAAATTTTGTGGGATCATAAAAATTCCATTTCATATACTAACAATGAAAAAATGAAAAATGAAGTTTAAAAAACAATTATATGTATGGCAGAAAATGACATAACATTGTATTCTATAAAGCAAAGCAATTATTATAAAGCAATTATCCTTCAATTAAAAATAAATAAATTTTAAAAAGAAAAAAACAATTCTATTTACAATAGCATCAAAAAGAATACACTATGTAGAAACGTATTAGCAAAAGAAGTACAAGACAAAAATTTTAAAACCTTGTTGAAGAAAACTGAAGATCTAAATACATGGAAAGACATTCTGTGTTTGTGGACTGGGTTAATATTCTTAAGATGACCACTCTCCCCCAAAGTAATTCACACATACAACACGATCCCCACCAATATCCCACATGGCTTTTTTCTTTTTAGCATTTGACAAACTAATACTAAAACCCATATGGAAGTGCAAGAGACCCAGAATAGTCAAAACAATCCTTAAAAAGAACAAACTTAGAAGACTTGTACTTCCTGATTTCAAAACTGCAAAGCCACAATAATCAAGACAGTATAGCATAAAAATAAGGAAAGACGTATAGATCCATGGAATAGAATTGAGACTATGGAAGTAAACTCTTAAATTTATAGCTAGTTAATTTTGAGAAGATGCCAAGGCAATTCAATATGGGAAAGATAATCTTATTAACAAAAGGTGCTGGGATAAACGCATTTCCACATACAAAACAATGATGTTGGACTCCTAGCTCCATTTTCGTACACCATGTACGAAAATTAATTCAAAATGACCAAAGACCTAAATAAAGAACTACCATTATAAAACTCTTTGAAGAAAACATAGGTGTAAATTTTCATGATCTTGGATTGGGTGATCGTTTCTGATATGTGACACCAAAAGCATAAGCAACCAAAGGCAAAAAACAGATAAGCTGGACTTCATAAAAATTGAAAATGTTTATGCTTCGAAGGGCACTTTGAGGAAAGTAAAAAGACAAGCCACAAAAAGAGAGAAAGCATTTGCAAATCATATCTCTGATAAAGGTCTGCTATACAGAATATACAAAACCACAATTGAAAAATAAGCCGAGGAGGAATTCCCTGGCAGTCCACGGTTAGGACTCAGTGCTCTGACTGCCGGGACCCAGGTTCAAGCCCTGGTCACGGAACTAAGATCCCACAAGCTGTGCTACACAGCCAAAAAGATAGGCCGATGGTGTGAATAGTCAATTCTCATAAGCAGATAGACAAATGTTCAATAAGATTAGCACATAAAAAGATGCTTGACGTCATTTGTCATTAGGAAAATATAAATCAAAACTGTAATAAGATGCCACCACATAAACACTAGGATGACAAAAATAAAAATACAGACAAAAACAAAAATAGGAAGAGGAAAATGTGAACCTTCCTTCACTGATTGTGCAAACATAAAATAGTGAAGTTCCTTTGAAAAGTAGTTTAGCAGTTCCTCAGAAAGTTCAACATAGAGTTACCAAACTGCTGCTGCAGCTAAGTCGCTTCAGTGGTGTCCAACTCTGTGTGACCCCATAGACGTCAGCCCACCAGATTCCCCTATCCCTGGGATTCTCCAGGCAAGAACACTGGAGTGGGTGCCATTTCCTTCTCCAATGCATGAAAGTGAAAAGTGAAAGGGAAGTCGCTCAGTCATGTCCGACTCTAGGCGACCCCATGGACTGCAGCCTACCAGGCTCCTCCATCCATGGGAATTTCCAGGCAAGAGTTACCATATGACCCAGCAATTCCTCTCCTAGTGTGTATAAATAGGAAAACATTTTTGCACACAAACTCTTATATATGAATGTTCAGTATTATAGCCAGAAAGTAAAAATAGCCAAAATTTCAATTAACTGATAAATGGATAAACAAAATATGGCATATCCATGCAATGGAATATTATTTGACAATAAAAGGATGAAGTACTGATTCCTGCTACAATGCAGATAAACCATGAAAACACGTCGAGTGAAAGAACACACTCAGAAAAGACCACATATTATATGATTTCACTTCTGCTGTACAGAATAGGCAAATCCATAGAAACGGGAAAGAGAATAGTGTTTGCCAGGGACTAGGGGGAGTGAAGAATGGGCATGACTGGTAATGGGCACAAGATTTTTTGAGGGGAGTGGTAATGAAGGATTCTGGGAAGGAATAGTGGTAATAGTTGTACCAGAGTTATCCGACTCTGTGAATACACTATAAAGCACTGAATTTTACACTATAAAGGGGTGAATATTACATATATATTGCAAATATACATTTTATCTCAGTAAAACTTTGTGGAGCTGAAGAAATTCAACAGGAAAATGAGACATTAGCAGAGCCCAGGCTTACCACCATTCTTAGCACCCAGGAGGCTCCCCACAACTACTGTGGCAAGTCACACCCACAGAACTAACTCTGCATGGATCCTCGAAGGTTGTCTTGTCTACTTAGTTAAAGATTCTTCAACCCCCTCTGCAACAGTCCTACCGGGTCATCGTCCAGCCTGTCCTTGACTAGGCTCTTTCTCTTTCTCTCCACGCCTCTGTTGAATGCGTACCTCGGGCTCAGCTCTGGGCTAAGCACTGAGAATATACTTTGCAATGTTGTCTCTAATGTAATAAACATTCATTTGAATATTGTAATGTGTGAGATGTTTTGTTTCCATTCCTTTTTGTTTACTGATATCCACTTTAGTTTGGATTCTAAAGATCATGAGGCAGAGATTCAAGTGAAAATTGTTTATTTGGGAAGTACAGGTAACATTGGTAGCAAAGTGAGAAAGGGATCCAGGGAAGGAAAGGAGGCCAAGAAATTAGCTACCACAGTAAGCCACAGAAGCTTAATCCAGAGGGGAAACTCTGAGACAAGGCGTAAAACACGTGCCTGAAAAAGGGTTTCATCCAGGAGCTAAGGGCTGGGATATTCCTGCGTTAATTCCAGAGTCCCTGGTTGAGCACTCCCACTGCACGTATGTTACATCGTAGCATCCCTGGCTGCTGAAGGAAGCAAGGATTATGCAGCCTTCCCCAGATCTAAACTGGAAGAAGGGAGAACCCTCAGGCACGCATGCAGATTCTGGCGATTGGTGTTTGACGGGACCTGTGGTCCAGGGGATACAGATAGGACACTAACAGCGTCAGCTAGAACACCTTCCTCCTTCCTCACACAGGAGATGGTATATGGGAATACGCAAAATGCCATTAATTAGGTAAAGATGAAGAGAAAAGAAGATATAAAGGAAAATTAGCCTTTCTGGTAAGGCAAAGATCCTATTCTGTGCTCATTTGCTCAGTCGTGTCTGACTCTCTGTGACCCCATAAACTATAGCCTGCCAGGTTCATCTGTCCTTGGAATTTTCCAGGCAAGAATACTGGAGTGGGTTGCCATTCTCTTCTCCAGGGGGTGTCATCCCAGACTCAGGGATCGAAACTGGGTCTTCTGCATTGCAGGAGGATTCTTTTACATTGAGCCACAGTGATCCTAGCAGGCTCAGAAAACACATGCTATTTCTTAGCATATCCTTTAAACTCTGGCTCTCCAAAAATACAACCCCAAACTGCCTTTTGAAAAGGCAAAACTGAGTTGCCTGCTTATCACAAACTTGAAACAGAGTCTCAGTGGCATCTCACAGGTGAGAGGTTTGGTGGGTTGGAGATTTAGTTAAATGTAAGTCTTTCTTGCAGGAGCATGCTTAGAACTAAGGAATCCAATATAGAGAAGACTGGCCAACACAGAAAGGCAACGGTTCTAAGGGGAAAGGCAAGGGTTTTGAGGTAAGAATTTCCAAAAGTCTTATTGGGTGTTAATTACTGAAAAGTTAGACAGTCATGAGTTCATTTAATGGTTTTGAGGCAGCAGTTCCTGAGGTGAGCAGAGTGATTTGCAAGGTTAAACCTCCTAAGCCAGTGTTTTGTGGGATGGGGAAGCGGTGCTGATGTTGCAGTAAGCCATGCGGGCAAAAATGGTTTCTGTTCATAGCTTCAGCCCTAGCTTAAGACATCACATGGTAAAACGTAATGAAAGTAGTTTCCTAGAAGTCAGCCACACGCAGCCCAGGTGCCCACAATTCTTGCTAAATAAAAGGATAAAAACGTGCACACGTTCCATCTTCAAGGAGGGGTAGGATCAAAGGGGAAATCGGGATGCAGGGGTGTGACAGCCTCTGTGGGTGTCAGCAGGCTTGTGACTCTAGGCCTGTGCAATAGACTGAGAGCCTAAGAGCCCTTGTAATGTTTCCTCAATCAGGGGGTCCCCAACTTCCAGGACCTGGAAGGTGGAGCTGATGTAATAATAACAGAAATAAAGTACACAATAAATATAATGCACCTGAATCATCCTAAACCCCCCATCACCACCATCACTACTGTCCACTGGTTTTGTCTTCCTCAAAACCAGTTGCTGGTGCCAACAAGGTTGGGGACTGCTACCCTAAATGACTCCTCCAGTGGAGAGGTGCCCCTGCAGTGGGTCCTGCCTGCCTGACTGCCAGGTTGGGCAGCTCTCTCACTGGGGCCAGAAAGGAAGTCACAGCAAGCCTGGCCTCCCCCTCAGCAACCCCTCCCAGCCCCTGCTTCTCCCTGACTCATCCTGCCATTGTGGCAACTGTCCTGTTCTCTGTGGGGGTGTCCCTGGAGGTGGCCGGAACTCTGGGCAAGACTCTCTCCACTACCCTAGCCTGGCAGGATCACCAAAACCACAGGGCTGCTCCATCACTTCTCCCCAGGGCCACTGATGCCAGCATGTGATGCCGGGCGCTGTGCAGACCCCAACATGCTTGCGCCACTGCCCTCACTAGGGGCTCGCTGCACCCCTAGCAGGCAGGCAGGTAGTATCATGCTGTTCTCCCTGGAGAAGAAGGAACTGAGGCTCAAGGCCAAGTGAGTGAAACAGCAGGTCAGCCACCAGGGCTTCTTAGTGCAGAACTGTTTCTGGGGTTAGAAGCATCCTTGTATTCGTATCCCTAAAATAACTGTGACAAAATTGTTGTGTGAGGCTGTGGTTCTACATCCAAACAAGAGAAACTGGTTTGCATTTGGCTACTGTCCATAATCCAAATCTATGCCCCAACCAGTAACGCTGAAGAAACTGAAGTTGAACGGTTTTATGAAGACCTATAAGACCTTTTAGAACTAACACCCAAAAAAGATGTCCTTTTCATTATAGGGGACTGGAATGCAAAAGTAGGAAGTCAAGAAACACCTGGAGTAACAGGCAAATTTGGCCTTGGAATGCGGAATGAAGCAGAGCAAAGACTAATAGAGTTTTGCCAAGAAAATGCACTGGTCATAGCAAACACCCTCTTCCAACAACACAAGAGAAGACTCTACACGTGGACGTCACCAGAGGTGAACACCGAAATCAGATTGATTATATTCTTTGCAGCCAAAGGTGGAGAAGCTCTATACAGTCAACAAAAACAAGACCAGGAGCTGACTATGGCTCAGATCATGAACTCCTTATTGCCAAATTCAGACTTAAATTAAAGAAAGTAGGGAAAACCGCTAGCCCATTCAGGTATGACCTAAATCAAATCCCTTACGATTATACAGTGGAAGTGAGAAATAGATTTAAGGGCCTAGATCTGATAGATAGAATGCCTGATGAGCTATGGAATGAGGTTCGTGACATTGTACAGGAGACAGGGATCAAGACCATACCCATGGAAAAGAAATGTGAAAAAGCAAAATGGCTGTCTGGGGAGGCCTTACAAATAGCTGTGAAAAGAAGAGAGGCGCAAAGCAAAGGAGAAAAGGAAAGATATAAGCATCTGAATGCAGAGTTCCAAAGAATAGCAAGGAGAGATAAGAAAGCCTTCTTCAGTGATCAATGCAAAGAAATAGAGGAAAAGAACAGAATGGGAAAGACTAGAGATCTCGTCAAGAAAATTAGAGATACCAAGGGAACATTTCATGCAAAGACGGGCTCGATAAAGGACAGAAATGGTATGGAAATAACAGAAGCAGAAGATATTAAGAAGAGGTGGCAAGAATACACAGAAGAACTGTACAAAAAAGATCTTCACGACCCAGATAATCATAATGATGTGATCCCTAATCTAGAGCCAGACATCCTGGAATGTGAAGTCAAGTGGGCCTTAGAAAGCATCACTAGGAACAAAGCAAGTGGAGGTGATGGAATTCCAGGTGATCTGTTTCAAATCCTGAAAGATGACGCTGTGAAAGTGCTGCACTCAATATGCCAGCAAATTTGGAAAACTCAGCAGTGGCCACAGGACTGGAACAGGTCAGTTTTCATTCCAATCCCAAAAAAGGGCAATGCCAAAGAATGCTCAAACTACCACACAATTGCACTCATCTCACATGTTAGTAGAGTAATGCTCAAAGTTCTCCAAGCCAGACTTCAGCAATACGCGAACCGTGAACCTCCTGATGTTCAAGCTGGTTTTAGAAAAGGCAGAGAGACCAGAGATCAAATTGCCAACATCCGCTGGATCATGGAAAAGCAAGAGAGTTCCAGAAAAACATCTATTTCTGCTTTATTGACTATGCCAAACCATTTGACTGTGTGGATCACAAGAAACTGTGGAAAATTCTAAAAGAGATGGGAATACCAGACCACCTAACCTGCCTCTTGAGAAATCTGTATGCAGGTCAGGAAGCAGCAGTTAGAACTGGACATGGAACAACAGACTGGTTCCAAATAGGAAAGGGAGTACGTCAAGGCTTATTTAACTTCTATGCAGAATACATCATGAGAAACGCTGGACTGGAAGAAACACAAGCTGGAATCAAAATTGCTGGGAGAAATATCAATAACCTTAGATATGCAGATGACATCACCCTTATGGCAGAAAGTGAAGAGGAGCTAAAAAGCCTCTTGATGAAAGTGAAAGAGGAGAGCGAAAAATTGGCTTAAAGCTCAACATTCAGAAAACGAAGATCATGACATCCGGTCACGTCACATCATGGGAAATAGATGGGGAAACAGTAGAAACAGTGTCAGACTTTATTTTGGGGGGCTCCAAAATCACTGCATATGGTGACTGCAGCCATGAAATTAAAAGACGCTTACTCCTTGGAAGAAAAGTTATGACCAACATAGATAGTATATTCAAAAGCAGAGACATTACTTTGCCGACTAAGGTCCATCTAGTCAAGGCTATGGTTTTTCCAATGGTCATGTATGGATGTGAGAGTTGGACTGTGAAGAAGGCTGAGCGCCATAGAATTGATGCTTTTGAACTGTGGTGTTGGAGAAGACTCTTGAGAGTCCCTTGGACTGCAAGGAGATCCAACCAGTCCATTCTGAAGGAGATCAGCCCTGGGATTTCTTTGGAAGGAATGATGCTAAAGCTGAAACTCCAGTACTTTGGCCACCTCATGCGAAGAGTTGACTCATTGGAAAAGACTCTGATGCTGGGAGGGATTGGGGGCAGGAGGAGAAGGGGACAACCGAGGATGAGATGGCTGGATGGCATCACGGACTAGATGGACATGAGTCTGAGTGAACTCCGGGAGATGGAGATGGACAGGGAGGCCTGTGCTGCGATTCATGGGGTCGCAAAGAGTCGGACACGACTGAGCAACTGAACTGAACTGAAATGTCCGTTCGGCCTTGCTGTTTAAACATTCACAAATGCACGTGATTATTTTTTCCATGATGATAGTATAATAGAGCTCATTACAGAAAATGTGATTAGAGAATAGATTTCTGTGCTTCAGAAGGAAAACTTTTGGACTGTTTTTTTGGGGAAGGTGACCTCATCTTGAATGAATGCTCCAGGGGGAGGACAGGTCCGGTTCAGGGTTTTGTATTTCTAAGGAAACACCCACCAGGCCCATCTTACTCTCCAGGAGGGTAAATAAGTAAATAAGTACTTATGTTCTTAAGGGCTTAACAGACCATCGTGTCCTTTCCAACAAGCTATTAAGACTTATTGCGTAAGATAAGAAAGAGAGCTTTTGTGTAAAGAAGCTGGGGGTGGTGGGCATTGCTCCAGGGGGACAAAGATCAGTAATGGATGGCTCAGCAGCCACACTACATCAATGAGGGTGGTCTGAAGCTGGGCTCGTGTCCTCAAAGTGCTCAATGACAGGACAGTGGGGAGAGCAGTAGGGGGAATGTTCTGACACCCAGGGGCTGTGCTGGACCAGAAGCTGCTGGACCCATTAGTAAGGGAGAGTAGACCACCCTCCCGACCCCAGAGTGCATGACTGACTAATCAATGTGAAGCTTCACAGAAGCCTGCTCATCACACCTCCCCAGCCCAGGACACCTATAAGGCCTGGGAACCTGGTCCTAATTTGGGGGATGGTTTCCTTCTGTATTTGGAGGTCAGACAAGAACACCTAGGGCAGCCTGAGCTGGGAAGGGAGGGGAAGAGAGGCCAGTGTTGAAACATACAGAGAGTTGCAACAATTCCACACACTTGCCCCTCCCAGCAAGTTCAGTTAACAGTCCCAGGCTCTGCAGAGCCTTCCACTGGTGATCCTCCCTGGAGATCAGGAGGAGCTGGCTCCAACTCTGTCTCCAACATGGGCTGCAGCATGTGTGCAGATGCAGCCTTTAGCCAGAACATTCCACCCTAGGAGAAAGGCAAGCCCCAACACTCAGGAGTACCAGTGACAGCGCCTTTCACCACCTTCCTTCTTCTCTAAGTCAGCAGCCTCTTGCAGCACCTTAAACTGATTAAAGCTGCCTGGGATTTGGCAATCCAGATCCTTGCAACAGAAGACACTTACAAGTGGAAAGGGTAAGCCCCAGTGTCAGTAGAGCAGTGAGTGTAGAAAGGGGTTCCGAGCCTCTTAGCTCCAGGGTGCATGCAGGGTCTGTGATCCTGCTGTTTCCCCTGCTTGGGGTCTCAGTGGGATGGAGTAACTTTGGGGTGACCCTTCAGACGTGATGAAAGTCCAACCATCTCTGTCTACTGCCTCTCTAGTTCCCAGAACCCCTGTGAGGCAGGTGATGGAATGTGACTGAATCTTGGCTTGCATATTTTAAGGATCACATACATTTTTGTTTAAATTGAATTCAGTAATGTGTAAGCCACATGGGGGAGAGGAATAATGGCCCCCTCCATTGTTGTCTATGTCTTGATTCCCAGAACTTGTGACTCTGGTAGGTTGCATGGCAAAGGAGAATCAAGATTACAGATAAAATGTAAGCTGCTGGGCCTTAGGAAGCATCACTATGAACAAAGCTTGTGGAGGTGATGGAATTCCAGTGGAGCTATTTCAAATCCTAAAAGATGATGCTGTGAAAGTGCTGCACTCAATATGCCAGCAAATTTGGAAAACTCAGCAGTGGCCACAGGACTGGAAAAGGTCAGTTTTCATTCCAATCCCAAAGAAAGGCAATGCCAAAGAATGCTCAAACTACCACACAATTGCACTGATCTCACACGCTAGTAAAGTAATGTTCAAAATTCTCCAAGCCAGATTTCATCATTATGTAAACAGTGAACTTCCAGATGTTCAAGCTGGACTTAGAAAAGGCGGAGGAACCAGAGATCAAATTGCCAACATCCACTGGACCATCGAAAAAATGAGAGTTCCAGAAAAACATCTATTTCTGCTTTATTGACTATGCCAAAGCCTTTGACTGTGTGAACTGCAACAAACTGTGGAAAATTCTGAAAGAGATGGGAATACAGACCACCTGACCTGCCTCTTGAGAAATCTGTATGCAGGTCAGGAAGCAACAGTTAGAACTGGACATGGAACAACAGACTGGTTCCAAATAGGAAAAGGAGTAGGTGAAGGTTGTATATTGTCACCCTGCTTATTTAACTTATATGCAGAGTAAATGGATGAAGCACAAGCTGGAATCAAGATTGCTGGGAGAAATATCAATAATCTCAGATATGCAGATGATACCACCCTTATGACAGAAAGTGAAGAACTAAAGAGCCTCTTAATGAAAGTGAAAGAGGAGAGTGAAAAAGTTGGCTTAAAACTCAACATTCAGAAAACGAAGATCATGGCATCTGGTCCCCTCACCTCATGGCAAATAGATGGAGAAGCAGTGCAAACAGTGACAGATTTTATTTTTGGAGACTCCAAAATCCCTGCAGATGGTGACTGCAGCCATGAAATTAAAGATGCTTTCTCCTTGGAAGAAAAGTTTATGACCAGCCTAGACAGCATATTAAAAAGCAGAGACATTACTTTGCCAACAAAGGTCCATCTAGCCAAAGCTATGGCTTTTCCAGTAGTGGTATATGGATGTGAGAGTTGGACTATAAAGAAAGCTGAGCACCAAAGAATTGTTGCTTTTGAAGTGTGGTGTTGGAGAAGACTCTTGAGAGTCCCTTGGACAGCAAGGAGATCCAACCAGTTCATCCTAAAGTAAATTAATCCTGAATATTCATTGGAAGGACTGATGCTGAAGCTGAAACTCCAATACATTGGCCACCTGATGTGAAGAGCTGACTCATTTAAAAGACCTTGATGCTGGGAAAGATTGAAGGCGGGAGGAGAAGGGGACAACAGAGGATGAGATGGTTGGGTGGCATCACAGACTCAATGGACATGAGTTGGAATAAACTCTGGGAGTTGATGATGGGCCAGGAGGCCTGGCATGCTGCAGTCCATGGGGTCGCAAAGAGTCAGATAGGACTGAGCAACTAAACTGAACTGAATTGAAAACTGAGCCAAACAACTTTAAGATTGGAAGAATCCCAGATTTTTCAAGTGAGCCCAATATGGTAACTAGGTCCTCAAATGTGGGGGAAGAAAGGGCGAGAAGAAGTTGAAGTGGTGAAATGTGAGTGCTCGGTGTACCCCTGCCAAAACCTTGATTCTAGCCCAGGGTGACCCGTGTCTGACCTCTTACTTACAGAGCTGTAAGATGACAAAGTTGTGCTGTATCAGCCTCTATGCAAGCATGCTAAGTCATTTCAGTTGTGTCCAACTGAACCTATGGACTGTAGCCTGCCAGTCTCCTCTGTCCATGGGATTCTCCAGGCAAGAATACTGGAGTGGGTTGCCACAGAGGAGCCTGGTGGGCTATGGTCCATAGGGTCACAGAGAGTCGGACACAACTGAAATGACTCAGCGTGCGTGCATAGAGGTTGACACAGCACAACTTTATCATCCTGAAGTTCTGTAGGTAAGAGGTCTGACATGGGTCACCCTAGGCTAGCATCAGGTCTGTGGTAATTAGTTTCAGCAGGCAGAGAAAACTAATACACTGCGTAGTTACAAGTCTTCAAGAAGCTGCTCTCTAAGCATTGATGAATGCTTCAGAGTTTTCAGATCTCTGCTTCAGACAAGGAGTTCACTCTTGCTTCATTTTCTAGGTTTCTCCAGATCTTGTGTTTCAAGAAGAAAATATATTCTTCAGGTTCCTAGAATTCCTGGCTGCAAAAACAGCGAGGAGTCTCAACTAATTGGAGAGCGAGTCTAAGAAGGTGTTCTCTCCAGTCACCGTCTCTGCCCATCCTGTACTGATGGAGGTTCCATAACCCACTGATCACACTCAGTATCTAACCCAGTCTGGGTCAGAACTCCAACCTCAGATCCAGTTTAAATCTCCCCTTTCCTGTCTCAATGGGGAAGTCAGGCTTCAGCTCGGGACTTGAAGTAGTTTGGTGTGTGGTACGTCCTCTCTTTCTTAACCACTCCTTTTGGGTCAAGTTGCTATAAGCTAGAGGGGGACAGGGAAGAGGAGGAAGGGGCGATCTAAAATGACAGGTCACCTGTCTGTGCTAGGAAGATGTTGCTAGTCTCGCCTTGGCTCAGTTATGGTCCACATGATACTGGCTATTTTGGCTGGTGCTCTGATCTCAGCATGGGTGGGGTAAGATTTTCTCTGGCCCATTCCAGCTACATCTGTGGACTGAGTTCCCCCTCGGAGCAGCTGTATTTCCTTTTGGCTAACATTGTTCTGTGCCTTTACCGTGCTCACTTGGCCTATTGGCTCATGGCCAAGCAGCTACCAGACAGGCCCCTCCCACCTCTACCCAAGCTGAGCCTGCAGGCCTCTGCCTGCATTCCAGGGACACGTGCTGGCCCCCCAAGAAATTCCCCAGTCTCATGACATTCTGCTTCACTCCGATGGCCCTCTCAGTCTTCCAGCACGTCCAACTCTCCCTGTCGCTTTGGGGAGGAAGTAACATTTTCCCATGAACACTGCCCTGGTGAAAACTTGTCCTCTTCCTCCTTCCCCTGGTTCTCCACTTAGGTTGTACAGGAGAGCCCAGAGAGGTTGGGGGAGCTGGCAGGGCCAGGTCTGAAGCCTCTTATGAAGCCTTGAGTGAGTGGTCTGGCCCCTCCTTAGAAGGAGGCTCCGAAGACTCATGTTGTTAAGTACAGTGTGGACCTCCCTTTCCCATTCAGCTTTCCAAACCAGCAGCTTTTCAAAAACTCCCATCTTTTGGTGATGCCTTTTCTAGAAGCCTGGGTTAATTTTAACAACCACCCTAACTAATAAGACAGAGGACTTGAAACAAAGTTCTCTGTAAGCAAAGTCTATAAGAATTAGGTTTCAGGTGTAGTGAGATGTAAAAACCCAGCCCTATCAAAGTAGAAATGGGAAAGATCTGGAGAGTTTTTCTAAATATGAAAGAACAGCTGGTGGGGAGAAACCAGACCTTTGAGCTCTAGGTACCTCCCAGGACACAGCCCTTACCTTCTCTGTACTTTCAGCTGCTAAGAAACTGACTTTGACTCTGGGGGGAGCCCCGCTAGGGCCTATACCCGTGCCTCACCAGTTAGCACTGTGAGTGTAGATGAAGCCACATTAACAATAACGTGAATCCACTTGTACCTGCCTCTTACCCTCCCATATAAGGCTCTCTCCCGGCACCCACTGCCTGGTCCCAGGGGTCTCTGCATCCCCAAACAACCCCCACCTGCCTGTGGCGATCCCTGGGCATAGCAGTCACTGTGCTATAGACTGCTCTCTGTCCTTTCCCCTCCACGTGCCCTAAGCTTAAGGGTCCCCAAGTAGTGCTCTTGTGCCCTTGGTTTTCCTCACTTTGACAAACACTTGACATGCACGGTGTTCTAAGCAGGATGAAAGCCTTCACTCATTTGACTTCGTAGCAACCTCTGAGCCAGGAACTATGTACCACCAGTGGACAGCCAAGGAGCCCAGCACAGAGGGCTTAGGTAGCTCGCCCAGAGCCACTAAGTGAGTGAAACAAAATTGGAATTAAAATAATAATGCCCTTCCTCTTCCTGTGACCCAGAAAACACATCCAAGGGGCCAGGCTGAGGTTAGATTCCACTGCGCTGAAGTAGGAACCACGCCCGATCTCCAACACCTCAAGTTGTGTTCCAGGTGTGGCTCACTCTCCCTGGCTCTCTCCTTGGAACAGGTTCTCCAGAGGGTTCTCAACCCCTTAAAAGCCAACTGCTGGCAGGCAGCCCAAGCAGGCTGAGGGGCCCGAGCTCCCTGCAGAGGAGGAAGAAACTGGCTCTGTTGAGGCGAATGTGGACCCCTTGATCTGATACAGGATTTGGGGTCTAGCTTGACTGCTTTCTTCTCAGGCAGGATCTTTGGAGAATGACCCTTCGTTGGCCTGAAAAAGACCAGTGAGGAGGAGCACCGTGGACTCCACAGGCCAGGCTGGAAGTACCTGCTCCCTGTCTCCAAGCTCGAGGAGACTCACCTCAGAAAAGTCCCTGGGCTCTGCCTGCTCAGGAAGGGAGCCCAACCACAGAGTGAGCGCTAGGTCAGGAAGGGATATGTACCCTTTCCTGCCCTCCACTCTCTCCTGATTAGACAGTTCAGCTATGATGCTGTTGATAAGAGGGAGCTGACAGTACACCTCAGGGAGCTTCAGTCTGTTCCAGTGTGAGGATGAAGGGGGTTTACACTGGGAAGTTCTCTTTGCTGCATTCAGAACCTGGGAGAAGTGAGGAGGGGGTGGCTGCCTGCTGGTCCTAGGGCCACTTCTACCCTAAGCTACTTTGACCCGGCAGCCCCAGGTCATGCTGAGCAACATTACAAACTCCACCGACTGGAGGGCAGCTGACCACAGGCCAAATGTGTAGATGAACATGTGCTCGGTGAAGGCACCCTCCTTCCCCAGCCCTTCCTTCCTGCCTGAGTTTGGGCTGACCTCCCCCAATGCTAATGAACAGCTCAGAAATACTAACAAATGCCTTGGCACCCGGAATCCAGGCAGCATCACTTCCAGCGTGAAGCTGGGCCAAGTCTCGGCCCCAGTGCAGTCTCAGGGGTTTCCTAGGCCCCGTGGAGCCTGGTGGCATGGGACAAGCAGAAAGGCTCATGACGTTCCCAGAAAGCTAGCTCATTACAGCCAAACGGGCCTCTCACAGACCCATTTCTAGGTCACAGAAACTTCCACCTGCCAGGTTGGTGTGAACCCCGGCTCCTCCCTGATACTTGGAATATGGAGCAGATTCAAGAAAGCCTGAGGTCAGATCCTGATCTCAGAGAACATTTATGCAAGGATGGAAAGCAGGAATCCCAAGACATTTCTCCCCAGCACGCTGAGCCCATCCTCAGGCTGTGAAGGCTCCATGTGTAAGGTTAATTCAAACCTGTTTCCCTGAGCCCTTGTGTGTTTTCAGAAGGAAACTTCTCTCCAGGGAGAGCTGTATGAAACAACACCGCCATTCCCCTGGCTCCCACCTCCCTACTGCCTGCTGGAGACAGAGGCCCACACCCCTGGGGTCACATTCCTCTCCCGGGGGCTGGGTATCCATTTCACCGTTCCCACACATCCTGCTGGCTTTCCTCTGAGTGTGCACACCCCTACTCAGCTGGGGCTGCGGGGCGGAGGCGGACAGCTGCCATGAGGCCTTGCCCAGCTCCACTCCCACCCCCCTTTCTGCACCCCTGCACATTCTGCAACTCTGGATCTCTCTGTCTGCAGGAGCTCCGGCCTACAGGTGAGGCAGACTTACCAGGGGCTGGTGCCCTCCACCAGTGAGGGACAGAGGGAACTCACCGACTGGTCCTTCAGCTTCCTCACCCAGGCTAAGGGGAGTCAACACCAGGACAGGTCTAGACCATCTCCTAGAGGTCCCCAGTGGGAACAGAGCATCTGTCTACACAGCACCCTGCCGGGTCCATGCACTTGGAACTTTATCCCCTTCATCATCAGCCCATTTAAACCCTCAGAGGGTAGGAAGTGTTAGAAAGAGGGAACATCAGAGAAACAGTGTCTCCTTTAGGACCTCATCAAGCCCAAATCCAAGAGCAGACCTGGTTGAGGACTTTATTCGAGCAGTGGGTTTGGGTTATCCTGTCTTTGGGTCAATAATGACCTCTGCTGGGCTGCATGTCGTCTGAGGCCACCAACAACAGAAACCGTGGCACAGTTATCCTTTTCCTAATGTGCCTGGCACAGGCTCGGTACAAGTAGGTTCTCAGTAAATATTAAACTCAAGGAGTTCCCTTACTCCAGGGAAGTTTGGAAGCAGCTTTCCAGAGACACCCACGTGAGAGAGAATGGCTCTCAGACTTTCTGTCCAATTGAAGCCACCAACGAACAATAGTTCAGGCACCCTAACCTCTCATTCATCTCCATTACAGGAGCAGTCCGCATGCAGGTTCAAGAGCAGGCGTAGGGCCCTTGTGTGAGGACTCTGGGGTCATCTTCACAACAGGGAAACTTAGAGCCCAGCCTTCCTCCAGGGCAGAAGGCCGAGGTCTAAACTGAATATTGCCCTGTGCCCAGAATGGCAACCAGGATGTCCAGGGCTCTTTTATGTGCTATTTCTACAAGGCCCACTCTGGACACTGATCCATGATGTAATAATATTTGGTCATAGCATTTATTTATTACGCATAATTTATTATTGCACAGGGAACTGGGAGGGTGTTGAAAAATCCTGATTAGAATCTGAGCTTGGGAAGAGAATTGAGTCCATTTTCTATAACCCTGCTGAAAAATTCCCTAAAAAGTTACAGAAGGAAAAAGAAGAAAAAAATGCCATTGGCACTTGCAGTGAAGATCAGATCATCAAGTAGTATTTGTCACCTTCAGGTCTTAGACAACTGGTCCCAAGAGACTCCCAGTTACTGCCTTGAGATCTCAGTGTCTGCAAACACTGCTGGGTTAGTAAACTTGGGAGGAATTGGTGAAACACCGTGTCTGGGCTTTTCACTTCCTTGGCCTGAGTCATGCCAGGCAAGCTCACCTCTCCTTCCCAAGAAACGCAGAAAAATGAGGAAGTCATGCATATCTGGGTGTGGTGTTGCTGGGACCCAGCCAGCACGTGGATTCTCTGGTTGCAGAGCGACCTGGCCAGCTCACACAGGTAGCACTCTTGTACTTTTAGAAGGAAAAAAAAGCATCCGAGTACAAGTGGAGGTGGAGGGAAGGCTGGACAGGAACATGTTCCCAGTCTACTCTGCTTAGGAATTAAAAGTTTGCTGGGAAACACTTCTGATGGCTTTAAATATTACAAATGATACATTCTAGAGGGAACACAGTCCCCACTGGACGTGGCCCCTGGAAAGTATTTAATATCACTGACTGTTGTGTTTTTCTACAACCAAACTAGACCCCCCTTGAAAACAGAGGCTGGTTTTCACTGCTCATCTCCTATGCAGTGGACCCCAACATTTTTGGTGCCAGAAATGGACTTCATAGGAGACAATTCTTTCAGGGACCAGGGCAGAGGAATGGTTTCAGGATGATTCAGGTGTATGACGTTTACTGTGCACTTCATTTCTATTCTTATTACATCAGCTCCACTTCAGATCATCAGGCATTAGGTCCCAGAGGTGGGGGACCCCGGACCTACAGGTCCTTTCATGCATGTGCTCAGGAGTGTATTGATCCACTTTGATCTCCTGTTGTGTAAGACGATTTCCTGCGGGAAAGAACAAGTGGTGAATTCATGAAACTTGGTACAGATTTTGATCTTGATTTATAGATGGGAACATCTATAAAATGAAGCGGGTTGGGCCAGTCTGTGAGGCCAGTTCTGGCTCCAAATCGTGGCATTCTCTGAGTGTGGAAGAGTGTGGTCAGAGGGAGGTGACCGGCTGCTGGCCAACAGGGCAGGTGGGTGCTGGGGCCCAGGGCTCTTCAGAGACCATGTCCCCATTCCCTTTTTGCCACTGCCAGGACGTACACACAAAGCCACATCCCGAGGCATTATCTCTGGGTGTGTAGGCAAATACTGATTTAAGTAATTTAACGAATTAGTATTTGCTGAGAACCTCCTGCACACAATGGACTAAGGGGCTGGGTTGTGAAGGATACAAAAGGTGAGCATGTCAAGACCCTTGCCCTCAAGGAGGCTGGGCCCAAGTGCCAGCTCCATCTGCAGCAGGCTGTGTGGCCCTGCACACACAGCAACCTCTCTGTTTCCTCATCTGTGAAACAAGGAAAATCAAAGCAATCTTAGTTGTTAGGAAAATGAGAGATAATATTAATATATGTACAGCTTGTTGGACTGCTTCTAAGATTGGATTGCTGTTAAGAAATAGATATTACATGTTAAAAGTTTCCAGACAGTGCCTAGCACTTGGTAGGTATTAAGTAATTGGTAATGTAGGGAAGCAGAATTTGCCACCCCAAAATAGGTCTCTTTAGCATAAAGATTATTTTAGGCTGGTTATTTTATATTTTTATTTTTTCTCCCTTTTTTTAAATTAAAATGCAGTTGATTTATAATGTATTCGTTTCAACTGTGCAGCAGTGATTCAGGTCTCTCTATATATTCTTTTTCAGATTCTTTCCCCTTATAAGTTATTACAAAATATTGAATATAGTTTCCTGGGCAACACAGTAGGCCCTTGTTGGTAATCTATTTTATATATAGTGGTGTGTATATGTTAATCCCAAACTCCTAATTTATCCCTTCTTTCTTTCCCCTTTGGTACTGTCTTTATTTTTTTAAAAACAGAAGACATAGAAGAAGCTCTGAAAATCAAGAATTTACACCTTGTAAGAGACACTTACCTGTATAAGGGAATCTCGACTTGTAGGGGTGTCTCCCTGGCAGTACCAGAAAGAGGGAGGTTACTCGATTTCTTGAAACTCTTATCTGTGGAGACGGCAAGGACTTAGATCTGCATGATTACCTTACTCTTATTACTGTGCTTTTCCTGATAGCCTCTCATAACTCCCCTTTCCTCCAGCATCTTCATTTATCTTCAGCTGAGAATGGTATTTTGGATGAGTGTTTCTACCATTTCAAGGAATTACTTGGTTTTCCTGGGTCTCTCCCAAGTATACAGGACATAGGCATATTATTAAACTGCTGTCTGTCTTTCTGTGTGTCTCATGGCAATTTAATAATTAGACCAGTAGAAGAACATAGGCTGGAAGAAGGGAAGGTTTTTCCTTCCCTACAGTAATGACTGTAGCTGCTGTTAATAGGCTCTTATCATTTTTTTAGCATGGGCCAAAAATAATAATACTTTCTGAAGAGAGGAGGCCTGAGAGGCCCCAAAGGAGGGGAGGGCTCGGTGAAGGGAAGCTCCATCCAAGAGAGCTTTGTTTACTAAACGCACCATCTATAGCCATCACACCCCCACCTGCGTTCCTAAGAAGCTACTCACATGCTTGTCATTCATTCTCCAGAACCCTTTCACTCACCCTTCCACAACTCTTTCTAACAGGAAATACAACTGCCAGCAAATTTCTTTTTGTTTTAGTTAAAATCAAGTATTAAGAAGAAGAGATGGCAAGAATACACAGAAGAACTGTACAAAAAAGACCTTCACGACCCAGATAATCACGACAGTGTGATCACTCACCTAGAGCCAGACATCCTGGAATGCGAAGTCAAGTGAGCCTTAGGAAGCATCACTATGAACAAAGCTAGGGGAGGTGATGGGATTCCAGTGGAGCTATTTCAAATCCTAAACAATGATGCTATGAAAGTGCTCCACTCAATACGCCAGCAAATTTGGAAAATGCAGCAGTGACCACAGGACTGGAAAAGATCAGTTCTCATTCCAATCCTGAAGAAAAGCAATGCCAAAGAATGCTCAAACTACCGCACAGTTGTACTCATCTCACACACTAGTAAAGTAATGCTCAAAATTCTCCAAGCCAGACTTCAACAGTACATGAAACGTGAACTTCCGGATCTTCAAGCTGGATTTAGAAAAGGCAGAGGAACCAGAGATCAAATTGCCAACATCCATTGGATCATTGAGAAAGCAAGAGAGTTCCAGAAAAACATCTACTTCTGCTTTATTGCCTATGCCAAAGTCTTTGACTGTGTGAACTGCAACAAACTGTGGAAAATTCATAAAGAGATGGGAATGCTAGACCTCCTGACCTCCTGAGAAATCTGTATGCAGGTCAGGAAGCAACAGTTCGAACTGGACGTGGAACAACAGACTGGTTCCAAATAGGAAAAGGAGTACGTCAAGGCTGTATATTGTCACCCTGCTTATTTAACTTATATGCAGAGTACATCATGAAAAATGCTGGGCTGGATGAAGCACAAGCTGGAATCAAGATTTCTGGGATAAATATCAATAACCTCAGTTATGCAGATGACACCACCCTTATGGCAGAAAGCAAAGAGCCTCTTGATGAAAGTGAAAGAGGAGAGTGAAAAAGTTGGCTTAAAACTCAGCATTCTAAAACTGAAGATCATGGCATCCAGTCCCATCACTTCATGGCAAGTAGATGGGGAAACAATGGAAACAATGACAGACTTATTTTCTTATGCTCCAAAATCACTGCAGATGGTGACTGCAGCCATGAAATTAAAAGACACTTGCTCCTTGGAAGGAAAGCTAGGATCAACCTAGACAGCATATTAAAAAGCAGAGACATTATTTTGCCAACAAAGTTTCGTTAAGTCAAAGGTATGGTTTTTCCATTAGTCGTGTATGGATGTGAGAGTTGGACTATAAAGAAAGCTGGGCACCAAAGAATTGATACTTTTGAACGGTGGTGTTGGAGAAGACTCTTGAGAGTCCCTTGGACTGGAAGGAGATCAAACCAGTCAATCCTAAGTCAATTTTCCAAAGGAAAACAGTCCTGAATATTCATTAGAAGGACTGATGCTGAAGCTGAAACTGCAATACTTTGGCCACCTGATGTGAAGAACTGACTCATTTGAAAAGACCCTGATGCTGGGAGGAGAAGGGGACGACAGAGGATGAGATGGTTGGATGGCATCACCGATTCAATGGGCATGAGTTTGAGTAAACTCTGGGAGTTGGTGATGGATAGGGAGGCCTGGCATGCTGCACTCCATAGGGTCACAAAGAGTCAGATATGACTAAATGACTGAACTGAACTGAACTGTAAACCGACACTGTCTCTTGATTGGATCCCTGCCTGCTCTTTGAAAGAGGTAACCCTGGTCTCTGTGTGGACCCAGAAAGCAGCGTTATTATCTTCCACAGTTCAAACTGGGTGGGCTTTGGAGGCTCTCCCTTAAGTGGGGCTGAGGCAGGTAGGACCAGGCCACTGCCCCAGAGGAATGTATGGAATCCCCTTGATCCCTAAAGAATGGATTAACAAGCTTTCTTGGTGAGTGAAGAAACCTGCTACAAATTCTAGCATCCAAATTCAAAGGTTTTCAAATTCTTGCTTCTTCAGGCTATTCCCTTCATTAATTCCATACACATCAGATTTTTTTTGCTCTTTTCCTGAGCTCCTATTTTGCTCTGAAACCATAACCATATTGCAGGGGTGGGGGGTGGGGGCAGCAGGAATTAATAATCAACTAATTGTAGAAAAGGTTTTTACTTTCCTCTCCCACAAAAGCTTTATAGGCAGAACTTTTATTGCACTTTCCTTTTTTTGCACTTTATAGATTTTGTATTTTTTACAAATTGAAGATTTGTGGCAACCCTGCATTGAGAATTCTCTGGATGCCATTTTTCCAACAGCATTTGCTTATTTTGTGTCTCTGTGTCACATTCTCATAATTTTCTCAGTATTTCAAGTTTTTTCATTTTTACTTTATTTGTTATGGTGACGTGTGATCAGTGGCCTTTGATGTTATTACTGTGAATGTATAAGATGGTCATGTAAAATGGGGCACTTAATCCATAAATGCGGGGTGTGTTCTGACTGCTCCATTAGCCATTCCCCCTCTCCCTCTTGTTAAGCCTCCCTTATTCCCTGAAACATGACAACATTGAATTTAGGCCAATTAATAACCCGACACTGGCCTCTGTGTGTTCAAGTGAAAGAGTTACCTGTCTCTCGCTTCAAATCAAAAGCTAGAAATGCCTGATTCAGCTTAGTGAGGAAGGCATGTCCAAGGAAAACTGGCCAAAATCTAGTTTCTTGCATCAAACTCTTAGTCAAGTTGTGAATGAAAAGAAGAACTTCTTGAAGGAAATTAAAAGTGCTGCTCCAGTGAACACACGAATGGTAAGAAAGCGAAACAGCCTTATTGATGATGTGGAGAAAACGTTAGTGGTTTGGAAACAAGATCAAACCAGTCACAACGTTCCCTTGAGCAGAAGCCTAATCCAGAGCAAAGCCCTGACTCTCTTCGGTTCAAGGAAGTCTGAGGGAGGCGAGGAAGCTGCAGAGGAAACTGGCACGTGGCACTCCGACTCTCTGGGCCCCACTTTCTTCAACTGTGGTCTGAGGTTAATCACACTTCTTAGTACCCTGTTCCTGTGAGGGACAAAACATGTGCAAAGTTGCACAGTGCTGAGTCACGAAATACCAGAAATATTGGTTCCTTCTCTCTCCCCTGCCTCCTACCCTCCTTGGGTTGCCTTATTGCTGCTGAAATTTCAGCAGCTGAAGATATATTAATATTGAAATATGGAAGCTGGAAAATACTGTATGTTTATAGAGACAGACGTAAATCAAGTTAATCTTTTTGGCATGGCTATTTACACATTTTCTAAATATTCTGATTGATGGGGAAGGACGATCCAGAAAAGGAATCAGGGACTGTGCCCTAAATATTCATAAGCCTGGGCCTTGAGCCTTGGTTTCAGATGCTGTTGTGACCCTCAGAGCACACAGGCCAGGGAGCATCTGTGTTGTTATAAAATTATCTTCCCAAGGTCCAAAGACTGCAGCTTTGGAGACAACCGTGAGTCAGCATCAGTAGTGAGGTATGAGTAGCGAGACCATCACTGATAAGGAACGGATGACTCAACAACCGAGTCTTCTATTAAGTATGACTACCTGCACAAAGGTGGCTCGGTGGTAAAGAATCTGCCTGCCAATGCAGGAGACCCCGGAGACATGGGTTTGATCCCTGGGTTGGGAAGATCCCCTGAAGGAGGAAATGGCAACTCACTCCAGTGTTCTTGCCTGGAGAATTCTGTGGAGAGAGGAGCCTGGCAGGCTACAGTCCATGGGGTTGCAGATTCTGACATGGCTGAGCACACGCACGTGCGCACACACACACACACACCTGAACGAAACTCCACCTAGGTGGGTATGTTGTGCCGAGTTGGGGAGAAGGGACAGAAGTCATCAGGACCATGAAGCAGGAGCTTTTTTCCTGAAGGAACTCGGGAGATGCTCCAGCAAACACTCACACACCTTTCTCTGCCAGCCCCTTCCCTCTCGGATCCCTTTTTGCTCCAAGAATCATCCGCTCGGGGAAATATTTACTCACTTTACTCATTACTGCCACTCTCCTTTTTTCTTCTCTAAACCACACTTCTAAATGCCAGGGCTCAGGAAAAGAGCCTCTCCCTTCTCTGCCCCTCCAGTGTAACAGAACTACAAGCACCTTTCTTAGGAGGTCACGTGAATCTCCCAGGCATTTCCCAGAAAGAAATGGCCCATTCTATTTATAAAAGCAGTCACAAAAGGAATTCCGTGTTGCATTCAGCATAAACAGGTTTGACGCTGGATAGATCAGCATCTGCCTGGAGAGTCCTCAGGGGCACAAATGAACCGTCTTATTTTCCTCCAAGCGTCAGCTGGCTCCTGCCTCCCACTCAGCTCCCAGAGCCTCGCATGCTAATGTGAATGACTTCCTGAGTGTCACGGCAGCAGTGAGATGCTGCAGGTTTTATTCGTCAAGATTTTCAGCTCCAGTTCTATGCTCTGGGGGACCTGCAGGCTTTGAATCAGGCTCTTCCCTGGTCCTGGTGGGGACAGGGAGGGAGCCAGGACAGGGTTTGACAGGAGAGGCTCCCCAGCCCAGCATGGCCCTGGTGGCCCTGGTGGCCCTGGTGGCCTTGTGTCACGGGGGAGCTGCTTTCACCTTTGGCAGCTGGAGCCCGGATCTCCTCTTCTATCTGGCTGCTACCATTCACACACAGACCGCTCACCCCAAAGTTGACAGTGGCTGATCCCTTCTAGAGCTCTCTGCCTGCACATCTTTGTTCCCCTACTATTTCCTAGAAGACCTTGTGTGGCCCTTACCTCTTTGGCTAATGAGACCAGGATGTTCTGGAAGGCAGGGCTCTGGTCTGGTTTTCTCCCTCCCCAACTCTCACCTCCCCGCTTGGAGCAAGGCTTCAGATCTACTTGATTGTTTCCAAAATGCCGACTCGACCAACTCCAAGTGAATCTTTATCTTCAAGGATCCCTCGACCAGATGCGTGTCCAAAGTTAGAGCTGTACCCGTCTGACAGACCCACAGCTGTCGCTGGCTCAGTCCTTATCTGGAGCGCTCTCCCTGGGCCCTGCATCCTCCTCAATAAACATCCCAGCAGAAGGCAAGGGCTGAAGGGATAAGAGGGATCTGCTAGGTCCAAGACCCATGGAGGGAAGCAAGGGAAGCAAGAGGAAGGGAGAGAATAGAAAGAGATTCCCAAAAGGGGAAGAGGACAGAGGCAGGCAGAGAGGAGAGCAACCGGAGCAGAGGACACAGAGGGACACACAGAGAAGCAGGGAGGAAGACAAAGGGGACAGAGAAAGGCAAGGGAACCCGGGGTGAATGGCAGATGTCTCAGGTGGGCTGGGGGCTGTCGTGCCATAATTTGTCCTAATTCTCGAGTGCCTGCCATGGGCCAGGATCTGCTGCAGACCCTCAGGGATACAGTGGTCAAGAAGACTCTGTGACAACCTGGAGGGGTGGGATTGGGTGTGAGGTGGGAAGGAGGCTCAAGAGAGAGGGGATATATGTATACCTATGGCTAAGCCATGTTGATGTATGGCAGAAACCAACACACTATTGTAATTATCCTTCAATTAAAAACAAAGAAACAGAATTTTAAAAAGACAAGCTCTTTGCTCGAGGTGTTTCTATTCCCATGGATATAATAAAAGTTGTTGAAGAAAAATAAAACAGGTGCTAGTCTACTCTCAGATAGAAGGTTCTGACTCCTAGTCCAGCGCTGTTGTGTTAATGCAAAAGACAAAACGCCCCAGACACTGAAGGAGGTGGGTTTATTCGGTCTATTGCAACAGGGAGAGTGTTCATTAAGGAGGAATATCTCAGAGAAAGGGAAGGGGCCTGGGGCTTCATACAGGCAGGTGAACAAGGGAGTCATCCTGCACCTTATGAGAGCCTTGAGGAAGGATGAAGATGGGTCTATCTCAGAATATTTGAGGGTGGTGGTCCTTTGAGGTTTCACCTGCGAATCACAAAAGGATGGTAGTTGGGTGGTGAACTCCAAAGGGTAGAAGATTTCTTAAGTGTGGCTGTTTTCCTCAAGTTAAGTTCAACCTTGTCACAAATATCACCCTAGCTCCATTATTCTAAAAGCTAAATATGATTATTACCTGCCCCTTAACTCTGGACTTCCCTCAAGCCGCACATAGGGCCCCTTGGGGACTGATTCCTCCCTGCTCCCCAGTAGCTGAACTGGGAAAGCACAGGGAGGGGCCCACAGGAGACCTCTGCACACCTGCCTCTGGCCAGAACTCAGTCACGTGGCCACACTCACCTGTGAGGGGGACTGGGAAGTATGGCCGAACTGTGCACCCAGAAAGAAGGAGAAAATGGATGTTAGCGGTCACGGCGAGCTGGCTTTTCAGGCTGCTCCATCTCTAGGAATATCCCTCTGCCCACTTCCTGGGCCTTTCCTGATTATACGACACCTACGCATCCTTCCAGAGGCATTTAAGCATTCCATCCTTTAGGAAGTCTTCCTTGACTATCAGTGTGGGCCAGGTACCCCCAAATGCCTCTGTAGCACCCAAGGATCTGTCACAATACCAACCACACTAATCTACAACTGTTTATTTTCTCATCGGTCTCCTTACACTGTTGAGGCATTAGAGACTGCCTTCTGTCTCTCTGTCCTCGGTACCTAAGCCCTGCTGGGGCACTGGGTACCCAGTGATCCATAATGTCTGTCAAGTAAATAAATGGACTCTGGTTTGCTTCTAAACTACCAGGATAATTTTAACCAAAAGAGACCAGAGGGTCCCCCTCGTAACCCTAATAAAAGGTTTAATTCGAGACCCAGGCCTGGATCAGTTCTCACAGTGAGGCCTCCCCAAAAGACACCAAGCATTGTTGATATTAGGGTGTAAAGAGAACTCAGATGCCTTACTTTGAGTTCAGCTCACTAACCCTCTTTCACGGCCTGATTGGCCCTTAGAGAGAAAAGAGAACTACATCCCCACTTCCTGGCAGATGAGGATGGAGGGAACAGGTACCCTTTGTGTGAGTTGGGCGAGGACTGCAGCAGACCTGGAGGGAAGGTGACAGGTTGCAGCGGCCTTATACGCATCTGGGTAGTCAAGTAAACAGTTACACAGTGACACATGGGCACAGCATCCGTGATCTCATCACTCCAAGCCAGTTTGAGTCAGGACCAAAAACAGTAAAATCTTATTAACACACGAGAGAAAGGCTGAGTCATTTCTATAATGACTGGTTTGTGGCAGGAATCTTTACCAAGCCTGAGGATGAGAAAATAGCCTCTTTTCATGTCGAATTATTGGCTGGAGTCTCATCTTTATAACTTTTGAAGAAGGAATTACATGGCTCACACATCCAAGACAAGTAGGGAAATTACCTTAGGGCACATAAGTAACCAGACCACAAACAGGACTGGGATCTAAGGCCTGAGGGGGCAGAGCAGCTGCCCACAGCACCCTAGGTCTCCTGTTCTCTCCTGTGGAATCTGGTTATGTGCATTGGCTAGGTAGGAACATTGAGCTGCCCAAGTGATAAAGATAATGATTATAGCTTACATTTACTAAAACTTAAAATGTACTAGGGGGCTTCCCTGGTGGATCAGTGGTAAAGAACACTCCTGCCAGTGCAGGACACATGGGTTTGATCTGTGAGTTGAGAAGATCCCCAGGAGAACGAAGTAGCAACCCACTCCAGTATTCTTGCCTGGGAAATCTGATGGACAGAGGAGCCTGGCGGGCTACAGTCCATGGTCAGACATAACTCAGCAACCAAACAACAACATAATGTACTAGGCACTAACCTGGGAGATTTACATGTGCAGTCTTGATTGATCTTTACAATTACTACATATAATTCTCAACTCTATCATTACTACATGCATTCATTGCTTTATGGGGGAAACATAGTGTGTGGAAGATGCTGAAAAATTCAGGTCACTCTGTTCCAGCCGCACTGGGCTTTGTTTTCCAAAGATCACGTCAAGCTTGTTTCCCACCGCAGGGTCTTTGCACAGGCTGTTTCTTCTGTCTCAGCCATGCACTTTGCCCAGATCCTCCCCTGGGTTTAGTCCTTACCTCATTCAGGCCTTTGCTCAAATGAGGCTTCCCTGATTTTCCCACATGAAATAGACCCCGACTCCCACCTGTTGTTCTCTATCTCATTAGTTTCCTTTGTCTTTCTTCATAGCATTTAATAGTACTCAAAATTATGCCAAAGATTTATTCATCACTTGATGAATGAAACAAGGACTTTTTCATACTTACACTGAGTCTCCAGGATCTTGAAGAGAGCCTGGCACATAGTGGGAGCTCAATAAATATTGGTTGGGTAAATGAATAAATACATTCCCTGGAGAGCAGGGCCACATCAACACCTGCTCAGAGCACACAGTTCTTAACAAGAACCAACAAAGCAGGACTTCCTGGTGGGTACAGTGGATACAAATCCAACTGCCAATGCAGAGAACACAGGTTAGATCCCTGGTCTAGGAAGATACCACATGCAGAGGAGCAACGAAAGACCGTGGGCCACACTTCCGAGCCTGCGCGTTAGAGCCCAGGAGCTGCACTGCTGAAGCCTGTTCGCCTTCCTAGAGCTTTTGCTCCACAGGAAGAGAAGCCACAGTGAGAAACCCAGGCACTGTAACTAGAGAAAGCCAATGCCCAGCAACGAAGACACAGCACAGCCAGAAAAAAAAAAGAACCAACAAAGCAGAGCAGGGTGGATAAAGGAGAAGAAGGAGGCCAATGCCCAGCAACGAAGACACAGCACAACCAGACAAAAAAAAAAAGAACCAACAAAGCAGAGCGGGGTGGATAAAGGAGAAGAAGGAGGCAGCAGAAAAGCTCTATTCTATTTGAACTTAACTACATTTGTTTAGTTTTCCTTATGCATCAAACTTAGCGACCCGCAGTATCTCTTTCAATTCTCATATCCAGTGTAATAGGCAATCATAGGGAAAAAAGGGAAATATAAGAATAGAGGGCAGAAACACACTGACATCAATTCCTTAATAAACTCTTTATCCATAACAGAAAAGAGGCTTTTATATTAAAAAAAAAGAAAAAACAGATTCCCAATTGCTTATCTTTGTGTAGCCCAAACCACAGGATTTTGTGTTTATTTTTTTATGATTCAGCTTCGTAAAACCCACAGGCTATTTAATTTACTGTGTTTATTTTTACTATAACTTCAAGACAAAAGATTTATTACTAACGTCCACGCTTCCCTCAACTCAGCTTGCAGAATCTCTTCCATGGTTTACATATATTGATTCAATTCTCTGGAAGCCTGGGTGTTTCCTCTATAAACTGTTTCGTCAACTTTTATGGAAAAGGAGGCTGAGTTTTTCTAAAGATGTGTCCAAACTAAAATTTCATTTTATAATAGCATTAAAACAGCATTTTAATTACATGTTAGAACAGTCTGACCTGACAAAATCTTGCAGGATCCTAGTCTGAAATCCTGGGAGCCTCTAACACCCCACACCCACCCAACACACACAAAATCCTCCCCCTTATTAAACTTAAGAATTCTTTAGTGGGTTTGGCCTCTCCTTGTTCCCTTGCCTACCAAGGCACAGGCTCATCGGCTGGTCCATGGTTACAACTAAACTTATGCACTGAGGATGTGGCTACCGTTACAGGGGTTGTGCAAAATGGGGGAATCTGATGGGCTCTGAGCTTTGAGCAGGATCCCAGTTTATGTAACAAGCCCCAATCTATCAGCTCCCTAGGCCTATCTGCCAGCTGGTGAACTTGACTGGTCCCTCCACTCCACCCTCTCTACACCAGTGGGAGCCCATAAATCCAAGCAGTGGCTAGGATTAGGGTCAGAGGTCACCCTATTATGGCTCAGACGTACTTAGTGCTGCAGCAGCCCACAGCCTGCTTTCCAGAGGTGCCAGGAGCTCTTAAAGGAAAGCACTTAGTTGCCCAGTCATATCTGACTCTTTGTGGCCCCATGACCTTGTAGCCTGCCAGGCTCCTCTGTCCATGGGATTCTCCAGGCAAGAATGGAGTGAGTAGCCATTCCCTTCTCCAAGGGATTTTCCCGACCTAGGGAGAGACACAGGTCTCCTGCACTGCAGGCAGATTCTTTATTGTCTGAGCCAGCAGGGAAGCCCTCTTAAAGGAACAGTTATGCTGAAATAACAGCACATCTCTGACCAGAGACACTTAACCCCTGAACAATGTCAGGGAGATGGAAACGGTGAACCAGTGTAACTTCAGAGAGATTCTTTGGCTGCTCATCCCCTTCTTGGTGTCCTGATGAAGAGAACTTGGTGTATGCTGTTGAGCCCCAATTCTCATCCACCACACTAAGCTTCACAGGAGGAAATTTGGGGAGACTCCTTCTCCTTTGAACACTCCTCCTGTATCTACCAGAATTATCCCTTCCTGTAAACAGCTCCTCTTCAAAACTTACTTCTGATTAAATATCTGCTAAAGCTGGGATATGAGCCTCAGGAGGCGTTTTTTTAGTTAAACCAGCAAACATGACACAGCACCTTATGGCTTACAACCGGGTTCAATCCTTAACCCTGGATATTCTAACTACCTTTTTGATAGTGGGAAACCCAAAGCTGAGACCATAAAGAGAGATGAAGACTGCAGTTTGAGTTTCAATCACTTTTGACATCATAGGTTCCCTGGTGGCTCAGACGGTGAAGTCTGCCTATAGACCTGCGTTCAGTTCCTGGGTCAGGAAGATCCCCTGGAGAAGGAAACAGCAACCAACTCCAGTATTCTTGCCTGGAAAATCCCATGGACAGAGGTGCCTGGAGGGCTACAGTCCATGGGTCACAAAGAGTCGGACACGACTGAGCAACTTCACTTTCTTTCTTTTGATATCATATTACAAGCAAGTAGGAGTAAAGAGACTTCCCTGGTGGTGCAGGTGGTAAAGCATCTGCCTACAGTGTGGGAGACCCAGGTTAAGACCCCTGGGTCGGGAAGATCCCCTGGAGAAGCAAATGGCAACCCACTCCAGTACTCTTGCCTGGAAAATCCCATGGACGGAGGAGCATGGTAGGCTGCAGTCCATGGGGTCACAGAGAGTTGGACACAACTGAATGACTTCACTTCAGGAGTAATGAGAGCAAGCCTAAGTAAGCCTGGCTGTCTCTGGGCAGAGACCCCACTGCCACTGCCAGACTGGGTGCCACACTTTAGAGTCTACAGAGCGTCCCCAGGCTCTTGTCCAGGAAATGACACTGGGGCTTACTGGACCACAGCTACGAGCCCACTGAGGGCAGGGGCAGACACCAACACACTCCAGTAGCCTCAAGGGCAAATTCAGAATGACCCCATAACTGATTTTCATAATGATGATCTTATGGGCAAATGGGACCCAATTTCCATTGCACTCGTGTTTCCTTCAGTATGCAAGGAAGTTAGAATCTTACATCAAAAATGTTTAACACAGGCACTGAATTTCTCAAAGGATAGGACTTAAGTGATTGAATATGTGATTTCTCTAAAATGTCTTGTCCCCTGATGACCCCAGATTAATGAGGGGTTACCACACATGCCCACTACTCTTCCAAACCTAAGTTTTAGCACAATATTTTTTTTAAATCTGTCCAAACTCTTGATGAAAGTGAAAGAGGAGAGTGAAAAAGTTGGCTTAAAGCTCAACATTCAGAAAACGAAGATCATGGCATCTGGTCCCATCACTTCATGGGAAATAGATGGGAAACCGTGGAAACAGTGTCAGACTTTATTTTGGGGGGCTCCAAAATCACTGCAGATGGTGATTACAGCCATGAAATTAAAAGACGCTTACTCGTTGGAAGGAAAGTTATAACTAACCTAGATAGCATATTCAAAAGCAGAGACATTTCTTTGCCAACAAAGGTCCATCTAGTCAAGGCTATGGTTTTTCCAGTGGTCATGTATGGATGTGAGAGTTGGACTGTGAAGAAAGCTGAGCACTGAAGAATTGATGCTTTTGAACTGTGGTGTTGGAGAAGACTCTTGAGAGTCCCTTGGACTGCAAGGAGATCCAACCAGTCCAGTCTGAAGGAGATCAGCCCTGGGTGTTCTTTGGAAGGAATGATACTAAAGCTGAAACTCCAGTACTTTGGCCACCTCATGCAAACAGTTGACTCATTGGAAAAGACCCTGATGCTGGGAGGGATTGGGGGCAGGAGGAGAAGGGGACGACAGAGGATGAGATGGCTGGATGGCATCACCGACTCGATGGACGTGAGTCTGAGTGAACTCCGGGAGATGGTGATGGATAGGGAGGCCTGGTGTGCTGCAATTCATGAAGTCGCAAAGAGTTGGACACGACTGAGCGACTGAACTGAACTGAACGTCGCCACTAAACAATGAAAAAATTTTTTAGTTTCCCTCATAAGCTTAAAGTTTTTATTCTATTAAAATGAAAATAAAGTTGTCTTTTACCCAATAAGCCTCCAAAATTCTCAAATTGTTGGCAAGGAATTAAAATACTGATGTGACATATTGCCTTCATGGTATTCAGTGCAACATTTTATTCTTTTTCATTTTTGTGTACCATATTTTCAGTGAATGTCAGAGAAATAAATGTTTTCTGCAGTAAAGATGTTTCAAATCTATTTGCAATTCTTAGAGCTATAAGAGAGAAATCAACAGACCAACGCCCAGTTCCCCACGGCTGCCTGCCAGCCCGCAGAGGCCTGCTGGGGAAGGACTCAGGGTTTGGCATCTTATCAGGTGCAGAGTTTTGATTGCTCTCCTGGACCGGACATGCTTGTTGCTGAGTCAGGTCGATACTGCCTAAAATGACTCTAGGATTGTCCTTTATTAAGAATAAGTAACATGTTCTTGGGGCCTGCTGGAGTTCTCCAGCAGGGGCAGGAAGGATTAGCAACAGTAAACAGATCATACAGAATGCAGACAGACTACAAACAAAAATGCATTTTGATTACTTTATGAGTCTGCTGTGTAAGACACAGGCTACTCCTGTTGATACAGATATTCACACAAACACAGACGCCCCGCAGGAAGTTGGAGAGACATGCCCTTCCTCAGGAAGGCCTCAGGTGTCACAGCAGAGGGAGCCACGCTGAGCTTCAGATGACACAGGTGAAGTGCCTGGCCAGTTAGGGGAGGAGGCAGATCCTCTACGGGGGGACAAGACTCTGGTGATTTTCTCTCTGGGCCAGTTTCTTCTAATCCACAAGGAGGTCCAGCAAGGGGCCTCTACAGCTGGTTGAAGCTGGCCCAGACATAGTATTCCTGAGATCATGAAGGGTTATGACTTGAGACCTGTGGAGCTTCAAAGCACCCACTAGGGTTCCTCATGTCAAGCTGATGAGAGCGTTTCACCTTGGAGGACTGCTCATTCTTCCTTACTCTGTTGGGTGTAATGGAGGTGGGGAAACTTTGCCTCTGAGCTGCCTGCAAGGAAAGATCCTGGAAAGGAATTGCTGTTTCTCCCAGGTTCCTCACCTTCATTGCTAACTCTGCCCCACCTCTATCAGACAGTCTTTCAAGTGGGCTGGCACTACGGCCATCACTACCTGGGCTTCCCAGGACTTACCCGACCAGGTGTGAACAACATGCTCATCACACCTGAAACAGGGTATTTTTTTTAAAAAATTACAAAGATTAAAATAAATAGAAATCAAGTAAGAGAGAAAAAAAAAATGGTGAGAGCTACCAAGCACAGGGTTGTTCTGGGATAACCAGCTCTAGCCACACCTTGTCTGGGCTGCTGACACAGCTTCTGGTCCTGGCTTCTTCTTCCCTTACTTCAATAGCCCCTGAGAGACCACATCCCAAAGCCAGCTTTCAGTCCAGAAAGATTATATGCATAGAGTTTGGGGGAAGAGCAAGGAGTGCACTCAAGTCCCAGTTTGGACAGTGGAGCTGCTGGAGGGGATAACAGAAACACACACTCTTCTAGGTGGACAGTGATAAACAGAAGACATGGGCATGATGTCACATCCACAGGCAACCAGTCTCTCAGTCCCTCTTGTCTCATAATGTCTTTCATGTAAATTCATTCATGCCACAAATATCTCCTGAGCACCTACTGAATGCCTGGGCCTGGGTTAGGTGCTGGGTTAGGTGTTGATGCAAATATTAATAAATAAGGATCAGCTCCTGCCTTTGAGAAGCTCAGATCTAAAGGGCAAGTCATTGTAATCTCTAGAATATTTTACTAGCTTTCTAGCTGTCTCCCTGCTTCCCGATGTTCCCCCTTCAATCCATCCTCAGTTTAGTAATTACGGCGATTTCATTAAAACTTAATCACATCTTGTTATATATTTGCTCCCCCAGCTTCCCGTCTCACTCATAATAAAAACCAGCATCTTTATAATGGCCTAACAGCTGAATATACTCTGACCTCCCTGTTGCCTCTCATCTCACTTCTTGCTTCTCTTCCTTTCATCCATTACAGCCGCCCAGCATGCTCCTGCCTCAGGATCTTTGCTCTACACTTTGTTCTTCCTTGAATTATTCTCTCCCACATAATCCTGGATCATTCAGCAGCATACTTCAGATATGCCCTTGAAAGCTATCTTTTCAGGGAGAACTTCTGTAAATCCCTGCAATGGACTGAACTGTGTTGGACTGAACTGTGACCCCTCAAAATTCATATGGTGATGTGACTACACTGGAGGGAGGGTCTTTAAGGAGGTGATTAAGGATAAGTGAGATTATGAGAGTAGAGCTCTGATTTGACAGAGCTGGGCCCCTTATAAATAGAGGTAGAGACAACAAAGTCCTCTCCCTACCACGTGAGAACACAGAAAAAAAACAGCCATCTGCAAGCCAGAAAGAGAGCCCTCATCAAACCCTGACCATGCTGGTAATCCAGACTGCTGACTCCAGAACTGTGAGAAAATGCATTTCTGTTGTTTAAGCCACCCAGTTTCTGGTATTTTATAATCGCAGCCTGAGCTAATTAATATACTCTCCTGCTGCTGCTGCCAAGTCGCTTCAGTTGTGTCCGACTCTGTGCGACCCCATAGACGGCAGCCCACCAGGCTCCCCCGTCCCTGGGAGTCTCCAGGCAAGAACACTGGAGTGGGCTGCCATTTCCTTCTCCAATGCATCCGACTCTTTGTGACCCCATGGACTGCAGCCTACCAGGCTCCTCCGTCCATGGGATTTTCCCGGCAAGAGTACTAGAGTGGGGTGCCATCGCCTTCTCTGGGAATATACTCTCCTACCCTATATTGGAGAAGACTCTTGAGAGTCCCTTGGACTTCAAGAAGATCCAACCAATCCATTCTGAAGGAGATCAACCCTCGGATTTCTTTGGAAGGAATGATGCTCAAGCTGAAACTCCAATACTTTGGCCACCTCATGTGAAGAGTTGACTCATTGGAAAAGACTTTGGGAGGGATTGGGGGCAGGAGAAGAAGGGGACGACAGAGGATGAGATGGCTGGATGGCATCACTGACTCGATGAACGCGAGTCTGAGTGAACTCCTGGAGTTGGTGATGGACAGGGAGGCCTGGCGTGCTGCGATTCATGGGGAGGCAAAGAGTCGGACACGACTGAGCGACTGAACTGAACTGAACTGAACCTTGTATTAATTAGCTCAGGCTGCAATTTTAATTTCTACATCACATCTTAACTTTGCTCCTTATATCATTCATCATGGTCTAATATACTACATAGTCTGTTCATTTTATTGTCTTCTAGTACATAGGTTGGAGGAGACACCATGTCCCAGGAGCAGAGGGGAGTGGGGCCGACCTGGGCGCTGGGGGTAGCTGTCTGGACACGTCCTTAGCGCCTGGGAATCGGGACATAAAAGGGCCTCCAGAGCTGCCCTGTGCCCCGGGTCCCTTTCATCCATCCCCCTTAGATTGCGTTTACCCCAGGGTTTCCAGAGGAAGAGCTGAGATGGGGTATCAGAAGCTGGGGGTCCTCCTAAGGGAGGAGATTCTATCTGGCTGGGAGGGTTGTTGCCACAGAAGTAACGCCTTTGATGTGCCTCCTTATTAAGCCTTCCAGACCCAGTCTGATGGAGGCATGAAGGAAGAGGGGAAGAGGGCCAGAATCCCACAACAGCTTCCAGCAAGACTGGTGGGGTGGAGGAGAGAGAGATGCGGGGATTGAGCAAGGAAATCTCTTCTTAAAAAAAATGGGAGAAAGGAATTCGGTCAGGGAATGGAACTAAGCCTTTCCCTCTCTAACTCTGATTCAGCCCTTCACTTTTGGTCTTTATAGAAATAAAGTTCAGTAGCGCACTCTGATCTGTCACCCCAGGTAGGCCTTCAAGGCAGCCAGGAGCCCCTGCTCCAGAATTGATGTAGTTCTTCACCCTAAGTCCCTGGCATCTGCCTTCCCCTTAGGGATAGAAGGCAATGGAGAAGGAAACGGCAACCCACTCCAGTGTTCTTGCCTGGAGAATCCCAGGGACGGGGAAGCCTGGTGGGCTGCCGTCTATGGGGTCGCATAGAGTTGGACACGACTGAAATGACTTAGCAGTAGCAGTACAATGTGATATGAATGAAGACATACAAAGAAAAAGAGAAAGAAAGGGCAAGACACTCCTGTACAGAGAACGTCTAAGGGAGAATTTGGCAGCTGTTCATCCCCGCCCCCACCCCTCAGCAGACTCTGAGACAGAGCTGAGCATGAAGGGTGCCCCTGGAGTCCAATCTGTGGAAGGGCAGGAGAGGAAGCAGAGTGGGCAGAGGAGAGGTCCAGTGGCAGTGCGTGCCTGGAGATGGTGTCAGTGACCCACGGGGGCTCTGGCACTAAGAGGCCCTTCAGAGTTAGGCGGAGATCACTTCACAGTCTGCACTGATGAACCATCTGGCCACCAGAAAGGGGCATGACGTGGGCAGCTGGGGCAAACCCTGGGCAGCTGGACAGGATCTACTGACAGCTCACCCAGCAGGTGGGGCGACAAGCCCTGGGATTCGAGGGACTGGGGTGATGTATTGCAGCGCCCACTACAGCACCCAGAGTGTTTGGAGAACAGCGAGGCAAGGATCAGAGGCAGTTTTAATCTTCTACCCAGAAGAATCATGCAGGCTTCACTGAGAAGAGTCCCAGATGATGAGGACCACTTTTCAGGCAGACAAAAAGGGGCAGAAACACGAGATACAGTGCTCACGGATTATTGTTGCCTGGTGGATTGGGGAGGGTGTGTTGAGAGGAGGTGAGAGGGTAATTCTCTCCTCACCCACCGTGGAGACCTGACTTCATCTCTTCCATGTGAAGCAGGGGAGCCTCAACTTGTTCCATATACACTCGGTGAGCATAACTATGGATAAATATTAAACCCCTGTGGCCAGAAAGATAATCAAATCATGACTGGCTGGTAAGAAACTCGACAGGATTTTTCAATCGGCAAATATTTAGTCTGTTAATAAACACAGTCTGTTCCTCCCCGGCAGTGGGGCTGAAGTCCATCCCCTGCAATGGACAGGGAGGAATGGGCCCCACATCCCAGACTGAGCAGCTGGTTCTGTGTGATCTTAGCCCAGTCGCTTCACCTCTTGGGATGTATTATCTGTAAAGCAGAGCTAATATCATCTTACTGGGTGCTGTGGCTTAAAGGTGATACTATATTATATGGTGGGCCATGGGACTGCTCTGCAGCCCTCAACAGCTCACTGGGCTGCAGAAGTGTACCCGCCTGCTTTAAGGCCACCGCGGATCTTGGCTGCTCTGTCACCAAGAAACCATTAGGGCCAGAGCAAGCCCAAGGACATCGTTATGTAAGCCATCTGATCAGACAAACCCAGGACTGGTAACGAGCAGAAATGGGAAACGAGCAGCCGTGGTTTTTCTCCTCTTTCTGGTCCTGGGCTGGGGTTAGAGACGGTTGCTTAGCAACGCTAATTCATCCCTGGGGCCATCGCGCCAAGGCCCCCGGTTCCCACCAGGGAAGGAATGCTTAATGCCTCGGTGCCAGTCTGAGCTTTCATTTGTGAGGATTGTTTGGACACTTTTTGCTGAAGGGGGTTTTATTCTGAGGTAAACTGGGGACATTCCTCTGATGGGAATTACCGCGAGATAAAAGAGCTAGGAGATGGGGGTGGGGGGATGGGAGCTGCAACTTAGGGTTCCTGCCCACCCTTTTCATGAAGCAAATTATTCCGGAAGAGCACTGTGACTAAAGAGAAACTCTACAAATGGGCCTTTGTTTCATGCTTGGCAGGGAGAGTGCTGGAATCCTTTTTTCAAGTCTGAATCCCAGCCCTATGCTGCACTGCCCTCGGACTTGAAGGCTCCTAAGCAAATCCGAAGTGAGGCTGAAGGAGATGAGTCAGGGCGCCTGCAGGCACCTGCCCTGGGCTGTGAGCTAGGAGTTTCTAGATTGTTCCCTCTGATCTGGCGTCCCAGAACTGTCAGGTCCCCTCCACGCTGGGGAGGGAAAACACCGGTTACTCTATCAGCCCACAGCCTGGATTCCAATTGCTTTTGAAGGTTGAGAACACTAAGGGGTGAGCCTGTAAGTCTGATTTTCCATAAGATTAAAAGGAATGAGCGACAACATTTTAAGAAAACATGATTTCCTGGGTCAGTTGCTTCAAAGGAGGAAAACATTAAAAACAAAAAGCAGAGTTAGAGTAGCCTGGCTTGTTTTAAATTCATTTCATAATGCAAGTTTACAATTAGAGGACTCATCCTAAGGGCAACTAACTGAAGAAATCAACTTTCAGTGAACTTCTAAACGAAAAAAAATTTCCATAAATCACTCGATTGTCCAGCAAAACCCCACCTTGAAGAGAGAAGTATGCCGATCCCACGGGGACGTGTCAGTAGCGACAGAGTCCTGCCCTCAGCAGGTGTGGCACTCCACTCCCCTGCACGGGCAGAATTTATACCCATTCAGCTGGGACTCTCCCTCATGGATAACACTCGGATCAGTAAGCACCAGGTGAGCTAAAACTGCCCTACAGTTCACAGCTGCTACCTGAACCTTTTATTTTATTTTTTTTAATAATGTCTGATAATGCCTGATATACAGATCAGAGACTAGTCTATGTCACGGGGTGATGAGCCTTGTCTAGTTTCCGTCTCCTGTAGCCTGAAAATCCAAAACGCCTTCTTGAGGAATTCCCTCCTCTCCTTTCTTAAAAATCCCAGGGAGAAAAAAACATGGGAAGCAACCACTTAGAAGTGCCCATTAGTCCTTTCTCAGTAGGAAGGGGAACCCTGTGTACAAACTGCTAAGAGAACCAGAGATAAGGAGAGTGAAGTATAATTATTGAGCCCTATAATTCAGGGGTGGAATCAGTGTGAGGCTTGGAAGATTTGTAGGGTCACTGATGAGTTAGCAAACCCTATCAGCATGAGTCTCCATTAAAGAATAATCTCAGATCCTCATCCCTGGCCTTACCTGCCCCCGCCCATGCCAGTCACAGGAAGAAAGGAAGGGTCGGGGAGAGAGCTGGACACCTACTCTGACTTTTCCAGTTTAGGGTGCAAGACATAGATATTTATCCAGGTCAAATCAAAAGAAGAGAATTTTATTATGAGAAGTGCACAGTAGCCCTGAAAAAGAAACAGAATATTTATGGAATATTCTCAGCTACTCTTCTGCTCTTCTACCATCCACCATGTTCTCGTCCTCTGTTCAGTCTTATTTTTGTCTCCTGGCTCATGCTTTGGGTGTTACCACACCTCCCCCGCCCCTCTACTTCCCTTAACTTTGGATGCCAAGACCATGGACCCTGCGTGGTCCCAGCTTCATCTGCTTCTGAATGTGCCCTTCTGGGTTTTACTCCTGATGTTAACTCGTCCTCTAGATATTTTTAGTTGAAACTCCTGGGTGAACCCATCATCTTGAGCTAGGTCATGTCCGAGGTTGGTGAACAGACTATTTACATGACCTTGGGTCAGCAACTTATCCAAGGCCATTTCCTGTGGCTGGAGGAGAGCCTTGGGGAGGCGGGTAGAAAAACGATCTTGTGTATCAGATATGGCTAAGGCAGACCCTTCAGCAGATGACCCCAGTTTTCTGGTGTTTAATGTAGACAACCCTTCGGTTCTGGCTGAATAACATAGCACCAGTTTTCAGCAGTCCATATGGGATAGTAGGCAAGCACCCTGGTGATTATTTCATTTTGCATGAAAATGTTCACATTCAGTGGTACAAACATGAACAAACTGTGAAGTGCTTTCAGTGTTCAATGAATTGCAGGTCTTTGGAGAAGACAAACCTACGTGAGGCACAGTCACACAGAACTAAAAGGCTGGTGTCTGGAGTGTCTCAGCCTTTGGTGCAAAAGCCTTGGTCCTACAGCTCTACTTTGGGCCTCAGCTCTACTTTGGATCCAAGGAACTTTGGAGAAATAAGAAGAGCTCTGGGCTAGGGTCGAGGGAGAGAAATTGTCAAAGCTAAGGGTCCAGATGAAGGAGAACTTCGCCCACCCCCAGACAGCTGGGTCTCTTACCATCTTGCCCCTTCTCTCACTCCCACACGCCCCACACCCTCATCAGATGACTTCATCTATGCTTAAAGGAAGGTTTGACTGTGACAGTTTGTTCTTTTAGAAAAATCACCATTAGGGGCTGTAAGTCCTGGCCTTCCTGTAAAAGCTATGCTCTCGTGCTCCTCATTCTGACCCCATAAAGGGGCTCTTTGTGCTTCATAAAGGAGAAAAACCCCTGTGTTTCTCCTCTCAACACTCTGCTTTCAGCACTTCACTTCTGACACTCAGAGCACTTCCCCTCTGGTCACCAAATGTGTGTGAGTTTTTCTTCCATACCGAGAGATTTTCAGGCATCAGTTGGGTGTCCTCTGCAATTTATTCAATTCTGACACTCTCTACCTAGAGATAACATTAGATTACACACGTGAAGGGTTCAGTCCCCCACTTCAAAGGCCAATTGCAAGTCCAGATTGTTACCTGGGCTTGTGACCAATAGGCTATAAATCAGAGGCTCCCATGACCCCTCTTTGGGTTCAAGTAATTTGCTAGAGTGGCTCAGAACTCAGGAAAACATTTTACTTCCTGTTTACCAGTTTAAAGGGTACAGATGAACATTCAGATGGAATGTTCATAGAACAAGTTATGTGGGAAAGGCTGTGGCGCTTCCATATCTTCTCTGGGCACCCCACTCTCCCGGCACCTCTGTGTGTTCACCACAGAAGCTCTCCAACCCTTGTACATTTGGGATTTTTATGGAAGCCTCATCCCATAGGCATGGTTGATTATTAACTCTATTTTTGGTCTCTCTTCCCTCTCTGGAGAATGGGGGCTAGAGCTGAAAATTCCAAGCTTCTAAACATCAGTTGGTCTTTCTGGTGACCAGCCCCCATCCAGAAGCCCACCAAGAATCATCTCATTTGAAAAAAGATGTTCCTCTCACCCAGGAAATTCCAAGGGATTTAAGAACTCTGTGTTAGGAACTGGGATCAAAGACCAAATATGGGATCAAAAGCGGTTCCTAATGTTTTTCTCGCTTAAGAAATCAAAAGGGTTTTAGGAACTCTGTGCCAGGAACCCAGGACAGAAACCAATATATATCTTTTTTTCCATTTTCTCACACTGCGCTTCTGACCACTGGCTATAGACTGGAGGTTCCCATGGCCCCCTCTTTGGGTTCAGTCATATCCTAGAGCTGTTCACAGAACTCAGGAAAACAATTTACCTACTGTATTAACAGTGTACTATAAAAGGATATAGTCTTCTCCTGTAGCTCAGTAGGTAAAGAATCTGCCTGAAATGCAGGAGACCCAGCTTTGATCCCTTGGTCAGGAAGATCCCTGGAGAAGGAGATGGCAGCCCACTCCAGTACTTTTGCCTGAAGAATCCTATGGAGAGTAGACTGGGGGGCTACAGTCCATGGAGTCACAAGAGCTGGACATGACTTAGCTACTAAACAATAAAGGATGTAACTCCAGAATAGCCAGATGGAAGAGATGCATAGGGCAAGGTGTGGGAAGGAGGCAGGAAGCTTCCAAGCCCTCTCCAGGTGCCCTACCTTCCCAGCGTCTCTATAGACAGGAAACTCTCCAAACTACGCCCTCTTGGGTTTTTATGGAGGCTTCATTCCAGGGTCCAATTGATTAAATTATTAGTCATTGGCAATTAAGTCAACCTCCAGCCCCTCTCTCCTCCCCACAAGAGGGAGGGGAGGAACTGAATATTCGAACCCTCTAGTTGTGTGGTCAGTTCTCTTAGAAACCAGTTCTTATTCTGTGATTGTCTAGGGGCTTTCCAAAATTCATCCCATTAACATAAACTCAGATGTGGTTGAAAGGAGTTTGTTGTGAACAACATATCAATTTCATGCTTGTAATTTTGAAGCTATTTCAGGAACTGAAGACAAAATGCAAATGTTATAACAAAAGATTCCTGTATCACTCTAATCAATCACAGCAGCACATGCTTCTTAGCAAAGGGGGGAATCAGTAAGTGGTAACAGATCGTCAGTGTTGGGGGTACTGAGAGTTCCTGACATCACAGTGATCACCCCACATGAATAGCAAAATAGAGTTTCTTATTTGAAAGAATTTTGAGAAGGCATTCTTTCCAACTTTGGGTTTCCCTGGGGCTCAGGGGTAGAGAACCCACCTGCCAATGCAGGAGATGTGGGTTCAATCCCTGGGTCAAGGAAATCCCCCCTGGAGAAGAAAATGGCAACCTACTCTAGTTTTCTTGCCTGGGAAATCCCCTGGACAGGGGAGCCTGCCAGACTATGGTCCATGGGGTCGCAAAAGAGTTGGGCATGACTTAGCAACTAACCAACCACAGCAATTCTTTCCAGCTTTAAGTTTCTTGGATACCAAATAGTGTCTCAAATTATATTTAAATAACTTTTAATATTAATAAATGAAAACATGGGTTCAATTTTCCTTTTAAATGTAATTTTTAATGAAGAAAAAATACACAAGTAACTTCATTTTAACATTTTTTATGACTCCACCACCTCATGATATTCCTTCTGATAAGCTCAAAATATATCCATATTCCCACATCATTACTATCATAAGACAAACCAATTAAACCAGTTTTGTTCTTTCATTGAAAATATCTAGGTGATTCAATTAATTTATTTGCATTCTTATTAAAAATCCATGGGAAAACTTTCATCATCAACCAATCAGTATAAAAATAAAGAACAATAGAACGCTTAAAGAACTGCTAACACTTCAGTGCTCAAGAGGCATTTCTGTGGCCTGTGTCCCTTGCATCTGAGTTTTTTCAGCCACCCTATAAGATTAGGTGACTATAAGAAATTTCAGATCACTAAGTAAAGTATATAAAACCCATGCCAGCTTGTAATCACCACTGCCATCTTGCCTAAAAGAACCCATGCTTTCCTGAAATCTTTGTGAACAAAAGTAGTTTAGCTGATAGCCCACATGACCCCAGCAAGAGTACCTGTGAAGGTTCATAACCTCATAACATAACCTCATAACAAGGTTCATAATAATTTGTCTGTCAATGGTGTCCAAAATTCCTGATATAAAAAGCTATAAATCATTAGGCCTCTAAGAATCATGAACACTTGATTGTGTTTGCCATAGATGTCATCATGGAAAATTTTGAAAAGTCTTGAGGGGCTTGGGTGTGCTCAGTCACTCAGCTGTGTTTGAGTCTTTGCAGCCCCTTGGGACTGTAGCCCACCAGGCTCCTCTGTCTATGGGGTTTTCCAGGAAAGAATACTGGAGTGGGTTGCCATTTCCTTCTCCACGGGATCTTCCTCACCCAGGGATCAAGCTCATGTCTCTTGCATCTCCTGCACTGGAAGGCTGATTCTTTACCACTCAGCCACCTAAGAAGCCGTAGAGGGCTTTCTCCCCATATAAGTTGTAAATGCAGAAAGGGTGAAAGCTTAAGTGGGGGATATTGGACTGGATGCAGAAAAGAATTTGGCCAATGAATTCAGATTCACTTTCCATATATCATTTTTTTAAGAGCTTGCTTTTAATTAAATAAAGCATATAAAAAGGGTGCATATTATCAACGTACAGGTTGCTGAATTTTTACAAAGAACATAGTTGTGTAACCAGCATTTTGAACAAAGAAAACCAGGTTATCACTAACTACACAGAAGACCCAGGTAGACTTCCATTCTGAAGGGCAATCCCAAACTGATTGGTTTTCTATGTTTTCTGTAAAAGGTAGCATATAGAGTTCCCCTTTAGCGTCTGTCTGCCTTCACTCACTCCCATGTTTGAGAGTAACCACAGCAATTCACTAGTGGGAACTGTTCCTTCCAACCCCAGTAAAGCGCTCCACTGTGGGGAACATGCCCAGGAGAATTCAGTGTATTACTGATGGGTATTTGGGCCATATACTCGGTTGTTGTCTGGTTTGGGAAAGTTTAAAAAAAAATAATCACACATTTGAGAGAGACAAGTCAGGATGATGCCAACACAGACAAAAATAATAGAGGGACCATTTTACTTGCTTAGATTTCTAGCTTTGTTTTGTTTTGCTTCCCCTGTCCAGCCCCTAGACTCAGGAGAAAAAAGTAGGTCATGCTTCTGAGAACATAACTATTACAAGGAGGAGGAGATTTGGAATTCCAGAGAATGAAGGGGACCCTTGGGTCTGCTCCAATGGACACAGGAAGTTGCACGTGTGTGGAAACTTCAGAGAAGCCATCTGGTCACTGGAAAACCCTCTGCAGACATCTCGGAGCAGCTGGGATGCCTCGCTCCACCCCAGGTTATTATGACTTCAGGCTCCAGTGTCTCAACACGTGAGGCTATCTGGCCATTTCCCACACCCCAAAACTCTCAAGAGAAAGTGAGATAGTGAGATGTGTATTTGATTCAACAAGCAATGGGGCTTAATGAGATAGACTTACCTTTCTATTTTCAATATAAGTTTGACCAAAACCTCCCCTAGCATTCAGCTCACGTTTTCCTCTTATTCGTGAACATGACAGCTAGCCTGCTGAAGATTTCTTTGGGGAACTCACTGTTCTCTGAGCACCTCATTTACTATAACTTGAGGTAAAGCTAGCTTATTTCTACAACATTTCTGTCTGTCTGGGTGCAGTGATTTAATATATCCCTAAATAATTTAGTCAGGAAACTTGGAATTTACTTTCTGATCACCAGTACATAAATTCCAAGTGACTTTGGGATCTAAAGAAAACAACAGTAATCATTTGAGGGAGGAGACTGTGAAAATACAAGGAAGTGTAGTGTTTAGATTCACTAGAAAGATTTTTAAAATATTTATATTAGTATCAAGAACTTATTTATGCTTCATTTCTTGCCAAGGCTTTGAAGAAATTATATGTATATCCTCAAAGTTTTAAAGCATTATTTCATAAAGAATATGCTACTGTTTATAAATGTAAATGTATGAGATGACTTTTAAAGAATTAAGGCTTTTTATTATATTTTTTCTTTTTTCTGCCTTTCTTTACCGTATACGCTTTTTTACTTGTTTTTTTTTTCCCCAAACTTTGTAAATATTCCAGTAATGTGATGGTGGTTTCTAAAAGGACATCTGAAAAACAAATTACTGATTTCTCAGATTGAGTGGGTACCTATTCTCTGGTTCAAGAGCATCAGTCTCCTGATAAAGTTCATGGAAAGGCTTGATGTACAAAAATATGATGATGATAACATTTTTCCAGTTTTGTTGAGAAATTATTGACATACATAACTATATAAGTTTAAGGTATTCAGCATGATGGTTAGATTTACATATGTTGTGAAATGATTACCCATAGATTCAGCTAACATTCAGTTCAGTTCAGTCACTCAGTCTTGTCCGACTCTTTGCGACCCCATGAATCACAGCACACCAGGCCTCCCTGTCCATCACCAATTCCCAGAGTTCACTCGAACCCATGTCCATCGAGTCAGTGATGCCATTCAGCCATCTCATCTTCTGTCGTCCCCTTCTCCTCCTGCCCCCAATCCCTCCCAACATCAGGGTCTTTTCCAATGAATCAACTCTTCGCATGAGGTGTCCAAAGTACTGGAGTTTCAGCTTTAGCATCGTTCCTTCCAAAGAACACCCAGGGCTGATTTCCTTTAGAATGGACTGGTTGGATCTCCTTGCAGTCCAAGGGACTCCCAAGAGTCTTCTCCAACACAGTTCAAAAGCATCAATTCTTCGGCACTCAGCTTTCTTCACAGCCCAACTCTCATATCCATACATGACCACTGGAAAAACCACAGCCTTGACTAGACGGGGGTCTCTGCTTTTTAATATGCTGTCTAGGTTGGTGATAACTTTCCTTCCAAGGAGTAAGTGTCTTTTAATTTCATGGCTGCAATCACCATTATCTTCCCATATAGATTCAATAAAAAGAAAGGAAGGAGAAAAAAGTTTCTCCTTGTGATGAGAACTCTTTCCTAAGTATCTCACAGCAGTGTTCGCTGTAGTCATCGTGTTGTACAGTACATCCTTAGTACTTAGCTGTCTTACAATTGGAAGTTTGCACCTTATGATCACCTTCCTCCAATTCCCCCTCCACTCTCCACGTCTGGTAACCACAAGAGTCTGATCTCTCTTTCCATGATTCTGTGAGTTTGAGGTCATATTGTATTTGTCTTTGTCAGACTTACCTCTCTTGGCACAATGCCGTCAATTTCCATCCATGTTGTTGCAAATGGAAGGATTTCTTAATTTTTCAGGCTGTGTATGTGTGTGTGTGTGTGTGTGTATGCCATTACTTCTTTATCTATTCATTCATCGATGGACAGTTAGGTTGCATGATGATAATACTTAGGGTAGCTATAATATTAAAAAGAAATCGAAAAATATAATAATAACAATAATGTTCTATGTAGACCCTGAAAGCATTAAAGATATAGAGAGTTCTTCTTCCTACCCATGACTGTCAGTTCTTTAAGCCAACACTTTCTGTGCTTTTAGCTTTTTTGTGCCAGTCACTGTGTACTTTAATTTACTTTCAAAATTAATCTTTACAATTACTCTATGAGGTAGGTAATAGAGCCTTCCCCTTTTTACAGATGAGGAAACTGGGCTTAGAGAGGTTAATGCCTTGCAGAAATTACACGGTTATGAGCGACAGAGCTGGAACTTGAATCCCACCCTGACCTGCAGCTTGAGCATCTGCCTCTGCTCTGTCCACTGCTCTTGTACGTGGAAGCCGCCCATGAAGACTGCCGGTAAGGCCAAATAAGTCTGAACTCAGAGGCACTGCCAGGCGGAGAGCCAGAGACTTCAGTTGCTAACTCCAAAGGAAAGACAACTTCCACTGAATCTACTGAAAATAATGAAAACTAGTTCTCCAACAATTTAGGGGACAATATCAGCATTAAAATGTGGTTGTGGTTTTGTCTCTCTTTTTAATCTGGTGACATGAAGGAAATTCCACTGGAGAGTGAGGACTATTATGCCCATTGAATATTTACTTTGTGCTGTTGGGTGTTAGGAATAGAGAAGTGAACAAAACTGGTTCCTACATCAAAACATATAAACATGTGGCCACTGCATCTGTGACACTGGGCACATTGTTTTTCCTCTTAAATCTGCATTTATTTTGAATACCTAGTCAATCTCTTAAGGATTAATAATCCATAGTGGATATCTCTTTGTCTAAATTGCTAAAGTGTATTCTTCCCTACCATATGTAAGTTACTCATAACTTACACCATCAAGTGACTGAATAAGAGTGCAGACTTTTTTTCCTTTAAAAGTTCATTTGAAAATTTTCTGAGTGAACTATAGGTTTAATTTTCTCCTACAAACTTTTCCCACATTTATGTAAGTCTCTCCTTCCATCTTGCCAGGTAGAGTAGCCTTGTGCTAAAATCAAGCTCAAAAACAGATTTATGTTAGGCAGGATCCCAGTGAGACAAAATTCTGGAAAATGAGAGCCAAAGGAGTAGAACTAGCCATGTAGGACACCTGATCCTATTTCTTCTTTGAAAAATGGAATTACTGAAACTTTGAGAAACGAAGTGGCTTGCCTATGCTCAGAAAGAAATAACTAACAAATCCAAGATTTAAACCCAGGCCATCTTTTTTTTTTTTTCCTACAGTCCTATGGTTCATGTCAAATTTAATCCTAAGGTCATAAAAGACCCTAGTGTGTGCTCTGGCCCATCACTTTTTCACAGTGCTTGGATGGCATCACCAACTCAATTGGACATGAGTTTGAGCAAACTCTGGGAGTTGGTGATGGACAGGGAAACCTGGTGTGCTACAGTCCATGGGGTTGCAAAGAGTCAGACACGACTGAGTGACTGAACTGAACTGAACTGGAACAGGCAGATTCTTAGTGGGAAAGCTGGTTGAGTACGTACATGTGAGGGGACTCCCAGCTTCTGGTGTAATCCCAGTCACCTCCCCATTAGCCATCTCTATGCTGCATCTCCCCTGCCTTCTTGGACCAAATTATTCAACAGTGCTAATACCTCTCTTGCCTGAGCAGCAATAGCAAGCACAGCACCTACAGAGAGATATATATTACTTGGGCAGAGGTGGAGAGCACTCGGAGCTATTTAACCAGTTCATTTACAAGGATGTATTGACCCCCCTAGACATGCCACACAGATAGTGATGCAATAATGTTTTAGTAGTAGGAGCTGGTGACAAATCTAGGGCATAGAGAACAGAGAAAAGTGAGAGCGAATGTCACCAAAGTGAAAGTGAAGGTCGCTAAAGCATGCAAGAACGCAGCGCAAAAGCGGGAGAAAATTGGTGACTTAACTGTCTTGATCAAGGTCACATAGCCGCTTGGTACCAGAGCAGGGATTTGAACTCTGGCATTAAGATTAGCCTGGCAGCTTCACATGCTGCTACTCTTCCCATAGACCAGAAGCCATAGTGCCTAGTTTGGGAAACACTTAAACAGGGATAAAGAATGGTACAGAAGCATAAAGGGCAGGGGACAAAAGAAGATGCATATAATCAGTGAAAATGTTTATGGAGAACCTAATTCCTGTGTGTCAGGCACTTACTATGGACTAAACTGTGTCCCTCCCACATCCATATGTTGAAGCCTTAACCCTCAGTGTGACTATATTTGGAGACAAAGCCTTTAGGGAGGTAATTAAGATTAAGTCAGGTCATCAGTATGGAGCCCTATTCCAGCAGGGTAGACGTCCTTATAAGAAGTGGAAGACACCACTGGAGAATGTGTACACAGAGAAAAGGCCATGTGAAGACACAGCAGGAAGGTGGCCATCTGTCAGCCAAGGCCTCAGGAGAAACCAAACCTGCTGGCACCTTGATCTTGGACTCCAAACCTCTGGAGCTGTGAGTAAACCAGATTCAGTTGGCTAAGCTACCTAGTCTGCGGCAGTTTGTTACATCAGCCTGAGCAAACTAATACAGCAAAGATGAACAACAGTGAGGGGCTTCTGGGGACAAATTCTATCTCAGTCTCCTTCTGCTCCAAGCTTGCCTGGCCCCAGAGAAGAGGTGGGGAGCTGACACAGGCAGCTGAAACCCCACCGGGTATTTTCAAGTTACTCAGTGCCATGCTGAAACAAACAGGTAAAAAGACATAAGTAATGATGAAAGTTGTAGAAAGCCATGAACAATTTATCATTTTCTGTGGCTTATCTGTTTGTACGTACTTTGTCTCCTTGGTGGTTTTACAAGAACAAATACTTGTCTCAGAAAACTCATTTCTTGAAAACTCGGAACAAATCTAAACTATCTGGGGCTTCAGATGATCAGTCAAGGATGAATTTCATTGGAAGAATCTGTAGATGGATGTCAGCAAAAACAGCAGAGAAAAGACCTCTGGAATAACCTTTTCTATAAAGCAATTAGAACACTGGCAAAAAAAAATAGTCAGAATCAACTTTTTTCAGAACTCTGGAAATTAATCAAAGACTTGTGGCAAACTGAGAAGAATTTATTCAAGAAACAAGGCTGAATTTCAGAAAGAGCAGCAAGTTGTGTGACATTCAACTTGCTGTGTTTCCCCTCCCCAACTCAACAGTAGCTTTGATAATCAACAGCCCACAAGGACAGTGAGAATCAGCAGCCTGGCAACCACAGGAGGAGGCAGAATGGGGCTGGAACCCCTTCAAAGCCCTCTTCCCAGGTGATTGTTATTATTTGATCTATCTGGTGGTTCTTGGGAGACTCACTCACAAAGTTGTCTTTATTTAAATTGACTTGAAGTTTTACTCACTGTGAAAAATCCTTTGCCAAGAGGCATTAGTTGAAAACAGTACAGCTGCCTAAGGTGGCAAATAATATTTGGGTCAAACAGTAGGCCAGCCAAAAATCTTAGAAGAGACATCTGGGGAATGAGATATCTATGCTGTCCGACTCTATGCGACCCCATAAACAGCAGCCCACCAGGGATTCTCCAGGCAAGAACACTGGAGTGGGTTGCCATTTCCTTCCCCAATGCATGAAAGTGAAAAGTGAAAGTGAAGTCACTCAATCATGTCCGACTCTTAGTGACCCCATGGACTGCAGCCCACCAGGCTGCAGCAAATCCGTCCATGGGATTTGCCAGGCAAGAATACTGGAGTGGGGTGCCATTGCCTTCTCTGGAGATATCTACAGAGAACCCTGAAAAACTTTGACATGTTCCTGGGAATCTAGAGTGCTACATGCATGTCCAGGGCTATGCACATGCTCAGGAAAGACCCAAGAAGGACCAGGCTGACCCTGAGGCTCTACACAAGCAGGAAGTTAAGGCTTAGACAGAGTTGGAATCTGCGTGTCTGAATGTCAAAGGTGTTTCCCAGAGACTTGCAGTGTTCCTCAGCAAAGACTGTGAGGCTTACCAGTTCCAAGCATTTACTCAGGTTTCTGGGGCTTCCCTGGAGGCTTGGGGTACAGAATCTACATTCCAATGTGGGAGACATGGGTTCGATTCTTGACCTGAGAAGATCCCACATGCTGCAGAGAATCTAAGCCCATATACAACTACTGAGCTTATGCAGGAGAGCTTGGGAGCCACAACTACCGAGACCAATGCTGCAGCGGCTGAAGCCCGCACTCCCTGGAGCCTGTGCTCCACAAGAGAAGCCTGCACGGAGAAGCCTGCGCACTGCAACAAGAGAGCGGCCCCACTCACCGCAGCAAGAGAAAAGCAACACAGCAACGAAGACCCAGCGCGGCCAGAGACAAACGTGAAATAGCTAGATCCAATTACTTTTTAAAAACCAGGCTTCTGTCCGATCATTAACCACGAAGCTAAATAAGCGGAGACTTTAATAGCCACACGAGACAAAATATACAGAACTCAACTACAGAATTAGTTCAGAAAACAGGTCATCACTAAACAAAGGACCAACAACACTAGCTGCTGAGTGGAGAGACATCGATTTCCAGAGTTACCATGTCATGTTTTTTAATGTACCATTTTCAACAACAAAAATATGAAACATTTAAAGAAACAAGAAAGTTTGGCCATACTAGGATGAAAAAGCAGTCAATAGAAACTGTGTGGGAGCCCAGATGCTGGGCTTACTGAACAAAGGTTTTAAATTAGCTCTTTGAAATATGTTCAAAGAATTCAGGAAAACTATGCCTAAAGAACTAGAGCAAAATATGAGGAAAATGGCTTACCAAATAAAGAGATGAAAATTATTAAAAAGAACCAAGTAGAAACTCTGGAGTTAAGAAGTACAGTACTGAAATGGAAAAAGTCACTAGAGGAGTTCCACAGCATATTAGAGCTGGCAACAGGAAAAAAATCAATGAACTTTGAGACAGGTCAGTTGACATTATCCAGTTTGAGGAAAAGAAAAAAACAAATGAAGAAAAATGAACAAAGTATCAGAGAGCTGAGAGACAATACAAGAATAGCAAAATATGCATAGTGGGAGTACCAGAAGAAGAGAGAAAGGATCAAAAGGAAAAATGAAGAAATAATGGCTGGAAACTTCCCAAATTCGATGAAAAACACTAATCACCCAAGAAGCTGAAAACAACAACAATGAAAACAACTCCAAGTAGGATGAATTTTAAAAATGAACACAGACAATAATCAGATCATAATCTAAGAGAACACTTAGACCATAACCAAAGCTTAAGAGAAAGAAAGAATCTTGAAAGCAGCAAGAAAGTGGTTCATCATGTACAGAAGACTTTCAATAAGATTAAAAACTGATTTCTCATCGGAAGCCATGGAAATCAGAAGGCAGTGGAATGATGTATTCAAAATACTGAGCGAATTCTAGGTCCAGCAAAACTACCTTTCAAAAATGAGAAAGAAAGCAAGATATTCCCGGATAAACAAAAACTGAAAAAGAAAATCCGTTACTAGCAAACCTGCCCTACAAAAAAATACTGAAAGGACTTTCAAGCTTAAGTGAAAGCTCTAGACAGTAACATGAATCCATATGGAGAAATGAAGAGCACTGGCAAAAGGTAACTACGTAATAAATAGAAAAGGCAGCGTAACTGTGTTTTTTGGTTTTAATTCTTTTTTCCTTCTATTTGATTTGAAAGACAACCACATAAAATAACTATAAATCTGTGTTGACAGTCAAACAATGTAAGAAGACGTGATTTGTTTGACAACAACAGCAAAGGAGATGGGAGAGAATGGAGCTACACAGGAGCAAAGTTTTTGTCTACTTGTTGTTAAGCTGTTATTAATTCAAAATGGACTTCCCAGGTGGCACTAGTGGTAAGGAATCCACCTGCCAATGCAGGAGACACAAGAGACTTGGGTTCTATTGCTGGGTCTGGAAGATCCTCTGGAGGAGGAGATAGCCACTCACTCCAGTATTCTTGCCTGGGAAATCCCATGGACAGAGGAACCTAGCAGGCTACAGTCCATGGGGTCACAAAGAGTTGGATATGACAGTGACTGAGCACACGAACTATTAATTCAAACTAGACTGTTATAAATTAAGATGATAATTGTAACTCCCAAGTCAACCATTAAGAAAACTTTGGAATAATCTGTGGTACAGATGATTAAATCCAGCAAAGCCTCACTAGTACAAGCAAAACAGTGGTAAAGCCAGTATGGATTGGTGAAATCTCTAAAGAAAGGAAATTCTTCATTGAGGACATCATTTTTATTAACTAATTAACCAATTAGTTTATCAATACACAGTGACTGGAAGAGCCTACAAGATGTTCTTTCATTCGCCTTAGACTGAGGGTCTATTATGCGTCAGGCACTGTTTGATGCTGTAGAACAGAGGCTTAGCTGAATCTGTCTTAATGAAGAGCTTCCCCATGGACCCATAACTTCTAGCAAGGTGTCTATTTCCGTTATTTTAATTTCCTAATAACGCTGGTCTCCCTTGATGGTCTCCCTCATTAACCATCTTCACATCTAATCTAATCCATTCACTCACGCAGCAAATATGTGCTGAATTCCTGCTCTGTGTCATCTGTTAGCGATACAGTGGGGAACAAGGCAGGTGGCATTCTCGTCCTCCTGGCCTCAGGGAGCTTCCATGTCATGCGTTATGCTGTGCGATGTATGGCAAGGGGTGAATGTGCTAGGAAGAAAATCAAAACCCAGGTATAGGGAGGGGATGCTTTTGGGTAAGGTGATAAGGAAAGAATAGAAAACTCGATAAAATGCAAAGATCTGGGGAAGGAGTGTTTCAGGAAGGGGAATAACTATAAAAACTGAGGGGGACCACTGAATCCTGAATGCTCTAGAGCCTGTGCTCTGCAACAAGAGAAGCCACCACAGTGAGAAGCCCGGGCCCCACGACTAAAGGATAGACCAGGCTCACCACAGCCAGACGGAGAAGGCAATGGCACCCCACTCCAGTCCTCTTGCCTGGAAAATCCCATGGACGGAGGAGCCTGGAAGGCTGCAGTCCATGGAGTCGCTGAAGGTCGGGCTCGACTGAGCGACTTCACTTTCACTTTTCACTTTCATGCGCTGGAGAAGGAAATGGCAACCCACTCCAGTGTTCTTGCCTGGAGAATCCCAGGGACGGGGGAGCCTGGTGGGCTGCCGTCTGTGGGGTCACACAGAGTCGGACACGACTAAAGCGACTTAGCGTAGCCACAACCAGAGAAAAGCCTGTGGAGCAACGAAGACCCAGCACAGCCAAGCGAGTAAACAATCACATAAAATTGGTTTTTAAAAAACTGAGGCAGAAAGAGCGATACCTGCGAGGATTAGGAAGGTGGCCACCGTGAGTGGGGTCTCTTCTGTCAACATTCAGCCTGCCTTCTGCGGCTCCGACTACAATCCAGTCCTTAGCTGTGGCACTCACATCTAAGTTGCTTCAAGAATCTTCTTATTCTTTGTGCCCCAAGTCTGTGTCCCACATAATTTATTCTACACTCCACTGCCAGAAACATTTTCCAGAACACTTTCATCTTGTCACCTCACAGTTAAGGGTTCCAATGGCCCCTACTGCGGCCAAGCCCCTCCGTTCCCCCACAGCATGTACTGGTTTCCGACCTTGTACCGGACACTTTTCTGGGCACTGTGCCTCCACCAGGGCAGCACGAAGACCACCTTCCTGCTCTCACAGGGCTTTCGTTCCTGAAGGACAAGACAGACACCAGACACATATCAAGATAACTTCAGGTAATAGTGTTGTTGTTAGTCACTCAGCCATGTCCAACTCTTCGTTCCCCCATGGACTGTAGTCTGTCTGTGGAATTCTCCGGGCAAGAATACTGGAGTGGGTAGCCATTCCCTTCTCCAAGGGATCTTCCTGACCCAGGAACTGAACCCACGTCTTCCGCATTGCAGGCAGATTTTTAACATCTGAGCCACCAGGGAAGCCCAAGGCAATAGTAAGTGCCAACAAGAAAACAGAGAAATCGTGACAGAGGGGATGACCTGAAGAGTTCTGAGGTGGTCTGGAAAATCTGGGCGTGGAATCTGTTCCAAGAGTGGGAACCGCAGGTACCAGAGCCCTAACGTCGGGCCCTTCAGGGGCTGACCTCCTTGGGGAAGTATCCATCCTTCTAGCTAAGTGCTTGTCAGAAAGGTCAAGTGTGCTACCCTCCTGAAGACTACAAGACCAGAGCACAAGAACCCTTTCTAATTCTTACCAGACCACCTGGCGTGCTGACCTCCTGGGGAACTCAACTGAATCAAGCTCAGTGTCCTAATCGGGCAGGTGGGGTCACAGAGTGTTGAGCTCCAATCCGACCTTAACTCACGTTCCTAAACCTTTTTAAGCTAGCATCCTCTCTGTCCTCCCCTCTCTGGGTAAAACTTGGCAAAGTTTATACACTTTAATAAATCAATATTATATGAATATAAAATTTCAGAACACAAGTTATTCTTTGCCTCATTAGATAAGTCTCCTCTCAAGAATGAAAATGTTTTACCTGCTGGACTGATTTAGTTAACTCTTTGAAGAAGCATTTAAACTTTTGAAATTGATATTGACGATAGTGACTTGTGGAAAAAGCTTTATCTTGATATAGCAGTTTTGTTTAAAGATGTTTGTTGAAAGGTTGTCATTGCTTTACTCATTGAATTAATATTAATAATTAATATTACCTTTGCGCCTCCCCTGGTGGCTCAGCGGCAAAGAGCTTGCATTGCTGGAAATATAATGAGATACAGGTTCCGTCTCTGGGTCAGGAAGATCCCCTAGAGGGGGACATGGCAACCCACTCCAGTATTCTTGCCTGGAGAATCCCATGGACAGAGGAGCCTGGCAAGCTAGGGTCACAAAGAGTCGGACATGAGTGAAATGACTCAGTACACATGCAATATTACCCTGAAGCGCTTCTGTGTGTTAGGCATGGCACATATTCCTGGGTGTACAGGATAAGTAAAATATACACATTCTATTGTCCTTATAGTTTACAATCTTGTTGGAGATACAGGTTAGGAAATAATAAAAGAGACAAATACATAATTTTGGCTTATGATACATTCTATTAAAGAAACAAACAGCGTACAGGACAGAGAATAACAGGGAAAATTTTGCATAGAAATTTGTGGTCAGGGAACACCTTACCTTTAAACATTGACTCAGCTGTGTAAACAAAAGGGATGAATTTCACAAATTTTATTAGATTCTAAATAATTTGCTTAACACTGACAGGTAGTTTCTGATGTTCCAGTATATCTTTGTACATTCTTACAGAAAGGATGGGTTAGCTGTGTCCTACAACCATTCACCACTCACCATGTGTTTATAGTATATTATCATTGTAAATTAAGAATACTCACCAAGGGGGTGACACTCTGTTCTTTGTATCCCTGGAGCATATTCTCTACCAGTCATTTGAGCTGGATAGAGTGACAGTGTGTTTCCCAATGAGATCTATCCCTCTGAGGAGTTCCAAGCATGCAGATGGCTGTGGTCTCCTGGTGGTCAGGTCCTACAGCTACACAGCAAAAGCCCTGCAGGGTACACACTTCGCCTGGCTAGAACATGGTGTCCATGGAACATCTGGGGGACACTGGGGTTGGAGACCAGTGACTATGTCAGTCCCATGGCCACAGGCCTCATCCCACCCTTGACCTGAGACTTCACAACCCTAGGCTGTGGGTCCTGTGAGGCCCACAGGAGAGCATAGACGAATTAGGGCCGATGCTTCAGGACCTCACAGAGTTAGTACAGGAAAGCACTTATGAGTCCAGTTAAATGGTTTGTTCTGAAGCAGCTGCCCCAGTCTTCTCAGGAGCATGAGAAGCATGAAGCAGGCTTGGAGAGCTGTGTCTGTGCATGCCCAGCGCAGACAGAAATTATTGTGAATACCAGCAACCAACAAACACATGTGGAGCATCCCTCCCTGCATTCCTGAAGGGAATGTGGAAACACTAATAATGAGAAGGACGATTAGAAAGTCACAGGACAGAATTTGCTTGGTGAGATCCCTGAGCTGGTTTTAAGCAATCTGCGGTGTTCTGAGCAGGAGCCCCCAGCAAAGAAACATGTCTAGGATTGTTGGACGACTATCAGTTAGCAGTTCATCAGATAAAACAAAAGTGTTTCTAGTCCAGGCCTGCAACAGGTGGAGAATGATAAGGATAGCAATCAGGGAGTCAAGGGGGAGACGCCTGTGTGAGGCCGAGTAACCTGGATGTGTGGCCATTTCTTTTCTCTTCAGATGAGTTCCCAGTGCGGGGAATACTTACTTAGTCCTAAGACTGAACTCAAATAAGAACCTTAGGTATAAATTAATCACCGTTATGACAGCCAGTAATTCCCATAAGCATTTCTGACCAAGGATGGTTTCTTCCTTTTATTCATTCACCAACATTTGTTGAGCGCCTACTATGTGCCAGGTACTACTGCTGCTCTGCCGTCAGTGCCTCCAAAGGTCAAAGAGACAGTCTCCGCCCTCACAGAGTTCACATCCTAGTGGAGTTGGTGGGGGAGACAGAAAATAGACTAATAAATAAGCAAGTGCTATGAAAAGCACTAGAGCAGGTAAGAAGGGGGTGAGGGTGCAGGGTGATGCCAAGGGGGCCTTCAGAAAAACCCTCTTTAAGGGATATAGCATAGAGGGATCAAGGAGGCCCTTCTGATAAGTGACATCTGTGTAGACAGTACAGAGTAAACTGTCTGGGAAGATGTAGGGAGAGGATTCCCACAGAACAGGAGAAGCAAGTGCAAACCCTGGGGCAAGGAGTGTTCTTGGCATGGTCGAGGAAAAGCAAGAAGCTGTGCGGCTGAGCAAATGAGGGAGAGGATGGTAGGGAATGAGATCAGAGATGTAGGCAGGGGTTGGACTGTGTTAAGCCATGAAAAGATAGGAGCTATGGAAATGTTTTGAGCAGAGAACTGATGGTATCTACTTCAGACTTTAAAGCAGTCACTCTGGCTGAGTGTACAAAACAGAGAGGAAGCAGGAATAGCCCAGGGAGGACACAAGGGAGTTAGATCATTCACAGGTTGTTAACATGAGATTCCCCAGCCATACCAGGGAGCCTTGGTGAAGGTGAGTTAAGAATGAGTCGCATTTCAAAATTATAGAATTTCAGTTCATCAGAAAGTCTGTGACTGCCACAGTCTTATATAGTAGCCACTAACCACATGTATATATTGACAACTTGAAATGCAACTAGTCTGAATTGAGACGTTCTGTGAGTGTAAATTACACTGAGTTTCAAAGACTTGGTGCCCCCCCCCAAAAGAAAGAAAAGAACAAGGAAAAAAAACAGAAACTAGAATGTGAAGCAATTCATTAAAAATTTTATACTATACTAATTAAAAGTTGAAATGATAATGTTTCCAATATACTGAGTTAAATAAAACAGACTCTTTTCTCTCCTTAGAATTTTTATCGCATAATAGCACATATGCCACATGTTAACATTTTACTATATATTGTATTCCCAGGTGGCTCAGTGGTAAAGAATCCGCCTGCCAAGGCAGGAGAAGCGGGTTCAGTCCTTGAATTGGGAAGACTTCTCCAGATCCCCTGGAGAAGGAAATGGCAACCTACCCCAGTACTCTTGCCTGGGAAACCCCATGGACAGAGGAGCCTGGTGGGCTACAGTCCGTGGGGTCACAAAGAGTCAGACACGACTGAGTGACTAGATTACAACCACAGCCCTGTTAGCCACACAGTTTAAATGCTTGATCTTGGATTGAAAGGAACATCATGAGTGCCAAGCTATTGGCAAGCTGCTCTGAGAATTTTCAAGTTTGTCTGAACATGGGCATTCATAGAGCAAGCTGTAGACAAGTTTTGATAAAAAGAATAATGTGGCCTCTCTTCTCAAAGGACTTAATTTAGCAAAGTAATGACAAAGGAAAGTAATCTCATTTAAATTAGGACCACATTTTTCAAATGAAATCAAACGCTTCTATTACAGGCTCTTTCTCTTTTTCCTGCTACCTCTGACCCCATGGCCTGCAAATCACATTCCTTATGGTGGAGTTCAGTCGTTAACGTATGTAAATATGACTTACTTTAGGGCTCATGGAATCTAGACATTAGGGCTAAAGTTTATCCCCTCAACCAGGAGGAAGCAAATCCTTCTTAGACTTGGAAAAACCTGCTCTAGAAATTAACTTCACCTATTTCTTTTTACTTTTTAAAATGGAGCTACTAGGAAATTTAAAATTAAAATTTGTGGCTCACATTATATTTCTGCTGGACATCACTGGTATTATAAACTGACTTACTTATACAAAGAAATCCTTTGTGATTTCAAGACTTGAACATTTTTCTAAAATGTGTTGTCCATTTTCTGGTTTTAGTAGGCAAAGTTATGCAAAATATAGTTAACGTAATTAGACTTACTTTCATTAAGCAGCTGAGCGTGTCAGTGATTTTGCATCATCAAAGCTTTGTTCTAAACATCTCGGTGTTCTGGTTCTCGTAGAGATGGTAAAATGGCTCTTCCGCGCTGGCTTTGCCCTTGGAGGGGCCCCTGGCCTGGAGACCTGAGCTTCACACGTTCAGAACACGAACTTCAGAGGTTTCCTGGCTGAGCGCCTAAGGACAAATTTCTCAAGAGTTCATATGAGAACAGTGACTTCCCAAAAGGACAGGCTTTTCTGGGTCATTCTATCTGGCTTCTTGCTAATTAATTTTTTCACCTGTCAAAGGTATCATGGGTTGGGCCCCAAATCCAGGTGGGGCAATGCAAGCTACAGGGTGGATCCATTGCGCAGGGGCCAAGCTGTGCTAAAGATGAACGGCCTTACACATGCAAGGCTGCGTGTGGGAACGGGGTGGGCAGACCTCACAGAGATGGCCACTAACGTGAGCTCACCTCAGCTGTATGTCTCCCAGTACCCCCTCAGCTTTCCAACATCTCACTTCCCAGGAATAATCGAGCTTTACAGGAACAAGTTAAACTGTTCAGATCCTCTAAAGGTGGCCATACCCACTCAGAAAACAATAAGAAAGGAATCATCAGGAATCAGAACATTTGGGTTAGACAATCCCTTCGCCCTACTCTCTGTGGAAGAGATTGTTCAGGAGGCAAATCCATCAGTATTTGGAGTCTGCTTGGTAGGCAAAGACTAGGAGTAGTAGAGATAGAAGGGTGTCCTAAACATTTGGAAAAGGGAGAGAGGTTAAATCATAACGCCAAATCGCCCCGTAGGTTGAAGAGCCATTTCTATTGCTTAGCTTGGAGTAAATATTCAAGAGCTATTTATGGTCTGCATGCATGTCCAATCTAAGAGTCAGTGAGACAGAATGATTCCTGGGGCAGAGCAAGACACGACTGAAGTGTTAACATATCTTCTGGAGGAATGAGTTAATCACCCACAGAAGCTCAGAAAGGAGGGGGTTTCAGAAGCAAGCTTTGGCTGTGCTTATTGGTATCATCCCAGGAGACCAGGGTGAGTTTATTGGAGGTGGATTAGAGGTCACTGAGGACATAGAGGGCCCAACTGAGGAGAAGGACATATCTGGCTGTCAGAGCCCAGATCATCCAATATCTGAGTCCTAGAATTATTAATATGTCACTAGGTTCTTAATCCAGGATCACTCAGCTGACAATTCGACTTCCTGCAGCTTTCCACTGTGAGATACTGTGCTAATGAGATTTATTTGATTATCTAGCCTAAGAGTTATATTTTTCTATCCTGGTTAATTGAATTTATAGTTAAAGATAGCAACATTTTTGAGCAAAGAATTTATTCACAGAGGGAAGCATTTAAATGAATTGTGCCTTCAAGTCCACGAGACTTACTCAAATGGCGGATTTAGTAAGTCCAGCTAGTGCATCCTTCCTATTGAGATCCCTGTGTGCTACTGAATTCCACTGCCTTCCAACGCAGTCTTCAGCAGTGAGTACAAAGAATCACATTCCAGTCTGACTGAGATGGCCAACTTGGAATCTGTAAGTCCAATCAGCTGTCCAGAGCCCCACACTTTGGATAGCTGTGTGGACTATAGGGGTTGTTGTTCAGTCAGTCTCTCAATTGTGCCCGACTCTTTGCAGCCCCGGGGACTGCAGCACACCAGGCTTCCCTGTCCTTCACCATCTCCCAGAGTTTGCTCAAACTCATGTCCATTGAATCAGTGATGCCATCCATCCATCTCGTCCTCTGTCGTCCCCTTCTTCTCCTGCCTTCAATCTTTCCCAGTATCAGGGTCTTTTCTAATGAGTCGGCTCTTAGCATGGAGTGGCTAAGTATTGGAGCTTCAGCTTCACCATCAGTCCTTCCAATGAGTATTCAGGATTGATTTCCTTTAGGATTGACTGGTTGGATCTCCTTGCAGTCCAAGGGACTCTCAAGGTGTTGAGAAGAGAAAGAAACTGAGCTGAATGTTTACTTACCTGAAAACAGCTCTTGGAGGTTTTTTTCAAAGGTCAGTCTCTGTTATCAGCATTTTGATGTATGAAAATATAAAATCAGTGTTATAGTTTCTTCATGCCTGCTGTATAGTCAGGCCACTCAAGATGGGTGCCCTCTTGCTCTCTGTACATCCTCTGCTCAAACAGTGCCTGCTACACCTACACCCTCCTCACATGACTGACCTTCCTACATACTGGCCCCAGTATTGATTTTGAATCAATATTGACTCAAAAATACTGATTATTTTTGAATCAGTGTTTCATATAACTTTTTCTCTTTTTAAAATGTTTTATTATTTTAATATTTATCTCATTTTATTTTTCCCTGGTGGCACAGATGATAAAGAATCCACCTGAAATGCAGAAGACCCAGGTTTGATCCCTGGGTTGGGAAGATCCCCTAGAGGAGGAAATGGCTGCCCACTTCAGTATTCTTGACTGGAAAATTCCATGAACAGAGGCAGACTACAGTCCACGGGGTTGCAAAGAGTCAGACATGACTGAGAGCACATGCATACGCATACTGGTTATGAAGGTAATGTCAGAGCTGAGAAACCAAAGGGGACACAGGGAAGAAATCTTGAGAGGGACAAAAGTGGACATTTCTACTTCCCCTGGAGATGGAGAGACAACAGGCGGTGTCCCAGGGTTAGCACTGTCTCACTGGGTCTATGAAGGAGATGCAGCCAGCAGTGGGCACACAAACCGAAGCAGGGGCTGGGGCTGGGTGGAAATACCTCAGCTTCTCCCTTCCTCTTGCCTTGTCGTCTTCTACCAATTCCTCCCAATGACTGAATTTAGCAGTGAGGAGGCAAGGGAGCCTGGAAAATACATTTCCCTACTTTAAAGGGCTAGACAGAGAAGGGCCAATCTTGAATCTAACGGCAAATAGACACTATGCAAAAATCAGCAATGTAGTGGTAAGTAAGCCACAACTATAGCAATGGGTGGATGGGGATGGGGAAAAGAGAGACTGAAAGTTTACTGTAGCCAGTGATTAAAGAGAGGAGTTGGTGGCCCACAAGGACTTTCTTCTGTTTATCTTGAGCAAACGTGATTATCAAATATTTTAAAGGATTTTTGGGAAAGTGAGGGAGAGTGTCATTAGAATGAGCTAAAATCCAGGAAGCATAAACTAGTAGGAAGTATTAAAGAATAAAGCATGCTTGGTTTGCAAAATAAAAGATTTAGAAGTAGCGCTGAACTAACTTCTTATGGATACAACTCATTATAATAAAGGTGGTCTAGAAGCATGGAGATTAAAAACAGAGTGAGTTTCATCCTGACTGAGGAGGAACCCCAAACCAGGACAGAGTCAGCCCCAGCTCTGGAAGAGAGTGGAAGGCTATAGGTCTGGACCTGCACGTGTCTCACTCTAGGACTGCAGAGGGCAATCCCAGCTGATGTTTGCAAGGCTGTCTCATCCCTGGGGTGAGTAACTATCAGCTAGTCACTCATTCCAAGCTGACTCCCTGTAGTGTACTGAGAACTATTCTAAGTAATGCCAAGAAGAAAGCAAACAAATAATAGGAACGCCTCAACCCTTCATGGGAGCCAGAACAGTATAGTCTATCCCACTGGGAGGAGGAGAGGGAGGGATGCTCCTGGCAGAGAGTGATTAGAAAAAACATTCAATCCCTACTTCCTGGGTTACTCCTAGTTCTGGTAGACACATTTATGGTAGTTTAACATGCACTAGGGACACATCTTTGTCGTTAATAAAGATAATACTCCAAAGTCCAGTATGTCCCCCTGGGTCCTAGTTTATTCAGTTTAATTCAGCAAATGTTTGTTTGCATGCAAGCTAAGTCGCTTAAGTTGTGTCCAACTCTTTGCGACCCCGTGGACTGTAGCCTGCCTGGCTCCTCTGTCCATGGGATCCTTCAGGCAAGAATACTAGAGTGGGTTTCCATGCCCTCCTCCAGGGAATCTGCCCCTCCCCCCCCCCCCCCCCCCCCCCCCCCCCCCCCCCCAGATCAAACCCACATTGCTTACATCGCCTGCATTGGCACGTGGCTTCCTTACCACTAGCGCCATCTGGGAAGCCCAACAAACATTTCAGTTCAGTTTAGTCGCTCAGTCGTGTCCAACTCTTTGCGACCCCACGAATCGCAGCACGCCAGGCCTCCCTGTCCATCACCAACTCCTGGAGTTTACTCAAACTCATGTCCATCGAGTAACATTTATGGTGTATCAATTCTGTGCTCAGAACTAGAGATACAGAGACAAACATTTTCTTTAAAAAGCATGGATCCTGCTCTCAGGAGCAAAATCCATCCGGTTTCAATCTGGAAATTCCTGCCAGAGACTTGAGTCCTCTGCAGGTTCTTGCAGAGGGTAGGCAGTGACTTCCCCACCAACACAAAGCGGTGGTGTAGTCAGGGCAATGTGAAGCTGACCTGAGCCGGTTCTACAGCCCTCCAGTCACTCCATCTGAGGGCTGGTTCTCAAGAAGGGAAAGGTTTTTTGACTTAGCCTCCTAAAAAGAAGTTCAGTGCTCTTTTCAGCAGCACTACAGTAAAATTAGAGACATGGAGATGACGAGCACGGCCCCTGAGGAAGAGTAACAAACAAATTGAAATGAAGCATTTCATATTTTTCTAAATAAGTGGAGCACAGGGCTTCCCTGGTGGCTTAAAAGGTAGAAAAACTGCCTGCAATGCAGGAGACCCAGGTGTAGTTCCTGGGTTAGGAAGATCCTTTGGAGAAAGGAATGGCCACCCACTCTAGTATTCTTGCCTGGAGAATCCCATGGACAGAGGAGCTCGGTGGGCTATATAGTCCATGGGGTTGAAAAGAGTTGGACACGTCTGAAGCGATTAACACACAGAGGATTTTTAGGGCAGTGAGATACTCTGCATGATGCCATAATAATGGATGCATGACATCACATTTGTCCAATCCCATAGAATGCGTACCATCAGGAGAGCACCGTAATGTGAACCATGGGCTTTGGGTGACAACAATGTCACTGCAGCTTCACATATGGTAACAAATGTCCACTCTGGTCGGGGATGTTGACCACAGTGGAGGCTGTGCATGTAGGGACCAGCAAGAGGGTTGGGGGGCTTGTGGGGAAATCTCTGTACCTTTGATTCAACTTTGCTGTGAACCTAAAATGGCTCTTTTTAAAAAAAACTTATTTTTTTATGACTAAAAATAAACAAAAGAAGTTAAGACAGCTGAATAAACTCCCTGGAACAGCCAGACAGAGGTGAGGCAGGCCCCTGAGCCACTCTGCAGGGGCCTAAGGAAGTTCAAACAGTTCTACAGCGTGAGGACCACACAGGCCAGCTCTGCCTCCTCATCTGGCAGGGGGAAGAGGGTAGAGACTGGCATATCGTAGTCTAATTTCCCCCTCTTATACTAATGCTTTGCAAAAAAACCTAAGTAATTTAGCTTACTCCAGTATTATCATTTACTTTTTGATTTACTAATAAGTAGGGGGAAAATATATCTGAACAAATTTCTTATATTGTAAATCTTTTTCTTCATAAAACAAGTCACGTCCAAACCTGGACATCCTTGGTATAGAATCTCATCTACTGGAACATATATTTGCCTTGGAAAATTAAATTTGTAAGCATAATCAAGGCCGTAGATAGCCAGCCAAGTGTGTCTGCTTACTCAGTCATGGGATATTGAGTATCACGTAAATAGCAACTTGAGCAGAGCTTGCAGAAAGGAGAAGCGGTCCTGGAGTCCTGCTGGGGCCTTCCCCACCCTCCACCCCTACTAGATCTGAAGCCTGGAGCTGAGTGGGTTCATCCAGGAAGCACCTCTCACCTACTCTAGCCCAGGGTAGACCTTCTCACCCACCTCACCCCTGGCTTCCTGCTGCCTCATTCTGAGTTAACTTGTCTAGAAAAAAAAAGTTAGCCTGCCAGATCTGTTCATAAATAGCATTTTAATCATGACACTAATCTAAAGGTTCGTGTTCCTTTCAACACCTGGAGACATCAGTGAACATTCAGACTTTGTCTAAACAGTATCGCTATCGTCATCGGCTGGAATGACTAAGTCAAAACATTGCACGTTGATCCAAAAACTGTTTGGGGATGAACTTGAGGGTTGGGTGAATTTTGGTTTTTTTTTTTTATTTTTTGGCTTGTTGGTTAAAGCAACTGGAGTTTAACAGATATGGAAGGGCAGGGTCAATTTCAGGGCCTGCCCTTCCTCCCTGGAATTAATTAAAAAGTTATATATCAAGGTTAATGCCTCGGCAAGCAGCAAGCAATGAACTTAGCTTTTAATAGAAGCTGAATCCACCCTTGGAAAGAATAGACAATACAAGGAAAAACAACAACAAAAAAGAACAGAAGGGCATCCAAACATTCCCTGCCTACCACGCACCAGGGGACGCAAATCAGGAAACAGCCTCTGGAATTTTATTTAAAGCCCTACACTCTCTTTGTTTGTTTGTTTGTTTGCAAGGGCACTTTTCCCTAGTTTTCAAAGTCTGAGTTGTCATTTTAAAATATATTAATTTAAGAAAGCCAAGTGAGATTGAAAAAATAAGATAGCTCCCCACCAAGAACTGATGGACAGAGGAGCCTAGCAAGCTGCAGTCATGGGGTCACAAAGAGTTGGACACAACTGAGCACGTACACACATACACAGAACTGACCACTCCTCTCTCGAGCGCCTTCAGCACTTGTTGTGCTAACCAGGTCTAGGAGAGCATCTTTTGGGTTACAGCACATACATCTGTCTTCACCTCTCTAGGCCCCCTTGAGATGCAGCGGGGACATATTGATCTTCCTGGTACGCCCCCAGTAACTTGTCCTGAGCTGGCTCATAGCGGGTGCTGAGGGCGGGGTGCTAGCAGGCTGGGTCATGGTGAAGTATACATGCTCTGGAATCAAAGTACCTGCTTGGAACGCCAGCTCTGACACATCCCAGTGTGTGACCTTGAACAAGTTTCCTTAGCCTTGCAGAAGACTAAGCGGGGACAATTACAGTACCTGCTTCTCAGGAATTTCATGAGAAGTAAATTAGATAATCCCAGGTCACAGCAAGCACTCAATACATCCTTTGACTAAATCATGATGACCTAAACAGAAAATTCATCAATGCTCACAAAACAATTAGTACTTATCTCTCTCTTTCTCTCTCTCTCTCTTTTTTTTTTTTTTTTTTAGTACTTATCTCTGAAGTATTCGGGAAAAGGGAAACCTACTGATTTCAACCAGTGCTTACTACAGATGGGAGCGATAGGAGGTGGATATCAGGAAAAAACACACTACTTGTCCAGTAATATCAAGAAGGCTTTAAAGAATTGAGGTCTCAAGAGCTAATTCACAAGTCCTTAACTGAAGAGAGCTTGCCCAGGAGAGTCTTACAGGCAAGTGAGAGAATCCCTGAAAACCACTCTGTGCCTGGCTCTGTGAGCTGTCCCTCTCAGGTTCTGTCTTCCCAAAAGCTCTCCCGAGGCAGCACATCACTGCTGGACTTGGAGAGGGATGGACACCGAGGAGGTTCAGAGCCTGCTGTGCAGTCGTTGGCCTCCCAGCCTTGCCCTGGGACATCGCCCACCCCATCTCCTATGTGTAATGTGCTCCGCAAGTGTACCTGCCTACGTCATTCTGCCGGGGATCTGTATATTCATTGTCTGCCAGCTGCACAGCTGCCTCTTAGTAACACTAGACACTGCTAAGCCTGTGATAACCAGAATCACTGTGTGTGCCAGTGCGGAAATAAAATAAGCAGACCCACAGCAAATGGCTCTTAATATCTCAATTAATTCTAGTGACAGAGAAATGGTGAGTCTGAATTTGGTCTCAAATTCTCATAACCAGTTTATAGCTGGAAACACTGGGTGTTTTGCACGTAGTCAGTTTAGAAGGTATGTTCACAGAAACTGAACTATAATCCTTAGAATATAAATATTAATTTTAAAAGTCATTTATAAAGAGTAATTTTTATACAACCAATATATATCAGCCATGAATATAAGCTCTGGACCATATTCCCAAGTCTCTAAGATAACAAAAAATAGACTGTGAGGTTTGGACCACTGTGTCTTTTGCGCCTGTCTTACAGGTGGGAAAAAGTAAAATCCAGAGAAACCAAATGGCTTACATAGCTGCATCCATGTACACAGAACATATACATGGCTCCCTCTTACTGGAAGGAGCACATGCCACTTTTCCATGACTTGTGATTTTAAGATTCGGCTAATTCACAAGGCCTCAAAATCCAGTCGGCCTTGCTCTTGGATTAACTGTGCAATGTGAACTGAAGGCTTAACTTGTTCTTAATCTTCTTTTGGAAATGCTGACTTAGAAAACTAGTGCCCTGCCCAACAGGTCCCAGGCACAGATGAAGCAAAGAGCCGGCACACACACTTCTCTAGCAACAGAGAGTGCTTGGATGGGAGATCTGGGGACCAGATTGTCAGGGCGCCTGTGTTAGAGCCAGCATACCGGAGTTAGAGATCAAAGCAAAGACAAGGATAGTGGAGGTTATCTGGGGAGTCACCAGATATGATACGATCAGAAAAGAACATTGCGGCCAGAGCCAAGACTTTAGTGATGGCAGCAGTTCTCTTGAGTAACTCAGAGTGGGTGGACTTCTCCATGAAGGAGAACCACAGAGAGGGCGCCTTTCACATGGCTGCTGTTATGGTTATCCATCACTGATGAAGGACGAGGGAGCCTAGAGTGCTGTAGTCCATGGGATCGCAGAGCTGGACATGACGAACTACAGCAACAATCACTGATGAGGCTGTGAAACCATCCATGCCCCACCTGGTTAACAAGCAGCTGGGAATCAGAATCTATGAGTACTGCCTGGTAAAACTGGAGTATGTCTCCAGTTGTAGCATGACATTTCTACCCTATGTAGATGGGTATGGAGGCACAGGGACTTTCTCAGGTACAGGGATAAGGCACTCCTTTCCGTGTGGGTATTTGAGTGCAGCTGGTAAGAATTTGTGATTTGTGTCCAGTCAGCTCCAAACTCCTCCATTATCAAAAGAAAATCCTCTCCATCTGACCCCACAGCTCCCTGACATCACACACACTATCTCATTCAACTCCGGTTGCCCCTGTGGGGTTTTTCTCTCCCGGCTGCCCTTAATGATGATTGGAATCTTATTCCTAAGGGATAATCACGTTTCTGATGAGAGGAAGGGAACCCAAGGTGATTTTTTTTCCCTAGGATCAGCCTCAGTTAGGGGTTCTCAGGCACCATCAACATTTTCCTAGGCAGCTTTAAAGGTGATGCAGAAGTGACCACATAGGCAGGGTGCAAAGCTAGTGACTTCAATAAGCAAGGAAGGCCTGGACATCCAGGCACTGGTGTCTCATGATCTGCTCCCAGAGGCAGGCTTGGAGATTGGTATGAAGCAACCTGGACTGCATTTTGGGAAGTGACACCCCATGGAGGAGTCAGTTCCATGGTGGAAGCGGCCCCTGCACTCCACGGTGGGAATGGAGCTGCAGAAGCCCTCCGGGGCTCTCAAGTAAAGAGGGATCATCAGGTAGAGACATGTGGAAACACAGGTGACTCTAACAAGCTCCATCTCGAGCCTGAGTATTTGCATCATGATGACATAAATTTGTAAGTGAGAAAAGGCATGTAGAAGGCAGATAAGTGGAGGTGATTATGGATTAAACAAACACATCAGCTCCATCATGCCATAAGCAAAAAGTAGGTCAGAAGAACCCTCCTGACCCAAACTCTTAATTTATTCATCGTAATCATGATCTATGTTTCTTTTTTTTTTTTTTTTTGATCTATGTTTCTTAATTGGCACCAGAAATGCTGAGGAACATTTAAATTTATGCTGTCAGAACAAAATAAGCCATTTTAAGGCACAGTCTCTTTTTTTTTACTGGTCTAGAGAGGAAAAAAAATCTGAATGTGGAAAAACATTAAGGACAAAGTGAGTTGGAAATAAAGCAAAAGAAGCCCTTTATTCTCAAAGAAGGCCAGATTTTGGCTTGACTTTCTTTGGGAAATCTGCCCATCCCCCCAATTTTTTTTGAGCCTGGAACCTCAGAGAGGGTCAGCTTTCACAAGGTAGAAAATATTGAGGAAAAAGAAAAAAGGACTTGAATCCAAAAAGTGTTTTCCACAGAACTTTCACGGGATGTGTGCACACTTTAGTGGTGTCCCTGGGGAGGGCAGCACATACCCCACAGCTCAACTGCCTGTTCAAGCCCCAGCTCTGCCTCTTGTCAGCTGCATAACCATGGACACATTCTGAAATCTCTCTGGGCTTCGAGTTAACTCAAGCTATAAAATTCTACCTACCTCTTACAGGGTTGTTGTGAGGATTAAATAAGCTATACCTAGAGGCTGCTAGAATGATATTTTACAGACATTTTTACTAGTTGCAAAAACAGAAATAGATTGCTGATAAGGGCCACTGAATATTTGCAAATACTCATTTGCTTCTCCACTGGTATCATGACATCACCTAAGAAGAAATAAAAGGCTAATTATAGAGGGAACAAAGTTAGTTTGCAGATTTCCTGGATTCTCAGAAAGTGACATCATGTCAGAGCTATGTCTAGGGTGTTGTCCATTCATCTGGCAAATATTTGATAGGAGCGTCTAAGCGTTGGAGGTCCTGGCCTCCAGTAGGGGAGCAAGGCAGACATGTTCCCACCTGCATGATGCTTAGACCCGGGCAGAAGAGAACAGCGTCCTCATAACCTCAATACAGGGCAGTGCCAGTGCAAGAGTTAAGTATGGGATTCTGACTGCTATCCAGATGGAAGGCTGTGTCTTGAACAGACCCAGCTCCCCAGGTGCCCAGCATAGGCCAGACACACAGTAGGTGCTCAATAAACATTCGAGGAACTAATGGATATGGCACTTACTGTGCTGTATTGTATGTCTCATGTTGTCCTTTATTTCCTAATCTTCAGAGCAAATCTTCATTTTTGTGACCCCAGCACCTAACGTCATGCTTAGCATACAGGGTGGTGGTGGTGGTTTAATCACTAGGTCATGTCTGACTCTTGTGATCCCATGGCCCCTTATCCATGGGATTTTCTGGGAAAGAATACTGGAGTGGGTAGCCATTTCTTTCTCCAGGGGATCTACCCAACCCAGGGATCAAAGCAGGTCTCCTGCATTACAGGTGGATTCTTTACCAACTGAGTGTGCCACTAGGGTATGGGGGTGAAAAATTTTTGTTGAATTGATGTGAATGACGAATATGCCTAATGCATCTCTCCCACTGTTCAACTGTGGAGGCCTTTCTTGCTTTAATCCAGAAGTGAGAAACTTGACAAGATTGGTAGCCAAGTTATTCTCAGGAGCTGGATCTTTTCATACCATTAAAATTACATACCTTACTGGTTTCCTGTTCACTGTCAGCTGCCACGGCCTCTTCTTTCTTATGGAAACTCTCCTCCTTTAGGGTTAGGGTCCCACCTGTCCTCTTGCATTCCTCTGGAAACTCTTCTATCTCCCCTTGCTCCCAGGTCATCAGCCTCCCCAGCAAAATAGCATCATCACCTCCCAGTCTCAGTCCTAAGCCTAGTGGTAGCCATTGTTGCTGTCAGATCACTAACATTATCAGCCTGCTCCCTCTAGAAGCAGAACCACCCCTTGACCCCAGGAGTGGACACGCGGCCAGACTTGTACTCTTCTGGCAACAGTGCTTGGTCCAAGGAGGAGACATGTGCCTCAAGCAGGGACAAAGTCCTTCCCGGTCATACTGGCTGGACCCTGGTGTGATGAAGCTGAAAGGATGGCACCCTGGCAGCAACCAGGCCCTACGCATGGAGTCCCCCCGCAGAAACAGATGGAGACCAACTGACGAGTGGGAGATGGGAGGCAGAGCAGACAAGAGCTAGAGAGACAGGCTTCGAGACTCTCGTTTCTGCTTCCGAGACTCGTACGCCTGTGCATTCCCCTGTAACATGAGCTAGGCGGGGCAGGCTGCTGCTGCTGGCCAAGCAGTTTGCGGTCACCATAGACCCTCCTTCGAGACCTTATCCACTTTTACAGCTTTGACCAAACTCCTAAGCAAAATGGTTCCCAACTTCTGTCCCTAAACTCAATCTCTTCACAAGCCTGTACCCATCTCCAGCTCTCCATGCATGGCACTTTTCCTGGATGTCACTGCCCACCTCCCAACCTCAACTTGTGTAAAGTTCTTCATTGCTGAGCCAACAACTTCCAGACTCTATCCTAACCTGTGGTGCCACATTTCTCTCCCCTAAGACCTTCCTCCTCTCTCTCCTTCATACCCCCACCCACAATCAGGCACTGCAGTGTCTTCCTTCACACTGCCTACAGCTGCCCCTCCTTCCTAGTCCTCAGCCACCACTTGGGTTAGGGGCTTAGCTTCCTGACGTGGCCCCCTGACTCAATTCTGCTGGCACAGAGCGACCAGGGGAGTAAGCGTCCTGAGGTTCTGTCTGCTGAATCAGGTCCAGGCTTCTTAGCAGAACCCAGAAAGCGCCCATGAGCCTTTGTCCTAGCTTCCAGCCACACTTTTCACCTACAGGATTTAGAACTGCAAGGTGTTAGAACATTGTAACTTAAAGGGTGATGGTTTAGGAAGGCAATCAGAACTAGCCAAACATTATAAACATGCTCCCAGTGTAGAAATAACTTGGCTAATTCAGGAATTACTTCCCAACTTGAAAGCTCTGTTTTGCCAGAGGAATTGATAGAAGAGGATGGAGCATTATTCATTAAAGTCAGCAAGAGACTGGATGCTGCTGCTGCTGCTAAGTCCCTTCAGTCATGGGATTCTCCAGCCAAGAATACTGGAGTGGGTTGCCATTTCCTTCTCCAATACACCCATGCATGCTAAGTCGCTTCAGTCGTGTCCGACTTTGTGCAACCCCATGGACAGCAACCCACCAGGCTCCTCTGTCCACAGGATTCTCTAGGCAAGAATACTGGAGTGGGTTGCCATTTCCTTCTTCAAGAGATTGGATGAGGGATGGGCTAAAATTTTGGAGCATCTGTCACCTATACTATTTTCTAAAATGTCAGCAAATGAATTATCTTTTTAAAATGAATCTTCCTACGCAAATGTTTTTAAAATGGTTATTTCATTATTTAAAAAAAATATTTCATCTGAGGTGGTTATTTCAAATTTCTTTTTTGCATTTTTCATCTGAGGAAATCCACACCTAATTATTTTTTACTATTAGACTTACCTTTTTAATAGAATTGCCTTTCTGGACTGCAATTCATTTTCTTCCACATAAAAACTTTGAGAGTTCATCAATACACCCAACCTGATAAAATATATGTACTTCATTCAAGCCCACAGCTAATTTTGTGAGTTAAAGACACCTGTTTGATGGACTGACTATGATATACCTAGAGTTTTTTTCTTTTTTTTGCATGAAATGAAATTTGTTAATAAATAACATTATTAAGGTTTTTTATATCCAATCCAAAATGCTGACAGAAAACCATACAAAACCATTATACAGGAGTGATTATATATATATATATATATATATATATATATAACAGGAGAAAGGTTATTTTTGTTTTATACCCAAAGTCTAGCAGAGAACGCAGCATCAGGCAAGATACTCCAGCATTTATTGACTGAGTAGGTTTTCTACTCCTCAGGTTAGTGCATCTGTTACTGTAAGCCCAGGCACTCAAGACGGGAGGTCTCTTGCTCTTGGTACATTCTCTGCTTGATCAGCACCTGCTTGTGTGCATGTGAAGTCACTTCAGTCGCGCCCAACCTGCAACCCCATGGACTGTAGCCTGCCAGGCTTCTCTGTCCATGGAATTCTCCAGGCAAGAATACTGGAGTGAGTTGCTGTGCCCTCCTCCAGGGGATCTTCCTGACCCAGGGACCGATCCCGCCTCTCTTACCATCGTCTACATTGGCAGGTGGGTTCTTTACCACTAGCGCCACTTGAGAAGCCCCCAGCACTTGCCTGACCACAGGACTATCCAGTCCTCCGAATTATAGGGCTTAATTAGTCCCTGGGAACCGATGAGACAACCTGATGTCAATTTCCCCTGTAAATAGTTGCCTCCTCCTCCCACAGGAAATGCCGCCATTTGCTGCTCGCTGTTTGCGGAACATGGTGGGGTGTCTTTCCAGGACCCTTAGTGTGAGATTCCCCCATCCATTAAACCATTAAGGTCTTTGTCACTGTCTCCCGGCTTTTTCATCAGTCTGCCTCGCCAGGCTGGGCAACCGCAAGGCTTACAGTCCCGCAGGGTGCAGCCACACTGTCAGGTATAAGGAGTTATAGAAGGGAGGAATTAAGGGATGTTTCCATAAAATGATACTATATAAAAGCTTTTAAATCATCTGTGTTATATTAAGAACATGTTAAAGGTTTAAATTTTAAATGATTTTTTCTTATAAAACAATATCTACTATTTACATTGATGATTTATTTTGTCAACATGGTATGCAGAGAATGTAGGATGAATATTTACTGTTTCTCAAAATGAAATATGGCAGGTAGTTTGATAAGCCTTCAGCTTATCAAGAGAGTTGTGTGCTGAAAAAAATGATCTACTCCAAGATTTGAACTGGAAGCTTTTTCTCTAAAATTATACTTTTCAGAATACTGGTGCTATGGGATAATGTATTTAGCAAAGTTGCTTGTAAGGTATCCTAGACAGCTAATGGATGTATTTTTGAATGACCAGGATAATATATTCCATTGTATGGGCTGTCAACTATTTAATTTCTGTCTAAATGTTAACTGTTGGACTAGTATATGTTTTCACGAAATGCAAAATCATGACTGTCAGGTTTTCCATGACTAACTACTCCCTGCCAGATGTTTTTCAGGTTCTGCTAAGTCACATTTTTTTTCTCCCAGAACTCTGTGTTCCCACTCCTATTCCCTTTGGTCTTTTTCCTATTTTGCCTGTTACCTGAATTTTGGGCAAAATGCTTTTATTGCTCTTTTTACTATTTCATATGAATATAACAGTTTCCCACAAATTACTCTCAATTTCACCTTTTGTCATAGAGTTTAACCCATCCTTTTCCAGGGGAGAGATACATTTTGTGCAATTTATTCAAAGGCATTATTAAGCCTTTCTATGTAAGAAAAGCTATCAGATGACTGAAAATCTTCTGAATCACTCCAATATCAAATCTTCTAGGAAACTGAAAATGAAAAGCAGTTCACAAATTTTGCATTCGCTTTCTGGTCTTCAGCTGCTTCTCCTGATTAGCTTTTCTGGCTGTAGCAAGGATTATTACTCATTAGTTAGATCGTTGGAGCTCACTGTAAAGTGATGCTTTACAACACATGGTTGATTTGTATGTTCTTACCAAGTTGAGTTCATATGGAATATTCACTTCAGGCCAGCAGACAGAAAAATTCCAATGACAAATTTCATCTCTAGAATGCCAGGGAAAATATCTGGCTGCATGCGTGGTTTCAAAAAGTGTGTATTGATTCAAAACATATTAAAAGCCTACCATGTGATTAAAATTGTATGAGAAATATAAAGAAGAAACCTAGGCCTTATTCCCCCAAGGAACTGTAATGGGAAAGACAGACAACAAACACAAGTTGAAATCAAGTAAAATATTTGATGAAATTAGGTTTGTGAAATCAGTGGGAAGTGCCATAAAAGTACAGAGGAAACACTGGAACATTACCCCAGCCACTTTCACACTCCTCATTGCCCACATTTCATCACTGGTTATGCAAAGGCAATGCAACCTCTTCTACATGACCTCACAAGTGTGTTTGAAGGAGAAACCATCAGAATATTCCTGTTGGAGAACAATGAGGTCTCTAAACTGCAAATATTTTATACGCCAACTGCAGAGCATTATTGGATGCCTATGGATGAATAAAATAAAGTGAGCCTTAGTTTACGACCTAATCTTACTTCCACGCTTTGAGAGAAGAAAGTGTGGTTGTGGAAAGAAAGCTCCTGGGGTCAGAGGGCAGATCCGCATTGTGAGATGACACAAGCAGGTTCACGTAGGACAGCTGAGCATGGGATCTTCATCTGTGAATGCATGTCTGTGAGGTCCCCTGCCAGGTCTGACATTCTCAAATCTCAAATAAGTGGATTGGTCAGGCCAGCCTGATTATCATTACAGCTTAGGAACTTTTCTAACTTCTGAATTTCCTAGGTGTATCATATAGGAGGAAACTTTGGTAACTGCTGAGCTCCACTTTATTGAAGGGGATAAAAATATTGTTTTAATAATTTGTCTCTGTGCAAAAATTATCAACAGTGAAATTTTCGGAATGTACTTTGTGTAGAGCAGCATTGGAAATCATTTGGCCACAGTCTGATCAACCAGGAAAAAAACTTTACTATGCAATGTTAATTTACCATAGCCAGTTTTCTTCCTCTTCTTGAAAATGGTAAAAAAAATTTTAGCATTTTCTGAATCTTAGAAAATGTTATTCTATATTCACTCAAAAACCCATGCTAACACCCAACAAATTCCTCTTCCCTGCCTAATAACTTTAGTGATTATGCAAAATATATATTCATCTAATTTACCAACCTTTATGGCAACTTTTGTATCACAATATAACATTGAACATAATTTTTCTTATTGAATTGCTGATCTTGACATTGTTTAAAGCCCTTCATTATTTCAGGAGAGTCAGTGGCTCCAAATACAATCCAAATACAACTCCAAATACAATTACAGTGCAGACAGAGCAACAATTCCTTGCATCTTGTATGGCAGTGGTCCCCAACCTTTTAGGCACCAGGGGATGATTTTGTGGAGGACAATTTTCCACTGATTGGGGTAGGGGGTGGTTTCGGGATGACTCAAGCACATTACATTTACTGTGCATTTTATTTCTATTATTATTACATCAGCTCCACCTCAGATCGCCAGGCATTTGACCCAGAGGTTGGGGACCGCAGTTGTAAGGCATTAGGTTGAAGTGCAACATTTTCTCCCAGCTGTTTTCAACTCCAGAGTACAAAGAATCACAACCCAGGTGGCCAAAGATCTGTTAGGGAAAATGCCTCAGGCCAAAGACTGCAAAAAGGAGATGTGCACGGCTTGGTTTTGCAAATATAAGCTTTGTGGGTTTTAAAGTTGGAAGAGAGCTCAAAGAGGAAACCAGCAAGTGCAGCTTTCAGTTTCTAGGAAGGAAGGACTCTGCTAAACCTGGACTTGCTATTTCAGTTCAAGGATGCGAGAAAATTAAATTTTGCAAAGTTGTATGTCTTTTAAAGTGAGTTTAATGCTATGTCTCAACAGGCTATATGAAAATGTGTATACAGTGTGCACTAAAATGAAGGGCTAATTTCCCTGGCGGGGAGGAAAGTGGGAGAGGAGAGAAAACAGACTCTATTCTCCTAAAAACTCTCCAGTCTGTCTCGCAGGCAACTACAGAGTAACAGTAATGATAGATGGCAATACTTTGACAAGACCCCGTACAGAGCCACTCAGCGGAATGAGAGTTAACCTCCTGCCTTATAACTTTCCTTATAACTTCCTCAGAAGAGGAAGCCAGAAGAATCAGAAAGCTTGACTGATTACGTTAAATTTTTTCATTTAATAGTTTCTTTAATTTGAGCGGAACTAACTCAATCCCACAAATGTCTTCTTCAACGTGAGAACAATCCTTTCGGGAACCACAAGGCGGCACATGTCACGCCGGAATTCTCCCAGAGGCAAACTGCCAGATTTAGGACAGTCCTTCCTCGGTCACTAACACGAACTGGTCTGCATTGTGCCTGGACTGACTGACCTTCGGACCGGTCGCAACACTTGCATTGGCACCACCTCATAGCAGACACCTAGGCTAAGGGCCCCCGGAGGTGGGCAGGCCAGGTATCATTGCCTTGGGTGCGAACGACGAAATTGCAGATGCTGGCAGAAGGCTCTGCTCCTCGTCATGCTGTTACTTGGCTGCAGATTCTAAGCTCGCCCGACGTGGGCATAGAGCCCCAGAAATGCTCTCTAGGGCCAGAGAGGAGCCCGCGGCCAGTACTTTCTATTAATCTTGGTAGGTGCTGCGCTCCCGCCGGCCTGGACATTGCATCGCCAAATGGAAGGGAGGGAATCCCTCTCTTCCTCCCCGAACTCCTTCCATCCGCCCTCTATTCCTTCCCCACAGACCTGCCGCCCACTCAGGCGGGACATCTGGATAGGTGATCTCGGGGCCAGGAAGCTGGGGCGTCACGGGATCTGAGCGGCTGGGGACCCTGGTTGCCCTCAGCACCTGGACCGGCCAGCAGCCGAAGGACGCTCGCGCTCGGCGGCGGGTTGAATCACGGGTGAATCAGTCCTTGCAGGGTCCCGGAGTTTCCTACTGGGAGGAGGCGGGGCGGGGTGTGGACTCGCCGGGGGCCGCCCACCGAGGCGACGAAGGCTGGCCGGGGGCGGGGAGTCGGGAGGAGAGGCGGGGGCGGACTCCGCACGGGCGGAGGCGCAAACGTGCGCCTAGCTCTTTAAAGCGCGGCGGGGACTGGCTCCCGCAAACTCTGGGCTCTCCACGTCCCTCCCGGTTCATCCTGCAGCCCCAGGTGCCTCCAGCCCAGCCTCCGCAGCATCCTCACTTCTCCAGCCTCCGGGGCTCAGCAGAATCTTTGAGACCTCGCCGTCAGCGCGGGGACATGGCGACCCCCAACGGGCTCCGGGTGCCCTGCCCCCAGGCCGCCGTCGCTCGGGCTCTTCTATTCGGCTTAGTCCTCATCCAGGTGGCCGGAGTCGCCGGTGAGTGGCACCCGCCTCGAAGAGCCCTGGGGTGAGCCACCGGGAGGAGGGAGGACGGGTCTGGCTGACCGCGGGCTCTCCCTGCCGCCCCGAGGTGCGGCTCGCCCGGGACCCGCCGCCCCTTCTGCTCGAGATGCTTGCCCTGGGCATCCATTGTTGCCTAAGTGCCTTTGGGGCTCTCGCTTTAGTTTCCCAGTGAGCCGACACCTTGAAAATGATGGGACAAGGCTCCGCACCTGCAGGGGTCGACAGGCAATGTTTGAATGTTATCCTTCATTGTATGTGGACTTTCCTTAATGAGAAACGGCTCTCGGTCTTCTCTTGATCGTCAGTGTTTTAGATTGGGTTAGTCAGTCCTTCCAAAATGGAGCAGGCCCTGTAAGCCTGTTCTGTGTGAGATGCAGGCAGAGACTAACTTTCTGAGAACTGGCAAAGAAGACCTTAACAATAAGGCATCCTAACCGAATACAGCCGACAGTGTACAGGCTTATTGTCTGCTGGGGTGTTTGTGGAAGTTTCTGAAATAGTGACTGAAATTATTCATGGGGTTAGATAAAAGTGAAAAAAGTCAAGATTTGTTTTTTATTGGATGCAGTCCTAACTCTTCCGACATATGTGGGCTTTGCCCTTTAACATAGTTTGCAGAAACCCATCCTAGCCGGCTTTCCTTGCTAAATTAAACCTGGAATCCTGCCCTTCCCCCTTCTCCAGTTGGTCCGTGGATACCCTGGGCCCCAGAAGGCTCCTGAGCTGTGCTTCCAGGTCGTTATCACAGGGCTTTCCCCGCGAATAATTTCATACAAGGACTTCAAGACCATTGTGTGTTTCCTTAGATCACCAGGTCGTCTTGCCATGAGGAACCTCTGGGTTTAGGAAAATATTGCCGATTTTTTTCTTATGATAATTCAGTTAAAGCTTTTGTGGTTAGGAAAATATTAATGTGAGGTTTATGATGATGGTACAGAGTGGGAATGTTTTATACCATCAACATAAAATTGTGTGCTGAGAAGTTCATGTAAACATTAAACTGTTTCTCTGTTGTTTAAAGGCACTACAGATGTAGTGGTAGCATATAATATAACTTGGAAGTCAACTAATTTCAAGACCATTTTGGAGTGGGAACCCAAACCCATCAATTATGTCTACACTGTTCAGATAAGGTAAGCTAGGTACCAAAGAAAGAAAAATAAGATTTTTGTTGTTTCCACTTTCCTGTGCTGAATACGGATGTCTTTAAAGCTGATTGACGGATGAAATTATTTAACAGATAACAGAGAATAAGAGGGCATTCATGGTAATGTGCTGGCCGGAGTCTGTAACACTGACCTTAAACTGATAGAATGTTTGGTTTCCGGAGATGATTGGGGAAATTTGTGAGTATAAGCTGTGGAGATGTGAACTTTCTTGAGCAAGCCGTGGTGGCACTGATAGATGTGGTCGTGGATCACTGATAACTCATTTCTCTGAGTACACACAGCCTTTTCTGTGCTGTCTAGACTGCCAGCTGGATCTAACATGTTAGAGAAGAGGTAGGGAGGAGTTTGGACGTATACGTTGCCCTTAAGCAGTGTTTGATTCATTACTCTTTGGATTCATGATTCAAAATTCCGTTGCATACATGACCCTGGAGGAGGTCAAATCCGTGATTCACTGAGCAGGGAAGGAATACACCATCAAGTTTTTGGTTTTAGCAAGTTTTTGGTTTCTGAAAGGTTCTAGGATGCTTGGTAGAGATCTTATTAAGTAGAGGACAGCAGCTATGGAAACTAAGACTCCTTGTAGAAGGCACAGACATGTCGCTGACTAAAATTAAAGGTTTTTTTGCTGTTTTGTTTAACTTGTACCAAGTCTTTTATAGCATTTGAAATGCAGCTCTTAAGTATGGAGTGGGTCTTTTAGGCAGATGTTCTTTTTTTTTTTTTTTCAACATCAACTTCATGACAACTATTGCCGAGTCAACAGGGAAGAAAATTTGTGTGTGCATGCATACATGCTTGTATATATACAAAGAAAGATTTAGAGGAATTTAAAAGTAGAGGTAATAATTACAATTATGGCCAAACTTGTCAAATCAGATTCCACTTGATGAAAGTTACTAATTCCACAAATGCAGGCAGGGCTGAAGTTTACCTTAGTAGACACTTTGTTTCTGAGTAGCGAAAAGATTTTAGGAAGGATGCTTACCTCCTAAATATATTGAATCTTAAGTTTGGTGAACGTGAGAAAACATATTTCTGATTTACCAGATTTTTAAACATTTAGACTGTCAATTCTGAGTTGTCAGACTGCAAAGCTACTGTTACCTAAGCGTGTCAAGTCTTAAGTTCTCAACTGCAAGGCTGCTATTATTTAAGCGGACATGGCCCCCGTGTGCAAACAGCCTAGCGCAGAGCTGCCCCTTGGGGGCGCCCGCGGGCCCTGTGTTGTGTCCGGCCCAGCGGGCCATCTATCCTCGTGTGCTGAAGGAACTGTGAGAGGTCCCAAGCCCCTGCCGGAGACCTGCACTCTTCCGTTACCAGCCCACGGGTAAATGGGATTCCTAGGTAAAGGGACCATAGTAGTCATTTTATAGACGAGGAAACCGCCTTGGAAAGGTAAGGGATTTACCTTGGTGTGCTTACAGCAGGGTCAGGAAGCAAGGCGCACCCCCACCTTCTCAGTGGGTCTGCGTGAGTCTTATGTGAGACTCCAGAGCCCGGAGGAGGAAAGAGAGCCGTTCCCCCTGGTCCCCTCAGTGCACATTTCTCCCTCCCGGTCCTCTTCCCTAGAGAAAGCATCTTGACCCGCGGCTCCTCCAGAGCCAGCCGCCCCACCACCAGCCTGTCCCCAGACACAAGGCGCCACAGCTGTGCCTGGAGCTCCAACTGCATTTTTCCCTTTTGGAAGCAGTTTTCAGTCGCAAAGTGTTACTGGCTCAAGCCTTGCCACCCAACCATCCCCTGAAATACTGGTTCCATAAATTCTAAATTGGAACTTCCAGAGCTTGTAGAAAATAACCTGCTCCTTAATTGGTGGGTCTGAATTCTGTTGGGATTTTTTAGAAGTTCAGGCGGGACTTTTATTATTTCCAAATCAGGAGATTTTGCAATACCCAGAGGAACCTCGGAGGCGTTTATAGTGTTAATGCTGATAATAGCAGTCAAGAGGAACTGACTGCAGAATTGCCCCTTCCCAACCAGTTCGCAGTACTTAAAAGCTCTATAACTTTTGGTGATTATTACCTGTGCTAGGTTTTTTCAGAGGTCTGTGGTTCCTCCTGTGAGCTGAAGGAACCGCAAATGCTATCTCTCAGATGGAATGTAGCCACAGCACCCAGAAGTGTTTCTCCTGTTATCTGAACAACTTGTTTGCCATAGCAGTGGAGAAGAATCATCAGGTGCTTGTTCACTTTTAAAAATAGAAATGATGCCGTTTTCAAAAATGCATTCTGGTCATTCTGGAATTAAGGCTGCATCTCTACTTTTATCACAGAAAACTAGAGAAATTCAAGAGTATGTAAATATATTTCTGTCTTAATCTTAGTTTGTGAATTTACGGACCAAGAGTATGTTTGTCCATACCCTCTTAGCCTGGTTATTTAGTTCAGACTTTTAAAAGATTCTTATTTATGATTCTTATGACTGGATTTAGACAGTTAAATCCATATGGCAGCTTGTTTCCTCCCCAGTTCAGCCTCTAAATGTAAACCATCTAATGCTCCACAAATCCTGGCCATGTGCAAGCCCTAAAGCCCCACTGTTGGAGGAGCACAGGGCTGGAAGTACCAGGCTCACTTAAGTGCTTTAATGAGATATCCGTGCTGGGGCCAGGGAAGGGAGAGATCAGTTCTGAGCAAGGAGATCTGGAGTTTCTTGTAGAAGGTGGGACTGGAGTGTGGCCTGGAATGACGGGCAGGACACTCTGGGGGTTGACGATGGGGAACAACGGAGCAGCTGTCAGCTCGCGTGGCACACTTGTCAGTGCCTCGAGTGGCACTGACATTTTTCTAGGAAGTGTTTCAGGTCTGCAGAATAGTTTCACGTTTTTCATAGAAGTTCTTTATATCATTTCAGGATAATTTCATTTTTAGTGCTTCTTTAAATCATTTTCTCTTCGATGATATCTTACAAAAGAAAATTCTGTCTTAAGAGAGACTCAGATCTGTCTCTTAGTCTCAGACTTTGACAGACACTACCTGTATTGTTACTCTATAATTTTTGATGGCTCATCCTGTGAAAGTGAGGGAGGCAAGTACTGATCATATAATGAGAAGAACAGACCCAGCTCTCATCTCATAAGCTGTAAGACCTTATACAAGTTATGTAGCAGCTCTGAGCTTCAGTATCCTCATATGTGAGAAAGAGCCAGTACTTTCTTGAAAGGATTAATACCAAACGAAGTAACATGTTTAAGGGTCCAGTAGAGCACCTGGCTTATGGTAGTTTTAATAACTGTTAAGTAACCACACCAATAATGGTTACAATAGAATGTAATAGAATAGAATGTATTATTATATAGACTATATAACTGCATTGACTATATTCTACATAGAATACAGAATGTGATAAACAGAATATAATCATATAATAAGTAGACTAATAAATAATTGAGTCTTGATGGAAAATTGTCCCTTCTCCCACAGAGTCATGACAGATCATCCACATTTTAAGAAAGGTATTTAACGAAATGATTCAGAGCACAGACCCAGTAGTCAAACTCCTGTCTGGCTCAGAAACCCAGCTGTGTGACTTTGCGCTGGTCACCCAACCTCCCTTTGCCTCAGTGAGTAGCCTTATCTGTAAGAACAAAGGCAATTTCAGAGCGCCCCCTCGCCCCCACCAAAGGTTGCTGAGAGGACCTGAAGTGCTCAGCGTAGCAAAGGCCTCCTCGGGATTGCTGTGGAAGTCAGTGTAGGAACACAGCAGCCCAGCCAGAAAACAGTTACCTTGTTGGATGCAAATCATAATGCTCCATTTCTCTTCCTTCCTTTCCTCAGCCCTAGATTAGGAAACTGGAAAAACAAATGCTTTCACACAACAAACACGGAGTGCGACGTCACTGATGAGATTGTGAAAAATGTGAACGAGACGTATTTGGCGAGGGTCCTTTCCTACCCGGAGGACACCAGCATTTCCACTGTGGAGCCTCCGTTTGCCAACTCCCCGGAGTTCACACCCTACCTAGAGAGTAAGTAGCTCAATTTGTAGTAACCTTTCATTCTTATTTTCATAAATCTCTAAATATTCTGTGAACTTGTGACCCTTAGGAATGATTACATTAAAAAATGTTTATCCATAAACACTTTTTCTCAGAAAGTAGTAAGCGCCACAGCCCTCTTCGCCCATTCTGGATGTGGTAGGAGGCTCATGGGATGTGAACTTTGGAGTTGATAAAAATGTCATCAAGTAGCTTTCTCCACCAGTCTGTCTCCAGACCCTACCAGTAACTGGCTGGATAGGGGGCAGAGAGTAGGAAATTCACAAAAGGCTGGCAGTTCCAATATTTCCCCATATAGATTGGTGACCAAAAAGTTCCATAAGATCTTATGGAAAAGCCCAAATGAAATTTTTGACTGACCCAATATTTAGGAGCTTTTATATATCTTCTGAATTTTGCGTCCCATCATCAGACCAGAAGTCCCAATTAGGGTTTTTCACAGAAGGTTACAAATCCACTGGGAAAGTTCAGTTTCCCTCCCATCCCGTCGTTGGGCTTGCTGACCTTTTTCCTCGCTTGACCAGGATTTGAGTCCTGTGATGCTGGTCCTTGCCGGGCCAGCTCCCGTCCTGCTTCCTTCGTGCTGCTCTTGAAAACACAGAATGCTTTTCTCCCCACCCTCTGCTAAGGGAGTACAAAGGATTCCTGCCAAGTAGGAGATGCAGATTTTTGATCATGGCTATGGTTCTGAACTAAGTGTTTTAAATAAACACACATGTAGCACACTGAGAAGAGTGAAATCAGCGGCTCTGGTAGAAGATTTAGAATGAAAGTGTTGTGTTATTGGTGTTTTTATGTTTACCCCGCTGATACCCCATGAGGAGTTTCTCCAGGCAGGGGTGGAGGGAATGGGGCAGAGGAACAGGCAGCCCCTTTCCCCTTAGTGTCTACTCTGAGGGTGGAAACAGGGGGCAGCCTCACCCCAGGTGAATCGGACAACCTGCCCTGAGCCTCTGTCTGCCAGAGCCTGTCTTCAGACTCCTTAGTGCTTTTAGCTGTGTGCCTCTCCCGGTTCTAAGCTTAGACCCCACCCATGACCACTGACAGTAACTACAGGTTCATTGATATTTAGTCTCCCTCCTTGGGCAGCATCCTCATGATTTCTTTTATAGTTCATGAGGATCTTTTAAAATAATTTCCATTTATTTTTATTTTTGGCTGTGCTGGGCCCTCCTTGCTGCACGGGCCCCTCTCTAGGTGCAGTGCACAGGCTTCTCTTTTCGATGGCTCCTCTTGTGGAGACCAGCTCTAGGGTGCATGGCCTCAGTGACTGTGGTTTCTGGGCTCTGGAGCGCAGGCTCAGTAGTTGCGGCACAAGGGCGTAGTTGCTCTGAGGCATGTGGGATCTAACCAGATCAGGGATCGAGTCCCTGTCCCCTGCATTGGCCGGCAGATTCTTTAACACTGAGCCAACAGGCAAGCCCCGTTCTTGAGCTTCTTGTAAGCTACTTCATATCCTTTTTTGGTGCAAGAGAGAAAATAGTTTGTATTTCTGTGTGCTCATACACACACATCCTTGCCTATAATTCCTATTGAATTATGAGGATTTGTTTCACTATTATTCAACCAAAGCACATGAGATAATTGAGCCATCAAAGAGACCTGGTGGTTAAAAGTGATTTTTTGAGATACCAAGGACATTTCGTGGGCTTTCCCACAGCCTCTATTGTATCTAAAATATGGAATCTTTTGCAGCTGTTTGGTTAACCACATGTGGCTGTTGAGCGCTTGAAATGTCAGCTAATGCCGTATGTGTAAAATTTACACTGGATTTTGAGAAAGATCTCAAAGTTTTCATATTGATTGAATGTTAAAGTTATAATATTTTAGCCATATTGGGTTAAATGAAATAGATTAACTTCACTCACCTTTTTACTTTTTCTAATGAGACCACAAGGAGATAGATTTAAAGTGACATCTGTGGCTCCCAGTACATTTCCGCTAGACAGCACTGCTGTAGAATGTCTCTTGGTTCAGCTCCGGTGCCAGGGAGCTGGTTCTTTGAGGTATTTCATGAGGGATGACTAGGTGGTTATTAACCATGATAACTCAATGGGGTTCTACTTTGTATAGAACTCTTTAGTCCCAACGAAGCTCATTTTCTGTGTTTTAGCAAACCTTGGACAGCCAACAATTCGGAGTTTTGAACAAGTTGGGACAAAACTGAATGTGACCGTACAAGATGCACGTACGTTAGTCAGAGCAGACGGCAAATTTCTAAGCCTCCGGGATGTTTTTGGCAAGGACTTGAATTATACACTTTATTACTGGAAAGCTTCCAGTACAGGAAAGGTGAGCATTCTTTTGTTTTTATGACTTTTTAAAAATTGCAAATCCTTGATTTCACTTCTTCTCCAAGTCAAACATCAAAGCAAGTTGTTGACAGGGCAGTGTTGTAGAGTGGGAAGCAGACTGCTGTCTTGGTTCTGCCTGTGACTTCAGCTGCTTTGGACTGGCCCGCCTCGGGTACCCAGATTCCCAGCCAAGGGGCAGACCAGTCATCTCTAAGGTTCCCACTAGCTCCCACATTTCTTCTTCTATTGAGGATCCCAGAGACAGAATTTGTTTTTCATTCAACAATTAGTACTTCTTTCCTTTTTTCCTTTCTTGCAGATATCTTCTAATGGGGCTAAATATTGGGTTGACTGTATCCAAAGTGTCTTCATCCTTGGGGGAAAAAATCCTTAGCAGTTATCAGGGGGAGCTTGATGAGCCAACTGACTTCCAATCTTTATGTCAGATGTGTCCACATAGGCTGGGCTTCCCTGGTGGCTCAGGCCATAAAGAATCTGCCTGCAATACAGGAGACCCAGGTTCTATCCCGGAGCTGGAAAGATCCCTTGGGAAAGGGAATGGCTACCCACTCCAGTATTCTTGACTGGAGAATTCCATGGACTAAGGAGCCTGGCGGGCTACAGTCCATGGGGTTGCAGAGTCAGACACAACTGAGCGACTAACACTTTCATTTTACTACCACACGGACTTAGTAAAGGCAACAGAATTCACTCTGAGCCTGGATGAATAAAGAACTCTTATCTTTTAACAGAAAAAGGCCACGACAAACACTAATGGGTTTTTGATTGATGTGGATAAAGGCGAAAACTATTGTTTCCATGTTCAAGCAGTGATTCTATCACGAAGAGCTAACCAGAAGAGTCCAGAAAGTCCCATCGTGTGCACTAGCCACGAGAAAGGTCTGGCCACAGGTGAGGCTCTGCCCGCGGTCTGGGAGGCAGGGCTGCCTTCCGCGGGACTAGCTACACCCTCAGGACTAGACGTACTGTCTTCAGGGTTTCTTGTGGTTGGGGCAGGGGGAGGGTACTCATGATTTTAGACGTTTAGTTTCTGTGTCATTCCCTTGTATTAACAGGTGTTTTTTAGTTTTTTTTTTTTTTTTTCTCTAGCACCTAGCATGCACTAAGCTGAGCGAGCCCTGGGCCCATGGTAGATGTTTAGGATTTAGTATCAAATCACAGATTTCTCTGGGCATTTTTTCATACTCCTGGTTTGTGGTGAGCTTCACCAGCTCACCTGGGGAACTGGGTATAGCAACACCCCATAGACGTTTGTGAGCACCTATCATGGGCTGCTGTTGGCCCAGGGTCATAACCCATGAAGCAAAGGGATTGGGGCTAGCAGATACATGTGTACATGTGTGTGCCTCATTGGCACACGTGTGCACACATGTGCCACACCACAGCACAGACACCAGGTGAGGAGTGGATCTTGTCTGGAGGTGCCATGGAGGCTCAGACATGTGCACGAGACTGAGAGCCCAGGAATCTGCCTCCAGGCTTGATTGGGATTGTGCTCTGAGTAAGGGAACAGAAGAGTGAGAGGATAGTAATAATGACCTAGTGCCTTGCTGAGAGGTAGTTTAAATATTTTAAAGTCACTTTAAAAATTCTCTCCTGTTAACTGACAATGACAAAAGCAAAGGGCTCTCCTTCTCCCAGGTCCTGCACCATTTGGGCCATCACACCCGCAGCCCTCACATCCATCTTCCTAAAGCCAGCTTGAGTTCCCCTGCCTCGCTGTCTTCGCGCACACCTAGATCACTGCTTCCCCTGCCTCTTCTCTCTCTGCTGAAATGTGTCCTCTGAGAATCGTTTCATGTGCCACCTCTACCAGGAAGCCTTCTTATTGCCCCAACCAGTTATGTCTTCTTTATGTGAATCTGGGTAGCACTCTGTATCTCTCTTTGCACTGATAGTTCATCTTCTACTATAATCATTGCTACCCAGCTCGGCATCATCTTTAGCCACTTGTTTCTAACAGCTATTCTTGCTTCCATCTACATGTATCTTTCTAGACTGTGAGCATTATCCAGTTTGTTAAATGCTTTTTCATTGTTGTCAATTGCCTGCAAACATCTAGGGTTTGAGAGATTCTTTCCTAACAGAAATGTGTGGTGGAGAAAGGAGATTTCAAGTTACACAAAAGCTGGATGGTATAATTTGGGGTTATGCCCTGGGTTCTGCCCACTGAAAAATGAGATTCAGGCTCTCTCTCTGAGTTGACTTGGTACCTTTTATTTTTCAGAACTTTTCTTCATCATTGGAGCAGTGATGCTTGTGATCATCATCTTCATCGTCGTCCTGTCTGTGACTCTGCACAAGTGCAGGAAGGTGAGAGCAGGGCAAAGTGGGAAGGAGAACATGCCCCTCAACGCTGCATAAAAGATCCTGCTCTTGGATCTTTCTGCCAGCTGCGGAGCTCGTGCTGCCCTGTGACCAAGAGCTCTTAAGGCAGCAGAGCACATGGAAACACAAGTGACTGGAGCATACAGACCCTGAGGCTCAAAGAAAGTTCTTATCTGACCTCTTGCGATTAGCATCTTGGTTTCAACACCAGCATTAAGACACTTTGGAATGTAATGAGCGGTACAACCAACTCCAAGTTTTTAAAATTGCTGTTTTAACACTAAGGCACCTTTTGCACATATCATGGTTTCATACTGTATATTTTCTACATTCAAGTTGAAGCCAGATTATCTAAGGAAAGACAAATGAACAAATGCCTTAAAAATTCCTGCATGGACTTTTGGAGAACTTTTGAGAGGCTGACATCAAACCATGTGGGCAAGTAAGGTGAAACTGGGTGGACTTTATAACGTCTGTCTTTTTGTAATATGGTGTTTAAGGTCTTTTTTTTTTTTTTTTTTTTTGAGTGCTTTCGGAGGTTTGAACAATTAGCAAACATTTATATGAATGTGTTAAAAGCAGAAGACTTGTATTTGGGGCACATTCTTAATATGCATTACAGTTTAGCACTTTAACTGACAAATGCTGTTGATGAAACACTTGACAGCTAACTATGTTTTTATAAGACTACTCTACCAACAAATTATATAGAGTTTAAGATTTAAGGTACTTCAAACTTTATGGTCCACATTGTATGTATTTATATAATTTGAAAAGAGGTTTTATATATGGGGATTTTCTATTTATAGAGGTAATATTTTTCTGTTTGTATATTTTGAGATAATTTATTTAATATACTTTTATATAAATAAAGGTGATTGGGAAATGTGACTAGTACATGTTCCAGTTATTATTTATGGTTTGGCCTTTGTGTTGGTTGATTCTACAGTAGCAAGTGACCCTGAAATTTTTAATGGCTTATGACAATGGTATCTTTATGTTACACTTATGGCTTGGAGGCTGTGGGCTGACTGCAGCTCTTCTTAATGTCTTCTCATTCATTCTAGGACCCAAATCTAAAGGTGAAACCCCTCTTAGGATCAGGACAGTGAAATGAATGTGGCTTAGTCGTGTCCGACTCTTTGCGACCCCATGGACTATGCAGTCCATGGAATTCTCCAGGCCAGAATACTAGAGTGGGTGGCCGTTTCCTTCTCATAGAGGGCAAAGGAAAAACAGGTAGAACAGGCAGCCATGTCTTCAGGCTTTAAGCTGCCTCCTAGGGCTTCCCAGGTGGTGCTAGTGGTAAAGAGCCCACCTACCAACACAGGAGACTTAAGCTGCCTCCTAAAACTTCTGCTCCAGAGTAGCAATATGTCACTTCTGCTTACGTACCATTGGCCCAGGCAGGACATATGACAAAGCCTGACATGACCCTGTGGGAGGCACCACAGGTCACACGGCAATGGGCAGGGATGCATAGTTTCCAGGGAAGGGAGGAAATTGCCTGCCATCTACCACCGACTTATCGGGAGAGAGTTCTTCCCATGGGCGTTAGTTTGAGTTGCACATGAAGGTTGGAGAGGAGAACAGAAGAAAAATTTTTTGGATTGTTCAAAGAAAACTGGATAAAAGGACAATGTAAGATAGGAAGAGAGGGAAGTGGAGTGGAGTTTCTAGAATTAATTAAAAGCAAACTAGATTGAGGGGCATCCCAGGTGGCGCAGTTGGTAAAGAACTCCCCTGCCAGTGCAGGAGACACGGGAGACATGGTTTCGATCCTGAGTTGGGAAGATCCCCTGAAGCAGAAAATGGCAACCCACTCCATTATTCTTGCCTGGAAGATTCCATGGACAGAGGAGCCTGGGGGCTACAGTCCATGGGGTCACAAAGAGTCAGACATGACTGAGCACGCGCGCATACACACAGTTGAGAGCCCTTTGTGACGTCAAGGGCTGCTCCTTGACAGTGGCCTTGCCAATGGGCCACTGACTTCACTACCTCTGTCTGGAATGTAGAAAATGAGTCCTCCATTCAAATGCAAATATAATCTAACAGATTGAAAGAGGATTCTAAATAGAGATGAAAATGAGACTCCTGACACACCGTTGAGCCACAGTCTTGTTTGCTTCCTGCACAGCGTGGGGGATGGGGGGGGAGAAGGGGGAGGGCGGGGAGGAGCGGAAGGGGGGGGGGGGTGGGGGAGGGTGGGGGGAGTGGGGCTGGGGGAGGGTGGGGAGGAGCAGGAGGGGGGTGGGGGTGGGGGAGGGTGGGGGGAGTGGGGGATGGGGGTGGGGGAGGGGGAGGGTGTGGGGGTGGGGGGATGGGGGTGTGGGAGGGGCGGGTGGGGGTAGCGCTGCCTAGGTAAGGTCTCAGAGGGCACCCCCACCTGCACAGGGTCCCACAGAGGAGACCCTCGGCAAACACCCAGCTCCCTGCCCACCTGTTCACGAATTTTAAGTGCATTTTGTTCCTTTGCTCTAAAGAACTCTAAGCATTGTCAGTAAAATTCTAAACATGAAATGCTAGATAGAACACCATATTCTAAGGAAGCACAGGCCAAACAAACCTTTCATGTCTTCATAAAGATGGCAGCCTGAAAGAAAGGGGGAAAAAAGGTAGATATTTTGGAGAAAGTAAGGGAAGTGGACCAGTGGTTGGTTTATTGGGCCGGTTGGGTTGGGTTGTTTGCCATAGTCAGTCTGTGTCAGTGCCAGAGTGGCATTCACACCAGAGGAGGGTGTGCATTTGCAGCAGAGAGGGGTTGGCATGGAGGCATGTCCTGAAAGAAGTGTGCGCTGGCTGTTATCTTGAATTCCTGCTCCCATGGGGCTAACTGGGGCAAAGAGCTTAGTGCACGAGGGTAGAACAAGCTCCCAGAGACGGCATCTGGCTGCTCTCTCCCTGCCAGGAATTAGTACCGCGTTATGCAATCCCGTGGCCTCATAATCTAAGGAATGTGAATGGTCCCACTAAAGAAAGCACTGGGAGACTGAAAGCTGGTCTGGGTAGGAATGAGGTGTCTGGCTGTTCACAGGGAAGGAATTCATTATAGATCCAAACAGGGCTACAGTGCAATGACTGGGACGCTTCAACACTGCAAATTCTAACCACGACTCAGGTTTCCACACCCGTCCTCATTGCTGAGACTAAAGAGCTACTCTGAACATCACCAACATCGTAGTTAGTGCTGGGGCAGAATAAACTTTTGACTGTTCTCCAGGATTTGCTGCCCTCTAGTGGGCCAAATCATACTTTGTTATTTATTCTGGCCCCTTAAAGTGTCCCGAAAAGCTAACTGCTAGTAAACTAAACGTTCGTGCTTTGAAGACAGGTTTTTACGATCTTAAATCATTAACCAAGTTTGACTTACATATAAGAGACTAATATTTGTGAAATCCAAAGATATTTTACCTTAGTTACAGCTGAGAGCCAGTAACCTAAGGACTTGTCTCAAATAAACAAAGGAAACAATTCAACCACATAGTAAATAAACTTATTTCCAAATGTAGTTTTCACCTGTTCTAAGACGTGTGTATTTAGCATGTGTGATTTTCCTCCAGTAGTTACCTGAGAAGCATTGTGACTTTCATTCATACCACACGCATTCAGTGGACGCTAGTTCTTTCTCACACCCCTGCTTTTCAGCTGCAGACAGAGGTGATTCTGGCTTTGCCATTCAGCCCATTACTTCCTCGTGTCTGCAGAAATTGGCACATGTGCTAACCTGTTCTAGGAAGGGTGACTCTCGGGGCTCTTTCTGGGAATGTCAGGATGCTCTCTCTCTTGCTGAACATAATGAAGAAATGTGTTAGCCACAGTGTTAGCTTAATCCAATGGTCCTCAAAGTGTGGTCCCTATCGCACGTGATGGAATAAGAGTGAGCATCATTTGAGAACTTATTAGAGAAGTAAATTCATAACCCTGACCTCAGACTTACTGACTTAGAAATCTATATTTTAACAAGAAGTCTTTCAAGTGATCTAATGCTCAGTAAAGTTTCAGAACCATTGGCTTAATCTCTAATTTACTGCCATGAGAGACTAGGAATAGTTCTGTTCTCAAACGGGACATTTCTGAGCCGAGAGAGGTCCGAACTCAGTCTGCTGTGAAGCCTAAATCAAAGGAAGAATACACAGAGCCTAGATAAGATCCTCGGTCTGCAGCTGCTGCACTGGAAGGTCTATCACACATGGTCTGTTGGGACTTTTCCTGTTGCAAGGTGCCAAAACTCAGGAGAACTTAAGCAAAATTGGGAAGCCTATTCTCTCTTTTTGTCAAGTGAGCTAATTGCTCGAAAGTTCTTCAATACTTTTTAGCTTAAATTCCATGATTATGTGTTATTAGATACAACACAAATAATTACCAACTGAAAGATAACAGTACCTCTGGCAGAAATGGAAATACTTTATAACAATCCAGGAGTTTTGTAACAGAAATTGCAATCCACCTTGAACACACGATATCCAACAAACATTCAGAACGGGGTTCTAAAAAAGCTTTAAGAAAGGTTTTTGACATAATGCAGCCTGAATTTCAAAAATCACTGGAAATCTATGCTCCATCTGCGAAGCAACATGTCTTTTCTAAGTTTATAAGGTCAGAGAACAAGAAACTTTCAGAGGGGCAGGAAGATGCTTTTCCTTTGCATAACAGCGTCTGGGTGGGAAGTACCCTTTAAGACCAAGATTGTGGCGCCATCTTCGGTTGCTGAGAAAGATTGCAACTTGACTAGAATTCATCAACTGGGCTTCCCTGGTGACTTAAACTGGTAAAGTGTCTGCCTGCAATGTGGGAGACATGGGTTCAATCCCTAGGATGGGAAGATCCCCTGGAGAAGGGAACAGCTACCCACTCCAGTATTCTGGCCTGGAGAATTCCATGGACTGTATAGTCCATGGGGTCGCAAAGAATCAGATACGACTGAGCGACTTTCACACATACACAGTAAATAAAACCCAGAACACCCATAAATGATTAAGAATGAAGGAACATGGGGGTTGGAGTGGTCAGAATCACTGGACCAGAGAACCTTCTCCAAGGTGCTACAAGTCTACCTGTGATGGTCTCTTTAGTCCAAAGCTGGAGAGCTCCACTCCAGAATCTGCTTGCAATACAAAGTGTGGCCTTGGGACATCATTTGAGAGGTAGTTAGAGATGGAAATTTTCGGATCCTACCCCCGTCCTACTAGCATCTGCATTTTCCAGGCACTTTGTATGCACACTGAAGTCTGGGAAGCTCTGCGCTTTCCCCAGTCATTTAGCCCACTCTTCTGATTTCACAAAGGCAGGTAAGGTGGAGAAAGGAGAGAGACACTTCAGCAATGGATAGAAGTGCACAGCCCTGACAAGAAGATGCCATTTAGTAACCTTAAATATCAGCAAGTTATTAATCCATGCCAAAACTAAAAGCAGAGACATGATCATACTCAAATACTACACATTTCACTAGGATAGTATTTTGAGGACCTCTGCTTTAATTGACAAGTTTCTGAACACCAAAAGCTTTCCTGCCTCGATTTCTCAGATTCATGTGCCCTGCTTCTACCTACCCGGCCTCCAAGACTGTGGATAATAATTCCTGATCTCTCAGGTGCCTTCCTCTCCCAGATGCCCAGGGTACTCTTCCTACCTCCTTCCCGCACTCTCACAGGTCTTTCTTCCCACCCGTAATGTTGTACAGAATAGATATTTACTTGCCATGGCCCCTTTCTAGATGGTAATTTTTTCCGGCAAGAACCACGCTTGTGCATTTGAATTCATTCATTTATTCTAGTATTGTGTGTGCGCAGTCGTGTCTGACTCTTTTGCAGCCCCATGGACTGTACCCCACCAGGCTCCTCTGTCCATGGGATTTTCCAGGCAAGAATACTGGAGTGCGTTGTCATTTACTTGTCCAGGGTATCTTCCTGACCCAGGATCAAACCCACATCTCTTGCGTCTCCTGCATTCTAATATTAAGCACCTACTATTTGATGAAATATAAACGGTTCAATCTCAGCTCTTGTGGACCTCATGTGTTTGCGGGGTAAAATGACAAACAGGTAATGGCAACAGAACATAAACATTATGATAAGGGAAGTCTAGGGTGCTTTGGGGAACTCAGGTGGGGCCCTCTAACCTGGACTTGGAAGGGTATCTAAAAATATCAGCTGAAGGACAGAGTTAACCAATTGGATGGAGGAAACGGAGAAGAGGAAGCATGAGAAGGGTTCCAGAAGAGGGAAGGCTTGATCACAAACAGTAACCTGAACATAGGAAAATGCCAAAAATAAATGTGTGTTTGACAAAATCTGGAGTTTTATATTGCCTTCAGCATCCCAAAGTCAAAGCCATTTGGCTAAATATCTTTGGCTAACTTGAGAGTTGGGCCAATTAATTTGTTTAAAATTTATCTTTCTAGGGGATATATGTATATGTATAACTGATTCACTTTGCTGTATAGCAAAAACTAACACAATATTGTAAAGCAACTATACTCCAATAAAAATTTAAAAAGAATATACAGCCTCTGTCCTCTAGGACTTCATAGTCTGACATGGGAGACAGATATGATGGTAAATAATTGTCATGCAGTACACAGAAGCGATGTCTTCAACCGAGCAGGTGCAGAAGTAGCACTGATTAGGAGTTTCCTCCCCTTTAGAAGAGCATCATTACAGGGTGTGGTCAATTCTTACTTAGCTGCAACAGAGCTTCCGCATTTCCCCACACAGTCTCCAATTAGAAGACTATTATCTAGGTTGAAAACAACAAAGAGACCTTTATCAACTAAAAACTACAAATGTATCTTTCTTTAAAAAAATTTTTAGAAAGTACTAGCTGTATGTGAAGTCAAGTGGGCCTTAGAAAGCATCACTAGGAACAAAGCTAGTGGAGGTGATGGAATTCCAGTAGAGCTATTTCAAATCCTGAAAGATGATGCTGTGAAAGTGCTGCACACAATATGCCAACAAATTTGGAAAACTCAGCAGTGGCCACAGGACTGGAAAAGGTCAGTTTTCATTCCAATCCCAAAGAAAGGCAATGCCAAAGAATGCTCAAACTACTACACAATTGCACTCATCTCACACGCTAGTAAAGTAATGCTCAAAATTCTCCAAGCCAGACTTCAGCAATATGTGAACTGTGAACTTCCTGATGTTCAAGCTGGTTTTAGAAAAGGCAGAGGAACCAGAGATCAAATTGCCAACATCCCCACTGGATCATGGAAAAAGCAAGAGAGTTCCAGAAAAACATCTATTTCTGCTTTCTTGACTATGCCAAAGCCTTTGACTGTGTGGATCACAATAAACTGTGGAAAATTCTGAAAGAGATGGGGAATACCAGACCACCTGACCTGCCTCTTGAGAAATCTGTATGCAGGCCAGGAAGCAACAGTTAGAACTGGATATGGAACAACAGACTGGTTCCAAATAGGAAAAGGAGTACGTCAAGGCTGTATATTGTCACCCTGCTTATTTAACTTCTATGCAGAGTACATCATGAGAAACGCTGGATTGGAAGAAACACAAGCTGGAATCAAGATTGCCGGGAGAAATATCAGTAACCTCAGATATGCAGATGACACCACCCTTATGGCAGAAAGTGAAGAGGAGTTAAAAAGCCTCTTGATGAAAGTGCAAGAGGAGAGCAAAAAAGTTGGCTTAAAGCTCAACATTCAGAAAACGAAGATCATGGCATCTGGTCCCATCACTTCATGGGAAATAGATGGGGAAACAGTGGAAACAGTGTCAGACTTTATTTGGGGGGGGGGCTCCAAAATCACTGCAGATGGTGATTGCAGCCATGAAATTAAAAGACGCTTACTCCTTGGGAAAAAAGTTATGACCAATATAGATAGTATATTCAAAAGCAGAGACATTACCTTGCCGACTAAGGTCCGTCTAGTCAAGGCTACAGTTTTTCCAGTAGTCATGTATGGATGTGAGAGTTGGACTGTGAAGAAGGCTGAGCACCGAAGCATCATGCTTTTGAACTGTGGTGTTGGAGAAGACTCTTGAAAGTCCCTTGGACTACAAGATCCAACCAGTCCATTCTGAAGGAGATCAACCCTGGGATTTCTTTGGAAGGAATGATGCTAAAGCTGAAACTCCAGTACTTTGGCCACCTCATGCGAAGAGTTGACTCATTGGATAAGACTTTGATGCTGGGAGGGACTGGGGGCAGGAGGAGAAGGGGACAACAGAGGATGAGATGGCTGGATGGCATCACTGACTCGATGGACGCGAGTCTGAGTGAACTCCGGGAGTTGGTGATGGACAGGGAGGCCTGGTGTGCTGCGATTCATGGGGTCGCAAAGAGTCGGACACGACTGAGCGACTGAACTGAACTGAACTGAGCTCTATTTTTTTTAATTTAGGATGATCATTAATACTTTCAGAAGCATTTTCAGAGAACCAGAATGACCAGGTCACAGAGCTTGCTCTTTCATTCTAAGAACTAGCAAAAAGAGCTTTACTTGAGTCAGCGGAACATTCTAAAAAGATTATACATCATGGGTCTGCTCTACATAATCACTGGAAATATGATACTCTAAAGAACACCTCAGAATCATGGCCTTATTTTTCATTCTGAGTTTTCTTAAATGTAGTATCCTCTTTATTGCTAAAATAAGCTAACTTTTGTGAAAAAAAAAATGAATATAATGACTTTTAAAAGTCTTTATGGACTTCCAAAGATGAAACATGCTTCTCTTCTCCTTCCTAAGACCCCACTACCATGATACTAAGTAATCTTAAAAGGTTATAATCTATAGAGACAAAGAAAAAAAGAGAGAGGAAATTAATGGACTCAGTTAATAATGCACTGAGGCATAGAAAAAGTTTATACACAGAAAGGGGAGTCATACCCTATTGTGTGCAGAGGAGGGAAGGAGGAGAGGAAATTTGCCTTCACAGAGTTCTCAAGAGGCTCAGACACTCCGACGTGCCAGATATGGCAGAGGATATTCTTGAGACTATATTCAGTGACTATAAATGGAAGGACAGTGGCTATATAAAATATTTAGGGGAAAATGATCTTAAGCTTAAGTTCAGTTATTATAGCTGAACTTCCCACCAAGTGTAACAGAACAGGATATTTTCACACATAAGGGACTTCACAGAATTTTCCTTCCATGCTTTCTTTCCCAGGATGCTGCTGTAGGACACGTTCCACTGAACAAGTGAGTAAATCCCAAACAGGAAGATGTGGGATGCAATGCAAGAGAGCTCAGTGTCAGGCTGACAGCTCGGTGGGCCTACAGAACCACAGTGAAGAGGGACAGAGGACCCCAGGGAGACTATCTCTGGCAAAGTAATAGAACACTGACATGGTGGCACAGCTGGGAATAATTGAAGATTGTTGTATGACAATTACCGCAGATGGGACAAATTTTTTTTTTTTTTGAAGGAAGGCAATCAGAAACTAGAGGGGAAAGACAGTAAGAAAGGGACATAGTTTTCTGTTTGGTTCTCCAGTAAACAGAATTACAGATTCACTAGAGAAAAACAGTGGGAAAAAAACAAACATGGATCATTACTTTTAAATAATTTAACTGGAACTTCTGCTGTATTCTATCAATTGCAGAAGTATTCTATAAATGAGCCAGAGACAGCTCTTCAGTAATCACCTATAATGGCTCCTGTGTTGCTTATTTCTTCACAGGAAGTTAGGATGATTAGCTAAAAGCCCACCTGTGACAAAGTCAAACCCTCACACATCGACTGCTTTAAATATAGTCCCAAACCATAGTTTTAGCCGATCAGAGCCTACCTACTTTACATATACCATGAAATTGTATTGAACATCTGCTGACCATAGATAAGATAATCCTGTAAGACCCCAAACCACTGTTGTCACAGAACAGTTGCTGCTGAGGGACATCACCTAGACATGTGAGCCCTTCTCTGATTTCCACGATCCCCCTGGGAGTCCCCTGTCCTACTGCCTTATAGGTGGTGGTCTCACGCCACCATCTCTGGAACTAAGTGTTTTTTAGTTCTGTCAGTTTCCACATGTGGAAGGACTTTCTCTCTTGTGCAGTCCTGTCCAAGTGCCGCCCAAATAAAGCTTATGTGTTATTGCCTCTCACGATTCTGTCTCCTTGATCAACTCCCAAGCCCCTGAGCTTCCCACCAGAAGTTACAAAGGTCTACAAGCCCAAGGGGAGGGAACAGAGACCTCACTTCCTGATGCAGTATGTTGATCCCACACTGCACAGAACATGTGGGGTGGGACCATCCTTGGAAGACACTATCTGTCACAAAGGCACGTTTATAAAAAGTAACGACTAGGAAATTAGACAGATACAAGAATCAGAAAATAAAATAGAATCAACAAACATCAAATGCCTAGCAATAAAGCTAATGAAAATATGTAATACCTCTACACTGAAAAAAAAAAAAAAACCATTCAGTTCAGTTGCTCAGTCGTGTCCGACTCTTTGAGACCCCATGGACTGCAGCCTGCCAGGGTTCTCTGTCCGTTACCAACTCCCGGAGCTTGCCCAAACTCATGTCCATCGAGTCGGTGATGCCATCCAACCATCTCATCCTCTGTCGTCCCCTTCTCCTGCCCTCAATCCTTCCCAGCATCAGGGTCTTTTCACATCAGGCGGCCTAAGTATTGGAGCTCCAGCTTCAGCATCAGTCCTTCCAATGAATATTCAGGACTGATTTCCTTTAGGATTGACTGATCTCCCTGCAGTTCAACGGACTCTCAAGAGTCTTCTCCAACACTACAGTTCAAAAGCATCAATTCTTCAGTGCTCAGCTTTCTTTATAGTCCAACTCTCACATCCATACACAACATAGAAAAAACTATCTTTGACTAAACAAAACTTTGTTGGAAAGTAATATCTCTGCTTTTTAATATGCTGTCTAGGTTGATCATAGCTTTCCTTCAAAGGAGCATCTTTTTAATTTTATGGCTTCAGTCACCATCTGCAGTGATTTTGGAGCCCAAGAAAATAAGTCTGTCATTGTTTCCATTGTTTCCCCATCTATCTACCATGAAGTGATGGGACCGGATGCCATGATCTTCATTTTCTGAATGTTGAGTTTTAAGCCAGCTTTTTCACTCTCTTCTTTCACTTTCATCAAGAGGCTCTTCATTTCCTCTTCACTTTCTTTCATAAGGGTGGTGTCATCTGCATATCTGAGGTTATTGATATTTCTCCCAGCAATCTTGATCCCAGCTTGTGCTTCATCCAGTTCGGCATTTTGCATGATGTACTCTGCATAAAGCAAAAGAAGCAGGGTGACAATATACAGCCTTGACATACTCCTTTCCCAATTTGGAGCCAGTTTGTTGTTATATGCCCAGTTCTAACTGTTGCTTCTTGACCTGCATACAAATTTCTCAGGAGGCAGGTCAGGTAGTCTGGTATTCCCATCTGTTTAAGAATTTTCCACAGTTTGTTGTGATCCACACAGTAAAAGGTTTTGGAGTACTCAATAAAACAGTAGATATTTTTCTGGAATTCTCTTGTTTTCTATGATCCAACGGAGGTTGGCGATTTGATTTCTGGTTCCTCTGCCTTTTCTAAATCCAGCTTGAACATCTGGAAATCCTCAGTTCACATATTGTTGAAGCCTAGCTTGGAGAATTTTGAACCTTCCTTTGATAGCATGTGAGATGAGGGTAATTGTGCAGTAGTGTGAACATTCTTTGGCATTGCTTTTCTTTGGGATGGGAATGAAAACTGACCTTTTCCAATCCTGCAGCTGCTGCTGAGTTTTCCAAATTTGCAGGCATATTGAGTGCAGCACTTTCACAGCATCATCTTTCAGGATTTGAAATAGCTCTACTGGAATTCCATCACCTCCACTAGCTTTGTTTGTAGTGATGCTTCCTAAGGCCCACTTGACCTCACACTCCAGGGTATCTGGCTTTAGGTGAGTGATCACACCATCATGGTTATCTGGGTCACTAAGATCTTTTTTGTACAGTTCTTCTGTGTATTCTTGCCACCTCTTCTTAATATCTTCTACTTCTGTTAGGTCCACCTGTTTTTGTCTTTTACTGTATCCAATTGTACCCATCTTTGCATGAAATGTTCCCTTGGTATCTCTAATTTTCTTGAAGAGATCGCTAGTCTTTCCCATCCTATTGTTTTCCTCTATTTATTTGTATTGATCACTGAGGAGGGCTTTCTCTCTCCTTGCTGTTCTTTGGAACTCTGCATTCAGATGGATAAATCTTTCCTCTTCTCCTTTGCGTTTTGCTTCTCTTCTTTTCTCAGCTATTTGTAAGGCCTTCTCAGACAACCAAATTTTTGCCTTTTTGCATTTCTTTGTCTTCAGGATGGTTTTGATCACAGCCTTCTGTACAATGTTATAAACCTCCGTCCATAGTTCTTCAGTCCCTTTAATCTATTTGTCACTTCCACTGTATAATCATAAGGACTTGATTTAGGTCATATCTGAATGGTCTAGTGGTTTTCCCTACTTTCAATTTAACTCTGAATTTGGCAATAAGGAGTTCACAGGAATTGAAAAAGTCTTAAGCAGAGGAATCTATCATGTTCAGGAATTTTGCAGCTGCTAATTTTAATTAGGTCAAGGTGGTTAGCTGTGTTCAATATATATGTGGGGTTTTGTTTTGTTGTTGGTTGATGAAGCCTTTATCATTATGAAATATCCTTTTTAATGTTTAGAAATGCTCATTGTCTTAAAAGTATACTTTGGGTCCTGAGACAAAATGATGGAGTAGAAGGATTCGAGCTCACCTCCTCTCACAAAAACACCAAAATCACAAGCATCTGCTAAAGAAAGAGACCAACGCACACATTGACAAAAAAGACTGGAACCTACGCAAAAAAGATACTTTACATCCAGAGACAAAGCAGCAACCACAGTGAGACAGCAGGAGAGATCTGGGACCTAATCAAATCGCATACCTCCCAGGTGGGTGACCCACAAGCTGGAAAATACTTTTATCACAGAGCTTCTCTCACAGGAGTTAGAGTTCTGAGCCCCCATCAGGCTTCCCAGGCTGGGGGTCTGGCATCAGGTAGAGGAGCCCTCAGAGCATCTGGTTTGGAAGGCCAGAGGGGCTTGATGAAAGGAACTTTACAGGACAAGGGGAAACAGAAAATCCACTCTTGGAGGGTACACACAAATCTCATGTGCACGGGACCCAGGGGGAAAGCAGTGACTTCCTAGGAGCCTGGGCCAGAAGCACCTCGTGGTCTTGGAAGGACTCTGGGAGATGTAGGGGCAGGGTGCAGCTATGGCTCATTGTGGGGACAAGGACACCAGTGGCAGAGGCACCCCCAACAGCCCACTGGTGCCAGTGCTGGGACGCCTCAGGCAGACAACAAATAGGGTGAGACGGGACAGGCTGCCTAAAATCTTCCTGAGTCCACAGCCACTGGCAAACACACCTGTTGACACAGCACTGTGCACTGGAGAGACAGATAAGACTCAGCTCCACCCACCAGTGGGCAGGCACTAGTGCTTCCCACTAAGAAGCCTACACAAGTTTCTAGACCAGCCTCACCCACCAACAGGCAGACACCAGAAGCAAAAGGACCTACAACCCTGCATTCCCAGGACGGGAGGTCACACACACAGAAAGTTAGACAAAATGAGACAGCAGAGGAATATGCTCCAGATGAAGGAACAAGACAAAACCCCAGAAGAGTAACGAAGTGAAGCAGAGATCAGTGATTACCTGAAAAAGAACTCAGAGTAATGAGTGTAAAGATGATCCGAGATTTTGGAGAAAGAATGGGGGCACAGACTGAGAAGACAGAAGCAATGCTTAACAAAGAGCTAGAAGATATAAAGAACAGTTGAACAGTACAATAATTGAAATGAAAAATACACAAAAAGGAATCAATAGCAGAATAAATGAGGCAGAACCATGGATAAGTGAGCTGGAAGACAGAATGATGGGAATTACTGCTGTGGAACAGAATAAAGAAAACAGAATGAAAACCAATGAGGACAGTTTAAGAGACCTCTGGGACACACTTAAGTGCACCAACATTCACATAATAGAGGTCCCAAAGGAAAAAGAGAGAAAGAGCCTGAAAAAAATACCCAAAGACATGGTAGCTGAAAACTTCTCTAGCGTGGGAAAGGAAACAGCCACCCAAGTCCAAGAAGCACAGAGAGCCCCATACACGATAAATCCAAAAAAAGAACATGCCGAGACACATAATAATCAACTTGACAAAAATCAAAGACAACATTAAAGAAATTATACAACAAAAGTTAAAGAAAAAACATTAAAAGCAACAGGCAAAAGCAACAAATAAAACATAAGGGAATCCCCATAAGGTTATCAGCTGATTTTGCAGCAGAAACTGCAGCCTACCAGGAAGTGGCACAATATTTTTTATACTGACAAAAGGAGAAGACCTACAACCAAGAATACTCTACCCAGCAAGGTTCTCATTCAGATTCAACAGAGAAATTGAAAGCTTCTTTGGAGAAATGTCGATTTAGTTCTTTGGCCCATTTTTTGATTGGGTCGTTTATTTTTCTGGAGTTGAGCTGCAGAAGTTGCTTGTATATTTTTGAGATTAGTTGTTTGTCAGTTGCTTCATTTGCTATTATTTTCTCCCATTCAGAAGGGTGTCTTTTCACCTTGCTTATATTTTCCTTTGTTGTGCAGAAGCTTTTAATTTTAATTAGATCCCATTTGTTTATTTTTGCTTTTATTTCCAGCATTCTGGGAGGTGGATCATAGAGGATCCTGCTGTGATTTATGTCTGAGAGTGTTTTATACAGAGTGAAGTAAGCCAGAAAGAAAAACACCAATACAGTATACTAACACATATATATGGAATTTAGGAAGATGGCAATGACGACCCTGTATGCAAGACAGGGAAAGAGACACAGATGTGTATAACGGACTTTTGGACTCAGAGGGAGAGGGAGAGGGTGGGATGATTTGGGAGAATGACATTCTAACATGTATACTATCATGTGAATTGAATCGCCAGTCTATGTCTGACGCAGGATGCAGCATGCTTGAGGCTGGTGCATGGGGATGACCCAGAGGGATGTTGTGGGGAGGGAGGTGGGAGGGGGGTTCATGTTTGGGAATGCATGTAAGAATTAAAGATTTTAAAATTTAAAAAATAAAAAACTAAAAAATAAAAAAATAAAAATAAAAAAAAAGAAATTGAAAGCTTTACAAACAGGAAAAATCAAAGCGAATTCAGCACCACCAAATCAGCTTCCCAACAAATGCTCAAAGAACTTTTCTGTAGAAAAGACAAGACCACAGCTACAAACAAGAAAATTATGAATGGGAAAGCTCACTAGTAAAGGCAAACATACAGTAAAAGCAGGAATCATCCACACACAAGTATGATACCAAAACTGTGTTCAGTTCAGTTCAGTCGCTCAGTCGTGTCCGACTCTTTGTGACCCCATGAATCGCAGCACACCAGGCCTCCCTGTCCATCACCAACTCCCGGAGTTCACTCAAACTCATGTCCATCGAGTCGGTGATGCCATCCAGCCATCTCATCCTCGGTCGTCCCCTTCTCCTCCTGCCCCCGATCCCTCTCAGCATCAGGGTCTTTTCCAATGAGTCAACTCTTCACATGAGGTGGCTAAAGTATTGGAGTTTCAGCTTTAGCATCAGTCCTTCCAAAGAAATCCCAGGGCTGATCTCCTTCAGAATGGACTGGTTGGATCTCCTTGCAGTCCAAGGGACTCTCGAGTCTTCTCCAACACCACAGTTTAAAAGCATCAATTCTTCGGCGCTGTGAGGAGAGTACAAATGGAAATGCCTTTGAAATTAAGACACTAGCAAAACAAGCATAAACCTAAGCACCTACGCTCAATCAATCTAAAACAAAGGAGGCAGGAATGTACAGTGGAGAAAAGATATTCTCTTCAGTAAGTGGTACTGGAAAACCTGGACAACTGTATGTGAAAGAATGAAATTAGAACATTCTCTAACACCATATACAAAAATAAACTCAGAATAGATTAAAGACCAAAATGTAAGACTGGATACTACAAAATACTTAGAGGAAACATAGGCAGGACACTCTGACATAAATTGCAGAAATATCTTTCTGGATTCACTTCTAAGAGTAACGAAAATAAAGACAAACATAAACTAATGGGTCCTAATTCAACTTAAAAGTTTTTACAAAGCAAAGGAAACCACACACAGAATGAAAAGATAAACTACAGAATGGGAGAAAACAGGTGCAAGCCAAGTGACCAACAAGGGATTAACCTCCAAAATATACAAACAGTTCATGCAGCTCAATAGCAAAACAAACAACTTAATCCAAAAAGTGGGCAGAAGATCCAAACAGACATTTTCCCAAAGAACACATACCATAATTTGAAAATATGCATGCATTTCAATGTTCACTGCAGCATTATTTACAATAGCCAAGACAGGGAAGCTACCTAAACGCCCATGGACAAAGGAAAGGATAAATAAAATGTGGTACATATATACCACAGAATATTACGCAGGCATAAAGAATGAAATAACACCATTTGTTACAACACAGAGATTATCAAACTCAGCGAAGTCAGTCAGAGAAAGACAAATATATATCATTAATATGTGAAATCTAAAAAAAATGACACAAATGAAATTATTTACAAAACCTAGACAGACTCACAAACATATAAAACAAACTTATGGTTACCCAAAAGGGGAGGCTGCAGGGAGAGGAAAAAATCAGGAATTTGGGATTAACATATACACACTACTATGTATAAAGCAGATAATTAAGAAGGACCAGCTTGTTTTGTAATCAGACAATTCAGAACTCAAATTGTTGGTCTGCCATTTACTTTTTATATAAGCCGAATAATTTACTTAGTGCTATGAGTCTTACCTTCCCTTTCTGGGGATCATTATAACCATCTTATAGTATAGTTGTCAAATAAACAATAAACATGTAGATCTGGCTTTAAGAGTCTACTTTGATATTTAAACATTCATCTAATAAAGGACTCATGTTCAGAATATATATAAATCTCTAACATCAATAGGACAATTCATAAAAGGAGGCCCAAAGATTTAAATGGCCCCTTCAAAAAGGAGGATATCCAAATGGAAACATGAAATGAGTTCAATCTTGTTACTGGTCAGGGAAATGCAAAACGAAACCATGATGATTTACTGTTGATGGCTGAAAGTACATAAATAAAAAAGCATTCATAATTCCAAGGACTGGGAAAACAGATTCTCATACACTTACAGTGGCAGCGTCAAAATGGCACTTCAGTGAACAGTTTGGTGGTGGTGTACATACCAAAGCTGAATACATTACATTCCAGAAATGAATACGTATGTGCAGCAAAAGACATGCATAGCGTTTATAGGAACTATTTGTAATAGCTCCAAAGAGAAAGCACAATGCCCACTGACGGTAAGATTCGTGAAGTGTCATCTATTCATATAATATTATACAGCAAATAAAAGTGAAGGCACTACTGCCACATCTAAAATGGACCAGTCATTTTCACAAGGTTGACGGAAAGAAAACACACACAAAGGGTATTTAATTACAATATGAAGCTCGAAAATAGGTACCAAGTTTATAAGTCTAAATAAAATGGTTTTTACAGTCATGATTGAACGAAGACATGAAGGTGGCCTTCAAGTGTGACAATGTCCTATTTCTTGATCTGGGTGGGGATGGTAATGAGCATGAACACGTTCTAAAAATTCAATGAGCCTAAGATTTATGGGCTTTTCTGTTTACATATTATATTGCAATAAAGTGTTTACAAATTTTTTTAAATGATTTAACTATATGTGGTGGGTGTGACAGGAATACAGGCAGTAGGGAACGCCTAAAACTGATAAATTTAAAAAGTTATGTAACACACTATCTAAAAAATAAAAACCACCACAAAACAATTAGAAGTTAAAAATGGTTGCCCTCAGGGCATGGGGAGGGGCTGTTATTCACTAATTCCTGGTACTAGAATTTATTAAGTGACATGCTTGTTTACAGGTTAGAGCATTTCAATTCTTCACAAAGGAAAAATAACTGACATAGGGAAAAATGTAAACCATTTCCTACATTTAACAATGCTGAAGTCCATCCACGAGAAGAAAATTCATTCTGTTTTTGGGCAAATTATGGTTTTACACATCAAATTTAAAAGTTAAGAAATTATATAAGGAAATGACAGATGTTATAACATCACCACAGTTTTAAGTCAAATACTAATCGTTAAGTAGGGTGGAGGTGAAGGGTGGCAGGATTTGTCATCCCAAAATACCCACTTTGCAATAAGGACTAGTTTGAGCTAAAGGCACTTAAAACAGCTGGTGCAGGAAGGTCACTCTGACTCTTCCCCCTTTCTTCCTAAAAACAGGAAGTAAAACCCCCATAGACAAGATGTCCTTCCTACACCAGAAGGAAAATAACTCTCTTTCCAAGGACAGGATGTTGAGGCTGACAGAATTCTATACAAACCTTATTAAAATAATGGTTACTTTCCTCTAGGCTCTCCACAGTTACTTTTCCACAGTCACCTCTCTTTGCAGCATCATCAGCTTTAATTTTGCCACTACTTTGGGGCTTCCTTTCAAGGGCTCCCATAAAACTTGAATTTTACCTCTAAGAGGGTAGAAATAAAATTTCACCTCCCCTATAGAGGCAAACCCCAGGCAGCTGCTATTCTGTTAGTGCACAGCATACAATGCTAGTTGTTTACATCCCTGTTTTCTCATATAAAAGTAGAAGCTTGCTACGAGAACCAAGTGATAAACTTGATATGCAGTGTTGCTCATGGATGAATGCTCTTATCTTTAGCTTCAGTTAGTTCAGTCGCTCAGTGGTGTCCAACTCTTTGCAACCATGGACTGCAGCACACCAGGCCTCCCTGTCCATCACCAACTCCCGGAGTTTACCAAACTCATGTCCATTGAGTCGGTGATGCCATCCAATCATCTCATCCTCTTGTCGTCCCCTTCTCCTGCCTTCAGTCTTTCCCAGCATCAGAGACTTTTCAAATGAGTCAGCTCTTTGCACCAGGTGGCCAAAGTACTGGAGTTTCAGCTGCAGCATCAGTCCTTCCAATGAATATTCAGGACTGATTTCCTTTAGGATGGACTGGTTGGATCTCCTTGCAGTCCAAGGGACTCTCAAGAGTCTTCTCCAACACCACAGTTCAAAAGCATCGATTCTTTGGCACTCAGCTTTCTTTATAGTCCAACTCTCATACCCATACATGTACTAGAAAAACCATAGCTTTGACTAGATGGACCTTTGTTGGCAAAGTAATGTCTCTGCTCTTTAATATGCTGTCTAGGTTGGTCATAACTTTTCTTCCAAGGAGTAAGCATCTTTTAATTTCTTGGCTGCAGTCACCATCCTCAGCAATTTTGCAGCCTCAAAAAATAAAGTATTTCACTGTTTCTACTGTTTCCCCATCTATTTGCAGATTAAACTGCCATTTATTTCCCACTGCAGTCTATGGATGACGCTAACAGAATTATGTGGAAAAAGATGTCCCATGGTCAATCGCATCCTGGAAACACTGGATTCCTTTATTGTAAGTCTTCCTAGAACTATCATGGAGAAGGTGATGGCACCCCACTCCAGTACTCTTGCCTGGAAAATCCCATGGATGGAGGAGCCTGGTAGGCTGCAGTGCATGGGGTTGCTAAGAGTCGGACATGACTGAGCGACTTCCCTTTCACTTTTCACTTTCATGCATTGGAGAAGGAAATGGCAACCCACTCCAGTGTTCTTGCCTGGAGAGTCCCAGGGACGGGGGAGCCTGGTGGGCTGCCGTCTATGGGGTCGCACAGAGTCGGACATGACTGAGGTGACTTAGCAGTAGCAGCTAGAACTATCAAGTTAATGTACATGGTGATTCTCCAGGGAAGGGATCTTCTTTCACACCTCAAATGGTGGGCAATTTTTAATTTCTAGGGAAGAAAAAATCAAGGAGAAACTTGTTTTTGATCGCGAGAGGAATAACGGGGCAGTTAGGAAAATATTTCTATTAGTAGGTTTAAGGTAACTTAGAAATCTGATAATCTGAAACTTCCTCCATGTCATAAAATCTTCCCTAGGGCTGATATGATCTTTCAAGATCCCCTGACTATTTGGTAGCATTTGTGAAGTACACCTAAGGTCTTTTCATGACTTTTCTGAAAAGGAATTCATTTCAATAAAACCACATTTGATAAAACTTTTTAAAAATGAGACACTGGGTGCCAAAAAGGCCCTCTGAATTTTTATTTTTGAATTTTTCAAGTCAAGACTGTATGAACTCTGTATGAACTATCTAGGAGTTATATACCAGAATAAAAAGAATGAGCAAAGATTGTATAGGATATCTGATTCTTTTTTAATCTGAACAGAAAATAAGTATACAAGTTTGCTAAACAGAAGTTGTAAAAACTGAATGTCATGTATTATGGAATCAGTACAAGTTTTACTTCGGTAGTTGGTGATTCTTAGAGTTAATTCTGCAAAAAAACCAAAACCAGTTATGCAAAAACAAGAATATAAAAAGCCCCTTTCTGAATCCCAGTTTGATAAACCTGACTTCATATCTAGCTTATTGATAATACTCAAGTGCAGTGCTCCCTGTGCAGATAATACACATAGTCATTAATGGTGGTTTGCTGAGATAAAATTGATTTCTCTTAGGATACAGTTCAATATAATAACCCAAATATAAAAAAGTTATTAAAGATTCACAGAGATAAACCAGTGCCTCAGGAAACATAATTCACCCACGTGCATAATTTTATAACATACTTCTTAAACACACAGTCACGGTCAAAGACAGTGATAACGTCGCATACTCAGTGCTTCACTTCCTGTAGTGCATTCTTCAGGCTCATCTGGAGTTTAACACCATGTAACCACCATGCATCTAATGAATGGGCTTCTAACATACACAAATCCACTTAATTCATTAAAAATTCTAAAAATCTGAGCAGACTTTGAGCTTGACATGTAAGGATTTTGTGTCTTAATATCCCAATCACTGAGAAGACTAGGTGGAAACACAGTAACCCTGCCCTGTAAGCAAGAATGCACATGTACTTTCGTTGCATCATCACAAAGAACCCCCAAGACAACTCAATACTGAAGACTGTGAGGGGCATATTTATTACTTAGGCAAAGAAAATTCAAATGGCTTTCCTGGAGTCCAGGGTACCCCAAGACATATGCAAGGAATGAGGATAACTGTGGCAGCCCAAGAACTCTGCCACGGTGTCAAAAATGCCATTATGCCAAGATGCACATTTTGATAAAACACTGTGATTTGTTTCCCGCTATCATGGGACATAAGAAAATGAAACTCAAGACTCTGGTTAGAACAGGACAAGTGATGACCCCAGCTTTAAATAGGGTTCTTCATTGAAGGAAAACATAGAGCCATAAAAGTCAAAGTAGCTGACTTCAAATGGTTTACATCCCAGGATGAATCAGGTTACACTGATTTAAGCCCAATTTAATTTAGGCAGGTTTTTAACCACAAGAATAAGGACATTCTTAGTACATATTAATAATTAAACCAACATATACACAATTAGCAATATCCTATATAATATTAAATGTTTCAATAACTTGTTCTTGATTATTTGGTACCTAATTTGTTGCTTTGTTTTAAAAAACAAGCTCAACTTCATTTTACAGTGTACTTTGTATTTCTAATTGTATTGTGTAATTATTTCATTGAAGCCGGTACAATACAGTTCTCTGGGTTCTAGGAGCCAAATTCAACTGTATCTTCTGTTATCTGTTTGAATTCATAATTGCCTCTGCCATCCATATGCAGGTAGTACTACAGGAAAGAAGGGAGAAAGAAATCAATAAATGAGAATCTTCTTTCAGTCAGGAATTTATGTAGAGGTTATCATACAAGAAAATGACTGGTAACAAGCATTTTAAGCCACTAAAATTTTCGGAAGTTTATACTCAGAAATGGATACCATTTTCCAAGCAAAGACTAAATGACAAAGTCTGCTCTTTTTAAAAATAGTCACAAAATACCTCTGCTTGTAGTGGATATAGCACTTTCCATTATGAGAACTAAAATACCAGACTTCCTTATTCATTTTAAAGGAACCAAATCTGTAAGCATCCCACAAATTAGAATGCTTCTGTCACTCCACAACCAAGGACCTGGTCAACAGAGGTGCAACTGCACTACGTGCAAGCCCATCAGATAGGACAGCCTCTAAAACATTTACTTTAGCTGGTTTCCCAGATCAGTTCAGATCCTCTAACTTAAGGCTTTTTGTTCATTTGTTGACTTGGCAAAGGAGGAAAAGAGCCCATATAATTCCATCCTACAAAGATGCTTAGGATAGCAGCTACAAAGCCTTCTGTTTGATTTAGTGGTTTTTTTGTTTACTGAAAAGATCTTCTTTTTTCCAGTTTTCTATATTGTTAGTTTAAGCTATTTTGGACTCAACACTGCAGTTCTTTGTGTCACCCCCTCCATCACATGGTCCCTGATCCAATGGTTACTCTGCTACTTGTCTACACCTCCAGGAGAAGAAGAAAGGGGAAAGCCAAGTCCTTTCAGCATCCTATGGTTGTAATGTTTATGAACTTCTATGAAAACACAAAGGCTTGGATATATTTTAAACTGCCTTGATATCCAGTTAGTCTTCCATTCAATTAACAAAAATGGGAAAATTATAATGTGCCATTATAAAGCTATCTTTAAAAGTCAACAGCTATACACAATTTCATTAAAGTTTATTAAGAACTTTCATACAGACTACATCTGATCCTCATGGTAACCTATGAGACAGCTGGGCAAGGATCAGTAACTCTATTATACAGAGGAAACAGTGTCAGAAACAGTGTTGCCTAAACCCAGGTATTCTGACTTCAAATTCCATGGTCTTCATTTAACCATCTATACACTATCATTTGGACCATAATATTCCTGAGACCAAAGACAGTACTCTACACCCCTCATAACACTTACCCCAGTATTTGGCTTTTTTTTTAAAAAGGTGTATTTTATGGGACAAGATAGCCTTACCTCATACCCTTTCTTTCACCTGAAATTCTGTATCATTTAGGAAGGAAAGGAGGAAGGAAAGAAAGAGAGAAAAAAAGAGAAGGAGGGAGGAAGAAAGAAAGAAAAAGAGCGAGAGAAAGCAAGCAGGGAGAAAGAAAGAAAAAAAGGGAAGAAAGAAAAAATGAACTAAGCTGGGTTTATTCTTCAGGGTTGATAATTTTACATTAGGAGAGAGAATGGCACTATGACACTGCTGGAGAACCTGAACTGCTGTAAAACTCACTGTAGTATCTTTGTAAATTAGAGTGACCACTTAATGAATTCTATTTTATTATAGTGTGTGATGATAAACAGCTAACATTATAGTTTCCTCCTTGTAGTCCTGATTTCTACTAAAGCTGTCCCTAAACTTTTTGCCATCTGATCCTTCTTAAGACTCTCTTTCCTTTTGGTTAATAGAGAATGGTAAGAAAAGGGTGTGATCAGATTATGTACATTTTAGTCAGTTCACTATGTAACAGTGATTTATAAAACTGGAGAATCATTAACTGGTTCTCTAATACCTTTCCTATACAACTAGAGACTATCCATGTTAATATATATTATAGCCCTCAAAATTGACAACTACAATAATATTCATAAAAATGCTATTTTATAACAATGAATTAGAATCACCTTTTCCCCTTAAATTATATATCTATAATGGAACACACACCAAGAAATCTGAAGTCATAATCACCTAAATTCACATTTGAAAATAAAACAAACTCTCACTATACCATTCAGTATAAGAAATACAAACCTCATGGTGTTTCCAAAGAGACTTTCTATGTGACACAGTGAAGAGGGTAATGCCAACCTAATACAAGGAAAATGATTTAGGTTTACATCAATAACACAGAGTTACAAATTAAATTAGTTTATATAATTTAAGCTGTTAAGATGACTGGCTTCAGTAGCTATAGTTAAAAATCAACTGACACCAAATGTTTAAAGTAACACAAAGCATAGGCCTTCAACTACATAATAAAAACTAACAAGTATCAATAGAGTCTAAGAAAGAAAAAAAACTAAACTAACAGTTACTAGCTTAATTAAGTGTATTATTTTGTTTCGGGCACAAAATATATATCCTAGCATATTTTCTATTTTATTGTGAAAAATATATGAAAAGAGCATAAAGATGGTAAAAATAGCAAAAGGTCAAAATCAGGAAAATTAAATCAATATAGTATTGCCTACAATAAATCTGTTTTTCAAATACAGTGTAATCTTTACTAGAACTCCTTATTTTGGAACATGTCGTAGAATTCAGATTTTGGAAAAGCAGCATTTACCACTCCCAGAGGGTTCTGCGGTAGAATTCTGAAGTTAACATATCAATGTTTCTGCAGCAACACATATGGACATGGACATTCGGTAAGATAAATATCAATAAAAGGGCTTAAAAATCTAGTTAGTTCAGGCCAGCTCTGGCTACCCAGTAAGCTTGCCACAAAACAATGAAAAACCTTTTTCAGTTTTAAAAGCTTACTGGATTTTAGACTGTGAATTAGGGTTTATGGACCATTCTTCAGATTTTCAAAACAACATCAAGAGATGTAGCTAGTTGCTCTGATCAGTGACTCTCAACCAGGGAGAAGAGGCAGGATATTTCGCCCCGTAGGGGACACATTTCAAGGTCTTCTGATTGTCAAAACTAACAGTGCTAGAGACATCTAATGAGTTGAGATAAAAAATGTTGCCAAACATCCCACAAAGCAGAGGACAGCCTCCCACAACTAAGAATAATCCACCCAAAACGTCAATAGCACTGAGACCAAGCAACACTGCTCTAGGATCACGGTTTCTCAACATGGGTCTCTCGAGGCTGAGAAACAGGCTAGGGTAACCAGGACATCTCTACCATGAGTTCCAAATCTTATTTTCATTTTGAGAATTGAAAAGAATTTGGGTAAGTATATTCTTCTTATCACTTCTATCATGAAATTTAAGTACCTAGGTTTCTGTATACACTTCTGCTGGTACATGTGATGACTTAAACTGGTATCATTTAAAACTTTTAATGTGTAATAAGTTCGGGTGCCAAAGGAAAGGTTATCAGACAGGTCAGAAACTGCATGACAAGTATACTGGCAGTTATTAATAAAACATATATTTCAATGGTGCAACACAGATGTGATTTTTGAAAGCTTACTTCAGATATTATTTCTCTTATAATTCTAAAATAATTAGATCAGATCTCAGCTGAATGAAGGCATTCTTTATCTCAGAATTATTTAAGTCAAAATATATAAGCAAAATTCAAAACAAGATCTGGACCTCTTCATATTATATTTGGACCTCACATTAAATCCAAACCAGTAGTTTAGTTTCAGCAAAATAGTATCAAATGTCTTTCTAATGCTGCATTTTGAAACTGTTTAAAATTTCTTCTGTACTTAATTTGTAAGTTTGTACTGGTTCTGTAGCTGTAAAGGAGTTTTAAGTTCATACCTCATTTCACGTTTATCCATTTTCAAGTGCCATTTAAGTAATACAGTTTATCAACGGGGGGCCCCACAGGAATTTTTTTCTTTTAAATGGAATCTATACACAGGAGAATTGTATATTTTATGTGGACTTGCAGCCTACAGCTAGATATGAGAGGAAATTGCATGGAGCGTCTAAGTCACTAATCAAATAGAGACTACGTTGTTTTATGTATAAGAGAATTCCACAAACACCTCTTAATACCTTCCAATCTGAAAATCCTATAGACAAATGGATTAAAAAAAAAAAAAAAGACTACTATACTAAAAGAAGCCTTAGTAAAATATTGACCAGGCCAGACAAAAAAAATAGATACATTAAAAGTTGCCAAATAATTAGCCAATTTTTTTAATTAAAAATTTTTTTAAATTTTCTTTATTAAAAAAAAACAAACGATATTTAGGTAAAGCTAATGGAACAAATTAAGAAAATATCAGTTTATTAACACTGAGGATAGGGAATGAGATAAAAGGGGAAAAATTTTAATATTTATTTTATATCTAACACATGGCTAGAAAGAATTATATACAGAACTCACTGACAATTTTCTCTTTTAGTCGTATCTATTTATCAGTTTAAAATCTTTATGAAGGCAAGATACCTTCCTTTGATAGCAATTTTGTCACTTCATAACTTGGAATCTTCTCTTTGGATAGATGTTTGGCTGGACACAGAGTAAACTGGGAGCAGGGACTGAGAATCTATCACACTTACCTTTCGACAATGACTGTAAATGTAGTCTTCCACATCCACACTAACGGCACTTGTACATTCATCCAAAATAGCAAACTGGGGCTTATGATAAAATAATCTTGCCATCTGAAGCATGAAAGGAAATACTCTGTATAATCAAACATCACACTACTGAATAAAATTAGTAAGCTAAAACAGATTTACTTTAAATTAAATATACATTTATATTCTTATAAACAAAGAAGGAAATATATTCTAACTCAAAAAATTTACTTCTCAGAAACAAAAACAACATAAAGAAACTTGATTGCTTTCATTGTCTTCCTAAGCAAAGGGAAAAATGTAACACATGGGAAATACTGTTAAGAGTAAAGCAAAAGCTCTTGACTGATATGAGATGAAGTCGAGTTTTAAATCAATATTAAAAAATTCTCTAAACAAGATTAGAGGATACACATTTTAATGAACTCTTAGAATTCAGACTATAGATAACTCAATGCAAAAACTGACTATTTTTAAACAGTCTGTTGCTTAAGTAATGCCAACTAATATTAAGTTGCGAATGTATATTCCTACCAATAATGTCTGAGTGCACATGTTGTATATATCCCTGTGGTCAATATTGGGCATGTTCATTTTTAAAAATCTATGTAAATTTTATAAGTGAAAATTAACATCAAGACTGTTACAGCTTAACATTTCTTTGATTAGCAGGAATGAACATGTTCCTGTTTATTTTCCATATGTATTTTATTTTCCAGGAATTATTTATCCTGACCCTTTGTCTAACAAATATTCCAAATTGTCATTTGCCTCCTAACACCAATCTCGATGATATAAAGTGGGCACTTTCTATCCTTGCCCAATTTATCTTCTCTGCAACACTGAACTCAGGTGACCACTCCCTCCTTGAGAAAGTGAGAGTGAGACCATGGCGTTTCAAGTATCTTAAGCTGTTTTCTCAAGTTTCTTTTCCAGTGTTTTCTCTTTCGCTGGACCATTAAATGTTGGGGTCCCTGAGGGTTAACTTCTAGGCCCTCTTCTGCTTTTCCTGTTTTGTTTCTCTGAGTGATCTTTTCACGTCTCATGATTTCAAATATTATTTACATTTGTAAACTCCCCCAAATATCTCTCCCACCCATACTTCTGTTCTAATTTCCAGGTTGATACATAAAAATTCCTATTTAATCTTTCTATTTGGAATCTTACAGGACTCACAGACTTTAAACATCTAAAACTCAACGGATTTCCTAGATTTCCCCCTTAAAGCCATTCATCTGTTTCCTCCACCCCATACTGAACACTTCAGAGCAGCTGCTCAAACTAGAAAGCTGTGAGTCCTCCCTGGTCTTCTCCTCCCCTACCCTCATCTTTAGTCCAAGTCAGCCCTGTGACGTCTACTCACTTTCCCCCAGCTTACAATCATGCCCGCAGCCCAGAGCACAATCTTCTCCTGCCTGGATAACCACAAATAGCTTCCTGCTTCCTCCTTTGTGCCTCTTTAATTCTCCATGTAATCAGAGAGGATCTTCCAGAAATGTGAGAATTTCATTCTTCTACTTAAAACCCTTCAATGACTTCCCATTTTGCTTAGAATAAAATCCAAACTCCTTACCATGAGCTACAAGATGCTGCACAACCTTATTCCTACTCACTCTCTAACCTCAACACTCCAGCACCATCACCTCCTCTCAACAACCAGGAGACAAGGTGTCATAGGCCTTAGAGGCTTAGTACGTGTCACCTTCCTCATGTCTCAAACGCCTCACTCTGTTCCCTGCATCATTCAAATTTCTGCTTAACGTCACCTTCTCAGACAAACCTACCTGATCCCTCCCAACCCAAGGGGGTCCCTTTTGTAACATCTCTGTAGCTCTTAACACAGCATAAACTACATTGTCTGTTTCTTTGTCTGTCCCTTAGGCTGTAATACTCACAAAAACCAAGACACCATTTTAATCACTCCTGCATACCTAATGCCTGTATAGCATAGCAGACATTCAAATATTTGATCAATGAATAACCACAACAGCTTTCTTGGAGTTTACATTTTATTTATAAAGGGTGAGGAAGGGGAAACAGCAAGGACAGACTATCAAGAAGTTCAGCTGTACAGAGAATGAAAGGTATAGACAACCTGGGAACTTTGGTTAACGGAGAGTTTGGTTTCTAGATCACAGAGACCTGAAAATATCTTTCTGAAAGAAGACTGCTGCTGCTACTGCTAAGTCACCTCAGTCATGTCCAACTCTGTGCGACCCCATAGACGGCAGCCCACCAGGCTCCCCCTTCCTGGGATTCTCCAGGCAAGAACACTGGAGTGGGTTGCCATTTCCTTCTCCAGTGCATGAAAGTAAAAAGTGAAAGTGAAGTTGTTCAGTCGTGTCCGACTCGCAGCGACCCCAGGGACTGCAGCCTACCAGGCTTCTCCGTCCATGGGATTTTCCAGGCAAGAGTACTGGAGTGGGGTGCCACTGCCTTCTCTGGAAAGAGGACTAGAAGAAATTAAACATGGGGGGTGGTGGGGGTGGTGTGTGTGTGTGTGTGTGTGTGTGTGTCTGTGTGTGTGTCTGTGTGTGTGTCTGTGTCTGTGTGTGTGTGTGTGTGTGTGTGTATCTCAGGGTGTTGCAGAACTGAAGGAAAGGGATGTGATCAAGTTGGAGGAGGGGAGGGTCCAAAAACACAGATGGAAACTGTTAGCCTAATTAGGCTTTCTCAAGAGGAAAGATGATATATCCTCCACAAACAGAGGAAACAGGAGTTCAGGACAGCCCAGTGCAAGGTTATTAAGAGGAGCGGTTATTTGAAAGCATTCAAATGCCCCTCCTCTGTGTTCCCAAGGAATGCTTTGCATTCCTTTGCCTCCACACTGACCACACCATACGGAAATTTTCTCATCATGTGTCTTTCTCTCTCCTACTATGTGGTTAGCCACTTGGTACTGCAATGCAAGGAGATTTTGAAGACTATGAACATTGCAGTCATACTGCTGCCTGAGCTTGACAAGCCAGCCACAGCCTTCTACCAGCTTTAGCATTTACTAGATATCTTTGCCTGGCAAGCCACTTGACTGTTCTACAGTTCTGTTCCCTCTGTGGAATGGGATTCTCATAGCTCTCATCTCACAGGACTGCTGAGAGAATGAAGTGAGATAACCTGTGTAAAGTGCTTGGCGTGCTGCCTATCACCTATGGAGCACTCAATAAAAATTAGCTGTCATTTAACTGAAATAACAGCTTCTCTTTTTTCTTTAAGGAATAGGAGGTGCGTTATTCTGCTGAGGGTGGTGGGGTAATAATGGGGTAGAAGGCCTGAAACTGGTAGTTTTCATATGATTATCATGAAAAATGAGACAGAGGGACAAAAATCAGGAACGTGACTGCCAAGACATGCTGTGAGTGCCTGAAAGACTGGAAACCATGGGAGTGCGGTGGCAGCAATCCATCTTTCTCTGACTTTTTTTCCAGCGGTGCTCAGAAGCCCATGTACAGAAACGCCAAGGCAAACAGCTGCTCTTGGGGTCAGGATTCAAATAATATGAGAAAACAAAAAGTGAGAAAGGAAGTTAAGGGGAAGAGATCACTTGCTCATCTAAGAAATATCTCCTCTGTACCTCCTATGTGCCAGGGCCTGGATTAGTAAGTCTGTGCTGGATAGGAAAGAAGGCAGAGTCAAAAGGGACCTGATCAATTGGAGAAAAGGAACGGGTCAATATTAGAGAGATCTCAGTGACTCTGAGGGACGGGAACAACTGCCAATAAGGTGAAAGACATAATTACAAAACGGACTTAAAAAAAACACTCAGAATCTTATGACGGTGGAATCTCTGGTAACAGGCTTTGGGCCTTTCTTCACACTTTTGTAAATATTTCAACTTTTCCATCATATATACTTTTTCATTAAAATATATATATATATATATATATCACTAAAGAGGAAGAGGAAGGAATAGTGGAGCAGACGGACTTCCCTGGTGTTCCAGTGGCTAAGACTTCACGTTCCCAAATGCAGGGGGCTCAGGTTCTATCCCTGAGCAGGGAACTAGACCCCCAGACAACACAACTAAGAGTTAGCATGCAGCAACTTAAAAAAAAGATCTTTCATGCTGTGACTAAAGGTTCTGTTTGCTGCAACTCAGACCTCATGTAGCCAAATAAATATTAAAGAAAGAATAGTGGAGCAGAAAAGATGACTATGAGTCAAAGAAATAAAGCAGGCCAATCTATAATATTATCTGGAGCAACCCTGGCTGATGGTGCTGGACCCAAATGAGTGTAATGAAGGAAAAAAACATGTCACCCAATCACTCAATATAATGCCCAATCACTTCAAATAATCACTCCTCCAGCCCAATATCCACTTTGAGAATGGCTGATGTATCTCTTCTGTTTATGACTTATTCATCACTCTAGATTAATTTCACCTTATAGCACTAGCCAAATGAATCACAATATTAGGTTGATACTAAGTTCATAAAGAATGGGTATGAATTGGGGGAAAACAGCATGCAAAACGTGTTCCTCAGAGTGGGAGGCAACCCTGAGGCTGGGCATAACCTGAAGACAGAGAAGAAGCAATTCAGCAATACGCCAACTCTCTTGCTATGTTTCCTTGGCTGCGGTTTTCTCTAATTTACACAAAGTCTATACTCTCTCCCTCCAAAATTCCTCCGGATCTACTCAAGTTATGGTTACTAGTTAGAAAATGACTCTTTAAACGCTATCCCTCTTGACAGAGTACTCCACAAATCACTCTTAACATGCTGGTTTTATAGCCATGTTGGATTGGGGTAAATTTAGTCAATTACAGAAAAACTAAAACAATTCCTTTCAAATGTTTCTTTATATTAGGAGATTTTTGAAATTCTAAATAACTTTAAGCAGTAAATATTGAGCTCTGAAACAAGAATACATATAATGATAGAGGGAAAGGGCAAGAACAGAACAAAGAATAAAAATTAACATCTCTAACACCTTCAGCTACTTTAGAGAGAACAGCCTGAGTAAGACAGAGAGATGTCTACAGGGGAAAAACTACTAAAAGGGATCTCACAACCCAACCAGAACCAATGTGCTACAAAGTTCCCCTAACTTTTAGAAAAACAGATTAATGGTATATAATTGGATCTGCATCTTTTCCTTTCAAGGGAATATTTATGAATTTTTCAGAATTCTAAATTTACATGCAAATTATTCTTTTATTATCATATAAACAACTATACTATAATCATTGATAAATAAAAAGATTAATAAAACTGTATGCCTTGATTACCAAAATACTGGATTCTAAGAGTGGACTTCATGCAACCAGCTGCATTGCTGTGCAGTGTCTTCAGAGCACACTTACCGCCATTCTTTGCTTCTCTCCACCACTTAGCACATCCATCCAGTCCTGAACACTGTCCCAGCCACCTTCACGTTCAAGGATATGACTCAACTGGACATTATCTAAGTACTCCTTCAGCACCTTTCAGCAAAATGATTAAAGATGAAACTGTATTTAATATAAACCAACATTATCTGTCTTGCTTTATTTTTGAAACTACAATTGCTATAATTCTATTGCTAATGTCACTAAAAAAAGGTACATTTCACCAAAGAATGTGAAAGGTACACCAAAAACTCTTTTACTGCCTATTTATAGTAATTTTGACAAAATAAATCTAGCAGCTTAAAAAGAATAACATTATTGTGCACAATTAAGGGATGAGGACAATGAGGAAACAAATAATAGTGTAAAGATGACATTAAACATTCAACAGTCATATTTAAGCAAAATGGTTAACATCTTACCACAACCTGAAAAGTTATAATTAATGATAAGGTTTTAGAAGTTCTTTACAAAAGGTTAGGATTAACCTCCTGGCATCTAAAATACTTAATTGATTAAGATAAAGACTCTGAAATGGGGTGTTTTCAGTAAGTCTAGTATATAAACACTTCCTTACGAGGTCAGAAATCCCCTTCTTTTTCTGATCTTCCTTTCCATCTGGATATATCACTTGGTCTCGAAGTGTTCCAAGGGTCATATAAGGTCTCTGATAGTAAAAGAGCAAAAATCATTAGAAGCAAATTTATTAAAAACAAAAGAGCTTTAAACCAAAGATTATAAAATAGCTCAAGCAAGGTCTTACCTGAGGAACATAAAATAACTTTCCTCTCTCAGGTTTAGTTAGACGTCCTCCAAAAAGAGGCCATAACTATAAAGGCACAGGAGGAAGAGGAACAGTTGTAAACTTCACAATGTGGTACAGATGACACGGCAAGGTAAGGCTGCAAAACCCTAAGGCCAGCTTTTACTTACTTCACCAAGAACACGGAAAAGTGAACTCTTTCCACAGCCGTTTGGACCACAGATTAGAACGTTGGCCCCAGATCGAACCTGAAAAAAAATCAGTCTATGAATTAATTACATAGAATATACACACAATGAACATTTCCTCAGAGTCAAATAGGTTAATGATAAGCTTTCCGCTTTGTCTACAGACGTGACATTAGATAGAGGCAGTGGACGGTATGGATGAAGAGGCCTTTTGTTTACTTTCCATTTTTACTCAGTCACTTCTTTTCCTCATTAAAAACCACTATTGATTGATATCAACTTAAATCTCAATCAGAATACAAAGAGCTAAAGCTTAAATTCTTGAAAACAGCAATTATGTATATATACAATCTATTTTTTTTAATGCAGTTGTTCTATATATACCACTCTATAACTTGTTATTATTTAACAATATATCACAGATGTTCTTTTAGGTCAGTATATTCAGATTCTCCCCATTCTTTTCTCAATGCCTGCACTGTATTCCATAGTAAGGATGCATCAAATTTTATCTAAATACTCTCCTTTTGTTAATTATTTAGGTCATCTGCATTTTGTTTGCTTTTTAATAATACTGCAATGAAACTCCAAGTCAGCAAGCAAATTGATAACACTAGTGAGAACTATTTCTATAGATCAGATTCTTAGAAATTATAAGTTGCATCAAAGTATATGTATATTATAAATATTTATAAGTTCACCAAACTGTTCTGCAAGAATGTAAAGATGGAAGTTAAATGCAAAAATGTCAAGAGGGATTGAGTTCTAAGGTAATATAATGTGAGTTAATCAAACCTGTGATGAATCAAAAACCCTGGATCATAATTCTAGCCTTCAATAGCAATGCAGCACAGCAGGAAACACATCAGAGAGAGACGAATTACCCTAGCTGTGGAACCTGTCTTTTTAAAAACTGTTGAGTCTTAGGTTCCTATTACTTAACTCAATGAATATGTATTGAATACTACGTGTCAGGCTCTGTTCTAAGGCAATACAGATACATTAGTGAGTAAAAGAGACCAAAAAAAAAACCCCCCAAACAACAACAACACACCAAAATCCTTACCCTTACCAGTATGCATTCTAGTGGGAGACACAGGCAATGAGGAACATGCATAATAAATAAGTAAATTAAACAATACGTTAGAAAATAAGTACAATGGGGAAAAAAATAGATCAAGGTAAAAAAAAAAAAAAACCAACTAGGGGTTGGGGGGTGCTGCATTTTCAAGCTGGTCAGGCCAGGCCTCACTGAACATGACAACTGGGCACAACTTTTGAAAGAAGTAAACTAGAAGTTTATCTGGAGGAAGATCATTATAGTTTCCACCCACAAAGAGGAGCTACAAAAGCTGAGCAGGAATGCACCTGTCCTGTTCAAAAATCAGAGAGGTTTTTTAAAAGAAGTAAGAGCTAAAGAAGTAAGAGCCGGAGAGAACGGGAGAACTGAGCTCAGAGGGGAGACGGGGTGGCAGGGCAGTAGCGGGCAAATCCTACAGGGTGCTGTAAGCCACTGAAGGAGCTTCTCCTGATGCAATACACCCAGCCACATGCATTAGTCACACCACTCAAAAAGTGGAAGCAACAAAGCGTGGCATATACAGACAATGGAATATTACCATTCAGCCTTAAAAGGAATGAGATTCTGTATGTGCCACATGAATGAACCTGAAGACATGATGTTATGCAAAAGATGCCAGACACAAAAGGACAAATATGATGACTCCACTCACACGAGGTCCTCAGAATAGGCAAATTCATTGAGACACAAAGTAGAACAGAGGTTACGCGGGACTGAGGGGTGGGGAGAAAAAGGAGCTATTGTTTAATGGGTGGTTTCTGTTTGCTGCGAAGACAGTGGTGATGGCTGGACCATACACTAAATGTACTTACTGCCACTTAACTGTATACTTAAAAATAGTCAAAATGGTAAATTTTATGTTGTGTGCATTTTACCACAGTTGATCTCTAACAAAATGCCACAACTTATGCATATCAATATTAGAGAAGGAGCTATTGTGAATTACTTTTCCAAATGAGGAGCGGTCTCTTTTTCTGAGAAACTAGAGAGTCATTTTGATGGACTTCTAAATACATACTTCTTGCTTCTATATAATTGAAAATAGTGAATATTCCTAATAATACATTATATATAATAACTGTATTATAATAGGGTGCCTTGAGGAGTGCCTTAAGTTCAGAGAACTATTAAATAAATGGATCCCTATCACTCTGATTTATCTAGATAATGTTAGCCATAAGTATTTTTTCCTGCACCTAACTACTTATTGTGGTTTTCACTGCCATCCTATAGCTCTCCACATTATTTGGCGCAACATGCCAGGAAACCTAGAAACCAAGTTTGTAATGATATGTATAAATAATAGCTAGAGTTACTAAAATCCTTAGATACTCTTATGCATATATGTCTTAAGACTCAGCATGAACTTTTCTTTACTCCACGGTAATAATGTTGGACAAAACTTCCAATTATGCCATCAGCCATGGTAAGCCAGTGATAATTTTTCCAAATTAAAGAGTTATAGGACCGTATTTCCCCGCCCCCGCCCCGGATTGAATTACGACTTAAAGCCAAGGATAAACTTTCACTGAAAATCAAGTTCTTAAGAACACTCTATTACTGAAGATCCTGGATTGCTTTACTAGGGCAACGAATGCTTTGAACTACATATTTTTCTTTATTTTCCAGCAAGCCAGATGGGGAGAAAACAATCAGATGCTAAAAAAAAAAAAAAAAAAAGATGTTTGTTGAATTTTGTAAAAATTACGTTAAACAAATGTTGGGAAAGACAAAATAAATGAGAAAAAGGCAAATCTAACAAAATATCTTAAGTCAGAAACAGACAGAAGAAAAGCTTTTAACAGTGGACCAAAAGGACAGATGCCAAACAAAGCTCCCAGTGGAGAAGAACACAATACGAGAATCATAGAACAGGCCAGAGTGGTATAGAATGCGATCACAGAGTTAAAAAAACTTACACAAACAGGACTGTAAAGTAAGACTCTCCAAAATGAAACCAAAATAAAAGCGAAAAAGTAAGGGCCTCTCCGAGGCTAAAAAAGTGAAGTTACCAGGACTGGCCAGAAGTATACTAAAATTCAAATATAAAGGTTTTAAAGGGAAGGGCTTTGGACCAGAATGAAAAGGACAGCAGTAGTGTGGTCGCCTTATGACAAAGTGAGCAGACCAGAACCATGATCTACTTTCTCCTGCATCTGTACACACAGATCCCAGATCTCTCCTCACCAGGCACAAGACATGTCTGCATCTGTGCTGCTGGTGTACTCTGTGCTGCATAAAGACAGAAGTAAGGCAAAGCAGGAGAAAGGGCCCAGAGGACTCATGGAGAAAACCTCATGGCTCTTTCTATGCCTGGGTGATAACAATAAAGGGGCTACTGGAAATCTATCAAAGACGGGGTTTTGAGCTCTGTTTATTCCTGCTACCAAGCCCTGTCGGTGGCCACGTACTCTGTCAACGGAGCCTACTTGACTGTAGCACCCAGGGCTAAATGAAAAACACACTTCTGTAATACTTGTACCATTAAACATTTATCAACCATATTCACATTTTTGGTACTTCCCTTTGTGTTTCCTGGCTTTAAAACAAGCATGACAATATATAATATTCAATACTGAGTAAGTCTCAAGTACTTTACAAAACTAACACTTTACAGTTTTATAGTTTTTTAAAAAGAAAGTGGAGATGTACATAATAAATATACACGCTTAAAGTAGAAAAACTGAAGACTTACCTAATAACACTTTGAAAATAATAACTCTACTTCTATTTTACAAGCTATCAGACAACATTCTTCAATGCAAGCAATTGGAAATAATCTCTATATACAACACAAATTACAGAGGGCCATGAACATAGAGAATGTGGAGAAGAATTCTGGAGTTGTGCTTTCCAATACGATAGCCACTAGTCACATGTGGCTATTTAAGGGCAAATTTATTAAAATTAAGAAAAATTTAAAATTCAGTTCCTCAACTGTACTAGCCACATTTCAAGAGTGCAACAGCCACATGTGGCTACTATACTGGACAATGCAGATACAGACCATTTCCACATCTCAGAAAGTTCTATTGGATAGTGTTATTCCAGAGTAATGCTATCTGGAACTAGGGAGACGGCACATGCAATAGACATTGACTACTATCTTCAAGATTTTCAGATGTGAACTATATTCATAAAGTCACAATAGATAAAACAAAATAATAACCCCTGGGTCTGTGAGAATCGTATAAAATCATACAATAATTCCCATGGTTTCCTTTTGCTTTTTAATTTGGCCTGCTCTTTTGGTTAATAGACTTGTGAATCAGCATCACAGTTCACTTGGCTCGAGCTGCCTTGTGTCTCGGGTGAAGGGCAATCTGCAGTGCTACTGTGCTGGTCTCACATGGTTTTCATCAGTAATATAGAAAACTATATTTTGTTTTTATAGGTATAGATCTTCCTGTACCATCAAAACAATACCAATTCATAAATTATTTTAATTTAAAGAGACTAATGGTATATATGCAAGGTTAAATATTCATCTTACAGTGAAGATTCCGATTATCTATATCTTCTATGGCTTTTTTGAAAGGGACTTTATTTGCAAAAAGGTTTTTTGATAGCAGTATTTGAAACTTTAAAGTCCTGTCAAATAAAAATAGATTTCTGTTTCAAAGACTTTTTACTTTTTATTCCAATTATACTGAGATCTCACTGACGTGCAGTACTGTTTAAGGTATACAGCACAGTGATTTGATGCCCATTCACCATGAAATGATTATCATAGTAAGTTCAGTGAACATCTCATACGGATGCCAGATTAAAGAAACAGAAAAAAAAAGTATGTGTGTGATGAGAACTCTTAGGTTTTCTGCTCTTAACAACTTTCACATACAACATCCAGTATTGTTTTTATATTTATCATGTTGTATATTACATCCCTAGTACTGATTTATCCTGTAACTGGAAATTTAAAATACCTTACTCCAACGCAGTCCTCCTTTACAAAGGCTTACTTTTCAAAGCAATTTTGTGGATTCAGAGACTAAGTGAAGCCTTAAAATTCTTTTAAACATTCAGACAACAGTTTCTCAATTCACGTTTTGAAGATGATTTAAGCTTTTATACAACCATGTAAAAACTTACTTCAAAATTAAGGTCTCGAATCAAGATATCTCCATTTGGCGTTGCTAAAGGAACATGATCAAATCTATAGAGGAAATTAATAAAAAGAGAATAGTTTGACATTAAACACTAAGTAGATGTAGCTGAAAGAGAAAGGCTACTGTGTAGTTTAACAAATCTGTACATACTTTATAATGTTATCTGTATTGATGATTTCTCCAATTCCAGGTATCAAGGGAATATCTTGTGCTCCTTCAACACATTAAATGGAAAAATAAGTATTAAAGCATCAAGTCATGTCAGCAAAAACGTATGTGACTGAGTGCCTTCATATTTACCCTTTTCCTGTTGTGAGACCATAGTGCGTTCATATTTGCCCTGATTTAAATCCTTTAGTACTTGCATTAATTCTGTAATCCGAGCAGTAAAGCTGGAATTAAAAAAAGAAAAAGAAACGAAGAAAGCCATAAGCAAAACTCCAAAGGCTATCATATCTTTTATTTTTTATTATTTACTTGAATATAATTGACATGTAACATCAAGTTCTTTTATTTTATTTTATACAAACCTGACTTAAGTTTCTAAACTTATTATGTAGTTTCAATGAAATCACTTAAAAGAATTCTCACCAACATTAATGATATTATACAAGTATTAGTGATACTATACACATTTTACTATTATGGTTTAGTAGGAGAGCAGGAAGATGGGGCTAAGAAAAGAGGTCTCATAGGATCCCACCGCAACAGATACTGACTTTATTAATAGGCAAGTCAAGAAGGTTGTCTGCCACTAGAACTTTAAGGAATTTTCCAGTAAATACTAAAAAAGGACACACGCTAGTGGCATTTCTTAGGTCGATGAAGCATGAAGCCTGAGTCCCTGCTGGGAGGGCTACACAGCCTTGGATAAAGCTGGCCTTTCTCTCTGAGGACATCATTTATTCTAAGTATGCCATATGCACACTACTTTCCTGCAAACAGGGAAGAATTGGGGAGATCCTTCTCCTTCTTCCTCTGAAGAGGGGGAAAGATGAAGTGTTCTTAATATTAGAGAGAAATCACTGTGGTGATGATAAGAGAGAAATCAAAACTACTGACAAGAAGTTGAAAAGTATGAATGGCATGATGGTCGAGGAGAAAGCATTCTAACCAGAGAAGCAAACAGAATTGTTCTGTGAATAACAAGCAGAAACTTCCTAAAGGAATGGAAGCATTCTCTATGCCAGGAAATGTAAAGGCCTGAGGAAGTTATTAACAAGTTGGAAGAAAGTCAGCATTCTCAAGAAAGACTCCTCACAGGAGTTACAGCCTCTTCTATCTTGTCATAAAGGCCTTAACTGCTAAAGGAGTAGAGAAGAAGGGATATGCAAATTAATCACAGGCCTGGAAAAGAGCCAAAGTCATTCAACTTCTTCAGATAACCTGAAACTTAAGGCTTTTTTTTTACATTATGTGTTGTCTTAAATACCATACCAAGCCCTTTATACTAGACTTTGAAATTTTGAAATATTTAATCCATTTGATGGTCTAAGAATAATTTTACCAGACACCCTGACAGGTTTACAACTGGACTTAGAGCTACCACAAGGTAACTTTTTCTTTTTTTTTCCCATTAAAATAAACTTCATCCTTGCTTATGCATTACCAGTACCAAAGGGCGAAGGGGAAGAAAAGTCTGGTAGAGGACAAAAAAGTCCAAATGAAAAAATTTTATTAACTAACTTAATTTTCTGTAAATTAAGGAAAGACTGCCATGATTCAACATTCCCCATCTTATTGAATACCAGTATTCACAGAGCAGACAGCTGGAGAACAACTAACCTAGCTACCTAAAATAGCTATCTTAAGGAAACATGAAAAGTATACTATCAGAAAAAACTCTTCCTCATTTTCTATCAAAACCAGCTTCCAAGAGTAGGAAATATGAGGATTCAGGGGCTCCTTATCTCAACCTCAATTGGTCACAATCATTAAGGATAACATCTAAAAAAAAAAAAAAAGATTCTCTGCAGTTGCTCAGTATTACAAATCTTAACTTACCCAGCCAATCGAGTCATTTCACGGCCAGCCAAAACTATTCGACCCAGAGCCTGAGACATTCGCAAAAGCATTCTTCCACTCTGGTAGTAATCCTGAAATAGAAAGAAATATTAGTTTTCAGTTGTATTTCGAAGATTAAAACTAGCTTTTTTCACATTTTTTATTTTTAAGAGTTCAATTGAGTCTGACTGCCATTACCACTTTACCTCCAGAAGTTCCGAATGTGAGCTCTTAAGATGCCGAGGATGAGACAAGTCTAAGAAAGGACGACTGACGACTAGGTAACCAACCACAGTGGCAAGGTCTGCAACCAAACAGTTAAGGTTGAAAACCACAACAACACCTCACTTTCCCCACGAATCCCATTCTACCATCTCTTTTAAAGCATACTTACATTTGGCAATTATGCTGTCAATGAAGCCCATAGAGAACCGAAACAAGATGAAATTATGCAGGTGCTCCACCTGACAGAAAGCAAACACAAAATACATACACACTTCCCATGTATTAAGGGAAATTAATCTACCATGAGGACGAAAGAAACTGTATAATTTATGTATTCAACAAATATTTACTGAGTACCTATAATTTCTGATTACAGTATACATCACACTTCATTGAGCACAATGCTGATCACAGAACAGGTGCCAAACAAAGCCTTCATGAATCCATTTTTATGCAAACAGAGTGGAAAACATAAAGACTATGCGTGTGGTATCCCCTGCATGAAATAGTACAATGATACTGTATTCATAATACTGTCGGATACATACAGGCAAAAATTGATAATCAAAACAAAAAACAGAAACAGAAAGATAATTTAGGTGAAACTAGCTGTCTGGAAATAGCATTCAATGCTTTGCTTTAGTTGGAAACACCTGGTCTTTCTCTAAGACTTGTACTACATTCAATTTGAGCCAAGTGCTAATGTAACGCCGCATAGCTTGAGTCTGTAGTTTTAATCTCAGCATGCATTACCCCAAATTTGCAAATCTAAAAATGTATTTTATTCTGCATTTTTAATGTTCTTGACTTTTTCATCTTTCAGATTACTCAGGCCCTGCAAGATCTGCCACTGGGCTCCATCTTCAACCTCATCTGCTGCTACTTTGCTCTTTCTCACTGAGCTCCAGAAATACTGGTTCCTCAAACATGCTTCTGCCTCAGGCCTTTGCTCGCCTTGTTTCCTCTGTCAGGATTACTGTTTTCCTAGATATAATTGCCACCTTCAAGAGAGACTTTCTTGTCATCCTAAATTGCCTGGCAATAGCCCCCATCACACTCTACCACTTGATCCCATTTTATTTTTGGTCACAGAGTTCACTATGACCTGAAAGCATATAAAATATTTGTTTACTTGGTTATATCTCCCCCACTAAAATGTGGGTTTCCTGAGTACAAGGTAGCTTGCTCTTAATATCTTGTGCAAAAGAACAATGGCTGGAACAATTATTCAGTGAATGCCAGATGTTATATATTGAGCTCAGTGATGAAGATGCAACAGTGAATAAGAAGACAAGGTTCCTGAGCTCATGGAATTTACATTCTAATGAAGACAACCAGTAAAAAAACAAGATAATTAGAAATTGTAATGAATGCTTTTAAGAAAAACAGATCATTAAAATGGGAAGTAACTGGTGAAGGTCATTTTAGATGGATTAATCAAAGAAGACATGGCCCCCAAAGGTGTTAACTTTGGGGCTGAACTCTAATGCAAAATCATGGGCAAGCTATGTGAAGAGTGAACTAGTTAATAGCAGTCCCTTAGACAATTACCATAAATGCATTTTATCAGTGAATGCTATCAAATTTCAGTCATGTTAAACATAAAAAAGACAAAAATTCAATTTCTTTAACCTTAATTTAAATAATTTAAAATAACAACTTCTTTAACCTTTAAAAATCACCTCAAATATGTATTTGATTTCAAAACTTTCCACTAAAATGTAAGCTCCTTAAAGGCAAGATTTGGTCCATTACACACCACTGTCACCTGGACAAGCAAGACACCTTTAGGTGGTGCTCCGTATCTTCTGAATGAATAATCAACAAAATTAACTAAATTCAAATCTTCCACGTGGCAAGTAGATAAAAACCGAAGCATAGTTTGCATACAGTTTACATAAGAAACAATGTTTATATTCTAAGTAAAGGGTCAGCAAACTATGATCCACAGTTCATAGGCAGCCTGCCACTTACTTTAGTAAATAAAGTTTTATTAGAACACACCATATCCATTCATTTACATATGGCTACTTTGAAGGAGAGAGTTGAATAGTTGCAAGAGAGACCACAGGGCCCGAAAAGGCCATACGTGGTACTTATCTTGCCCACTATAGAAAATGTTTGCTGAACTGTGCTCACAGTATTCCCAGGAACAAATTCTTTCTGTAATTATCACTAAATTTATCATTAAATAAGACTCGTAAGTAACCACTTCAAAAATACACTGATAATTATTTTAATAAATCTACCCATTTTAATTACTGGGCAGCTTAACATATTGGTTTGATAGTTTTTAGGAAAACACAGCATAAAAATTCTTTATAGGTATTTAAAAATAAATGTTTGAAAGATTAAAGGTATATACATATCCTGGCACAGGTCAAAATTTTTTTTTCCATACATACATGAGCCTCCAACATGTTATCTTACCAGTTTTTGGAAGACTGAGTGGATTGTCTGCTTTTCTCTTTTATTTCCATTGTAAAAGGCAACTTCTTCACTATTAAGGAAAACAGTTTAGCAATTAGTTTTAATGCTACTTAAGCCTAGAAAATAATTTAAAATACCATATTTACTGACTAAGTATTTGTATATAAATGGACACTCTGTGACTAACAGTTTAGTGGATACTTCTCAAGCCATGATCTGTACAGAGCTCAACTGATCAGAGCACAGGAATATACACCTGACGGCATCACAGGCGGCACTAGTGACACGAGCTGCATATCCCACCTGCAGCCTGGCTGGAAAAGATGTGCTCAGCTAGTTCTCAGAAAAGTGAATAAAGAAACAAGAAGGAAGATGCCATGATATAGGAAAGCAGGACTGGGACAGCCATCTCAGGCTACAAACTGGGTAAAGATCCAGCCAGAAGGGAAAGGAGACAACAAGAGTTAGGAAGAAAACAGGTAGTGGTGCATGACACATAGCCTTTAAAGGACAGAAAAACTAATTCCTGCCCGCCTGACAGTTGCCAGCTCCCAGGAGGCCTAGCTGCACAGCTGCCCTTATTCTTGGAGCCCCACCATAACCTCACAACAATCCCCGTTTCCTTGAGCTGATCTGAACGGGTACACAGGGGCCACAACTATCTTGAAGGTGAAGGTCAAGTCGCTCAGTCGTGTCCGACTCTTTGCGACCCCGTGGACTGTAAACTACTAGGCTTCTCCGTCCATGGGATTCTCCAGGCAAGAATACTGGAGTGGGTTGCCATTTCCTTCTCCAGGGGATCTTCCCAACCCAGGGATCGAACCCGGGTCTCCCGCATTGGAGGCAGACGCTTTAACCTCTGAGCCACCAGGGAAGCCCACAACAATCTTAACTAGGTAAAAAAGAGCATTTTATGACTGAAGAAAGGTTCAGTGTAGTTAATCTGCAGAGGTCATGCAGCTGACAAGTTAAACAGCTGAGATTATAACCTGTATCTGACCCTAACATCTAGTTTTCTGCTCTACCCAGACTGATGCAAACTGTCCAAGCAAAGTATCTCTTACAGCAGAAGAAAGGAAAGATTTACGTACGAGTCTAGAAGGCAGGGTTAAAAAACAGTATTTCTTAAAAGTCTCTTCCCCCGCCTCAAAAATTTATGTGAACATTATATTCTAGTCTAAAATGTACCTGTATTTTTTTTGCATCATAAAAACAAGGTAGCCCTTACCTCAACACCTTTTAAGTAAATTAACTTTCCATACAGTTGCATCATGTTTGACCAGCCTTTCCCAGTTTCCTTTATACAATAATAGCCCCAGGGAGAAGGCAATGGCACCCCACTCCAGTCCTCTTGCCTGGAAAATCCCATGGATGGAGGAGCTTGGTAGGCTACCAGTCCATGGGGTCGCTAAGAGTCTGACGCGACTGAGCAACTTCACTTTCACTTTCCACTTTCATGCACTGGAGAAGGAAATGGCAACCCACTCCAGTGTTCTTGCCTGGAGAATCCCACAGACGGGGGAGCCTGGTGGGCCACCGTCTATGGGGTCGCACAGAGTCGGACACCACTGATGCGACTCAGCAGCAGCACCAGAGAGCCCCAGGGTATCAGAATCCTAGTTTAACACAATTCTGTACCTAAAATTTCTTAATTCCTTCTGGCTCCTCCACACATTACGTCCATTGAGAAAGGAGAAAACTCTTGTTTTCAAACAAGGTGAAAACTCTACTTTTCCTGAACATTTTACCCTAAATTTCAAACCTGAAAGCTCAGAACTTCCAAAATACTAACAGCTGCCTATTCAGCATCTTTTCTCTTTCATATCCCTCCTCCTAAGAGAATCCCAATTTTCCTAAAGTTTTGTATCCTTTTCTAGGCACCCAAATGGTTGAGAAATAGCCTCAAGCCCCAATCCAAAGTGGAAAGAGTTCCAACTGATCTAAGCCAGTGACTTTGCTGTAACTGCTTTAGTGATAATTCTGGCCAATGAGATGTGAAAAGAAAGCTGTTTGGGGGCTTCCCACTCTCTTAAAGAGACAGCAAAAGCGGCTGCTTTTGTTTCTGGACTTTTTGCAAGGGACGACGGCTGGTGGATCTAGATTTAGAGCTGCTTTTGCCATCCTGTCATCAGAAAAAGAATTAGCCAGAGGAAAAAGGGAACATATAGAGGACAGAGTCAGGAGAAGAGTCAGACACCCTGATCATGCTGTGCCTGGAGCTGGTCCATCTTAAGAGTTTTTATGTGAAGTAGTAAATGTCCTTATTGTTGGAGCCACCCGAGTCAGGGTTTTCCATTTCTTGCATTGGAAAACATCCTAGCTAATACCTCTTTCATTCACTTGGCAAATCACCTCTGTACACAACCTTCTATTCTTCTGCCTCCCTACAACACAAAAAGCCTATTTAAAACCAGTATGTACTGTTTTATCAATCCAAGGAAATGAAGGAAGAGGGAACTTTTAAAAGACCATTTCCTAACTAATTTTGTAATGCCAACAGGGTAGTAAATAAATATCAGGACCCTCAAAATGACTTAAGGTTGACAGATCATCAATACATGAGAAAATTTATTGAGTACCTGCTACACATTAAAAACAGTGCTCAAAGTTTTATATATATCATATTAGTCCTCATGACAACCCTGAATTAGCTACCTAGTGTAAATAAGAAAAGTGAAACTATAAGTAACTTTCCAAAAGTCATATATTATATAATTGATAGGTGGAGAAGGTAGATGCTGGCTCTAAAGCCCAATACTTCTCCCTACTTTGGATTTTTAAACTATCTGGAAAATAGACAGAGACACATGCAAAGAGACTGCATTAACTTTGAGTGCTCCAAATACAGACTCAAACAAAAAACACTTGTGGATAAACTGAGATAAAATTTTCTTTGAAGAAGTAAGTAAATTTGAATTTAAATTTCTGACTTTGCTTTATGTGAAATTAACAGAAAATTAGCCAACAGAAGACACAAAGAGGTCAATCAGGGATACTAAATAGTTAATAAGAAAAAGGGTTAGAAATGTAGTTATTAAGATAACTACTTAATAAAACCAATATCCTTCATAACGTATATTTTCAAAAGAAGTAAATACGCAGGGACATAATTTCAGTAACAGTGTTACTAGATTTTTTGGAGTTGGCTTACATGACTTCAATATCCACACAAAGGGATTTTTAGTACAGTTAAATACATTTAATACATTTGTCCTTACCTGTTTGTGATGAGCCGAGAATTAACATATCTATACTCTCCTTCAAGTTTTTGCTCAGTTATTGTCATCTTACCAATGGGTCTTCTAATTCGAGTTAGGAATAGCCCAGAAACAAGCAAGTAGGCCATCATGCTTGCTGGGCCCTGATACAGGAGAGAAAGATACACAAAGATCAAGGATAGAATAAAGTCACTGAATGCAACATGCACAGTTTATAATTACCTCCAGTGACTTTGAAAGAAATCACTCTTTTGACTTTTCCCCTTGTTTCTTTTCTAAGAAGATGCCCACTGGGCCTCTTTGTCTTTACTACTCATCTACTTCTCCCACCATACGTCTCTCCCCCAGCTCTCCCAAATTTGCTCATTTAAAAACTCCTAATTGCAGTCCTCCCTCTTCCGAGAGCATCTAAAAACTCTTCTGATGGAGCTCTTCTTGATATTCTTGATCCCACAATAACCTGCAGAACTCTTTCTCACCTTCTCACTGACCGTTAGTATTGCCTGAGGTTTCCTTTTCTTGCTCCCTTTGCCTCTGAAATTTATCTCTCTAATCCCATCACTCCTAGATACTGTTTCCAAATATTTACTGTACATCTTCAGTTTACTTCTCTGTAGAACCTCAAGCTCAATTCCCTCAAATGAGCTCAATTTGTCTTTCCCTTCTCCAGCATCTTGCTTCTAGCTGCCATACTTTCTAATGTGGTAAAGTACCTCCATGTGCATCGACCCTTCCAAGAGAGAAGCTTCAAGCTTGCCTTTTCAAACTCTGCATTCCCATACATATCCTTATGTTCTGCCATACGGAAATCATTGTTTCCTGAACATGCTACTCAATGAAGTTGTTCTTCTGTCTAGCAAGCCTGACATATCTAAAAAAGGCCGACTCATCCTCAAAGCAGCTCCAATATCACCTCCAATTCTTCTGGACACTAAAGACATTATTCACACTTCCACTACTGGGCTTATCACTGTCCATTACAACTGTTTGACTATCTATCCTTTCACCAGATCATAACTCCTCTTCGGTAGGAACTGTGTCTTACTCACCTTTTTATTCAGACAGTGTATATGGAATATAGCGTGTATTATATTGGAATATGGTGTGTATTTTTTTTAAATTCAATGTGACTGATTCAATGCATTTCAATAATTACTAGAAGTATGGACAAAAGAGATAACTAAAGCATACTTTCTAACTCTAAGAAATACAAAATCAGAAAATAAGAATATATGGAGACATTTTAAAATATAAATATAATACTTAAATGTTACAAACATGTAATAAGTATCATAAAAAATTATACCAATAAGAGGCATTAAGGCTATTTACTTATTTATAGTAAAAACAAGTTATAAAAATGATTTAACCCAGCTTATGAGGTATCAAAAGGTTAGGAAGATAGACAAGAAAATTAAAATAAAACACTACTTTCCCCAATGTTTTGAACTGGAACAAAGATCACTATATAAATTATTTATTAATAACCACAAAAATATATACATACATATGTTCATATATACATAAAACAACCACATTATTATATGATTGTTATAAATATATAACAATAATCTTACATATTAAATGACTAAAGTTAGACTTCAATAAGAATACTCAGAACATTTAAAGATCTTACCAACACAAATGTCAGAGAGACCTAATAAGATGACCTCATGGGACAGTCAACAATTTATATTATTATAAAATACTATTGAAACTGTTACAGTCATTCTAAATGTAATTAAACATACATATTTCATATTAAAATAGCTGTCTCCAAATCTCTTTTTAGGCCATGAAATAAAAAAGAAAGTGAAAGTCGCGCAGTCGTGTCTGACTCTTTGCGACCCCATTGACTATACAGTCCATGCAATTCTCCAGGCCAGAATACTGGAGAGGGTAGCCTTTACCTTCTCCAGGGGATCTTCCCAACCCAGCAGTCGAACCCAGGTCTCCCACATTGCAGGCAGATCCTTTATCAGCTGAGCCACCAGGTAAGCCCAGGAATACTGGAGTGGGTAGCCTATCCCTTCTCCAGCGTATCTTCCCAACCCAGTAATCAAACCGGGATCTACTACATTACAGATGGATTCTTTACCAGCTGAGCTACCAGTGAAGCCCCTTTTAGGCGTTACCTTGCAACAATAAATACAGGTGTGTTCAATGTTTAAGCATTTCTGGTTATTAAACCCACAAAAATTTGCCAAGTGTCTGGCTTAAGAAAAACTGAAAAGCTGAATCAGAAAACTTTAAAAATCTCTAGTAGAATATTATTTTATAACCAGACTTTATTAGCTACACTTGTAAAATTATACTCTTTGAGATACATAAAAATTCCAACAAACATCCAGCTATTCACAGTACAGTATTATAGCAATTTAAAAGATAGAAAAAGTAAACTCACCTGAGCTCCTATTGCACTCGTTAACCTGAAGATATACAAAACTATGTCTAAAAATGGCTGTAAAATAAAAATCAGAAGGCACAGAATTAAAAAGAACAAAACTGCCTACACTGATAGCTAATAAACATGTTAAATATACAATGCTAGTCAACATTCAACACATAATTGTCAACATGTAGAGTTCTCACTATGTATAAGGTACTGTACAGTACGCAGCTTGATGAATACATAAAAGACACAGTTCTTATTCTCAAGAAGCTCAAAATGGAGACAGCCTGACCAATGTCTGCTGCTGCTGCTGCCAAGTCACTTCAGTCGTGTCCGACTCTGTGCAACCCCATAGATGGCAGCCCACTAGGCTCACCCGTCCGTGGGATTCTCCAGGCAAGAACACTGGAGTGGGTTGCCATTTCCTTCTCCAATGCATGCAAGTGAAAAGTGAAAGTGAAGTCACTCAGTCATGTCAGCCTCTTAGCGACCCCATGGACTGCAGCCCACCAGGCTCCTCCATCCATGGGATTTGCCAGGCAAGAGTGCTAGAGTGGGTTGCCATACTGACCATCAATTAGGGAAAATATTTACCACTTTCCATCAACTAAGACAGCTCTACTGTGACAACTAATCATTTCTTACTTAGCAATTTCTCAGTGTAGTATAAAGATGCAAGAAAATGATCTGAGTTATAACCCCAAATCTACTACCTGTTTTTCTGGTTTCTATATATCTTCATCTGAAAAATGAGAGACTCTTTCTGCTCTTGATGTTGGACTCATTCTGCTCTTGATGTTGGACTTTATCACATCTATATGTTGAAATATGTTGAGTAAGTTTATAAATCTAATTTTATGATCTAAAACTCAAGCTCCTAAAACTAAAATAACATTAACTTACTGCTCTTCACATAGAGACAATTTAATTGATGTAAAAGCTGTACATATTTTGAAGTGTTTTTCAAGAAACCTAAGTTGTGTTCATTTAAGTCCACAGCCACCTTTTCTAATATCTACATCATTACTAAGGTAGATGGGTTGGTTCATAACTGGCTTGTACTAAGATGAACCTCTTCTTTCCTATCTTATGAACTATCAAGAAGTTAGGCATACTTACCTGTACATATAAAGTTCAACTGCACTTAAATTACTGACAAAAATGATGATTCAATTTAAGTCAGAGTTCAAACAATTACATATTTTATAAAGTAAATCTGCTGTAGTATATAGCACCACTATAATTAGTTAGTTAACATTTTTCTTTATTGCAGATGTGATAAGTCCTGAGCTATGGACTAACTCAAGTGCCAAGATGTAATAAAGAATGCACAACAAGGTCTACAAAATTACAAGAATAATATACACAGCACCTCTCCTTCCCCAACCACCACACACACACATGGAGAATAAACTTTAAAATGTGGTAAAAGGCAGAGGAAAAAGGCAGCTGGATTACCAAGCAATTTGTTGCTACCTCAGTTTCTAGAGTTTGGATCAGTAAAGACTTAAAGAGAGCTAAATAAAGGACAAAGTTTGACATGAAGTGAAAAGGCATCTTAGTAGTAGGCCTGTCAAGAGGGGTAAAGTTCTTGTGAATACACATTACTTTTCTAAGACCCACCTATCCCTCTTCATCCACATGGTTGAAGAGGAAATATTCCTAGTCTTCCATTGTGACCCAGCCCCTTGTATACAGTTTTCTGTCTCAAGACTGGATACTTGGACCAACTGTGGCCCAAGGCAAGATACTATAAGTGGTCCACTTCGAGACAAGCTCCGACCACAGACCAAGAGCAGTCATATGGATCAGATGGGGGATGGGGCATCTGAGAGGAAGGGGGGCGGGGAATGCTAGGCAGACAGTCTTTGAGACGACCACTGCACCTCCCAGCTAATGCAGGAAGTAAAGGCAAAGAAAATGGCTTAATGAGAAAATCACAGCAAAAACTGTAAGGATGGTGAGATAAGAAGAGTAAGTAAGAGCTGATACAACCAGCATGAAGAAAACTGGTTAAGGTCAGAGTCAAAAGCTCTGGCAATATTCTGGAAAGGGGAAAAAACAGTAATTAGAAAAACTGAAATATACTAATATCTTATGAAACTTTTTTGACTATTACTTACATGAGCTATTAGAATTAGAAATACTGAAGCAGAGAAATGAGTAGGAAGACGTCCACGCCTAGGGTTATGGTTGTGCATTAAAAATAAATTGACCATTAAACTTTAACAACTGCCAGAAGTACACAGGTCGAAAGTCAAAAAATCCAAGTTTCTGCTATTTTACTGAAATCAGCCCGCAAAATTCTCATAAAATCTTTATGAGACACTAAATTCTCAGTTCTTGGCCAAGGCACCTCACAATAATAACTTAAAAAATTAAGTAATTGTAGTTAAAATCATTATTAAGAACTTTATAATATTTTTATAAAAGCATTAAATACTTACAGGCTGCTATCATGTTCATCATATACATTTGCTTAGATTCAAAATTTAGCGAATTAACAACAAAAACAGACAAACTTACCTTACTAAGATTTGAATACAGATCAACTACACTATTGCAGAACTTTTCTACATCTTGCGTAAGCAGCTGGTCTGGATTAGCTATTCTGTTGTCCAGATTTCCCATTTTATAATATGTGAAAGCTCTAAAATAACAAGAAGATGAAGACTTTAAAACAAATGATTCTAAACAACAACAAAATCACGTTATACTATGCAGTGCAAATTTGTAGAAACAAAAAAATTTGGAGCTAGAAGAGGACTTAAAGATTGTCCTAATTTCTTTTAGAGATGAAGATGCCAGTCTAGAGAAGGATGGTTTGCCAGTTAATGGAAGAGTAAGGATTAGATTCCAAATAGTTGATCTTTCCATATATGCTTCCGGTTCAAGAGCAATTCACTTGAAAAACATATCTAATAAAAAAGAAACACTTCTATATCTCATTATCATAAGTGTTATTTTTAAAGTATTTTTAATATAAAATTAGGTTATCACTTACTGGAGATACTCCTCATAGAGGTACTTGGTTAATCTTACTCGGAAGCACAGTTTGAGCTCATTTAACCCAAACTTCAAGAAGTTATTAACCAGAGAAATCTAAAACAAACAAACACAAATTATTTAGTTTTGCTTCATTTCTACTTATGAAATCATAATTTATTTCCCTATCATTGGCTTTGTCCCCAAATCCTATAATTTTTTAATAACTGATAGTTTGAATTGATATATTTCAGTTCTGTTTTACTTAACATTCCCAAACACACAAAGAGAATATGCTACATCAAATGCAATTAGCTATTCCCCTTTACTTGAAAATTAATTTTGAAATATATTAGTATTAATTATAAAAGAATCTTGCAACTTTTTGCGGTGGGGAAGCTGTGTATAAACAAACAAAAGGCCAAATTTGTCACCTTTTTATTCAATGTAAAGAACCTGCTTCAGGAGTACTGACATTAATGCTTAGTATATCTTTTCTTTGCTACTACCAGCACTACAATCCTAGCTAATGGAATACTATACACACCACATTTGCATCTGTTAAAGAAAAAGAACGACAAGTTTTACACCAATTAATGCCATTTTCTAGATTATTTCTGGAGTCACCTTTACTCTTTTCTACCACTGTATTAAAATTAATTCTTCCATAGTTCTAAAGTCACATTTGCATAAAAATTTTGTCAAGAAAACACTGGTCTGCTGAATTTTAGTCTTTGACACCAGTGCTGCTTAATTTTCTCTTTTAGAAGGTTTTCCATGTATGACTATCCTCAAGCTTTATTAAATCTGACATATTTTCTAATAATTAGATTTTACAATCAAGTAAATTTTACAATCAAGCTCCTCCCTATTACTCTTACACAAACAATACTAAAATTCTTATTGTGCCAATAAAATAAACACTCAAGCTAAGAAAATTACTTATGATTTGGACCACTTATCTTTATTTTTAGTAAATCCAGGCAATAAATTCCAATTCAACTTAAATCACATTAGTGGTTCAAGTAACAGTTTATAGCCCACATCAATGACTCTCAACCAGGATTTCTGCCCTCAGCTCACTGCCTCCACAACCTCACCTTAGCCCTCACCTATCTGGCAATGTTTGGAGACAATGAAGACATTTTTTGTCGTCACAGCTTGGGGAGCGATACTACTTCCATCTAGTGAGATGTTACTATGAGAAACCCTGGCCTAAGGGTCAGAAAACATCTTCAGTTGTACATACCCACAAATGATGCAAAAAAAACTGGTCCAAGCATAATTCCTTTAAGTTTTCCCATCTAGTATAAAGGTTTGCATTGATACATTTCCTATAAGTTACAAAACTAAACTTGAAAAAATTTAGCATATAAATCTTTAAAGAACTTAGTAAGTAAAAATCCTTAAAAGATTTTAGTAAGATGCAATTTTTTTCTATGTAAAAATTTTTAAAGAAATAACACTTACGAGAGGCATAGCAGCGATGAAGTTGAATAAGTATTTCTTGAAATCTTTTCTGCTACGACCAATGATACCACTGCAAACCACCACATGCAATGCATTAGTTGCAAAAGAAGCAATATTTGTCACAAAAAAAAATTCTTCTGTAAATCTCTAAAATTATTTTTGGAAAATTTTATTGAATCGAATCAATAAAAAAAAGATGCTAAAATCATTTTCTAACAAAAGCTTGAACTTTTGAAATTTTACCATTTAAACAGCTTGCCTGGAAATCACTCTATAAATGCCAAAATTAAAAAAGAATGACAGCTAGTTCTTTCCCTCATAAAAATGATAATTAAACAGCATGCTTAATTAAGCAGTCACAAAAGGGGTTTTATATGGTGAAACAATAAACTTCACAGACCCAGGAGTGGATCACTGTGGATAAAACAAACTAGCATTTGTTTGTTTTAAATATTTTAACATACTGATTGCCATTTGTATGAACTAATGGCAGGGAGACAGACTAATGAGAGATCAGTAAACCCTTCTTATTATAAAGGGCCAAGAGCAACCGTTTTAAGCTTTGCAGGCCATAAGGTCTCTGCTGCAACTACTCAATTCTGCTACTAGAGAGCAAAAACAACTATGAAAGCAATTAACTGTGATGATAGTGAGATTTCAATGAAACAAGATCTTTCATCTGTTTTTAATCTATTTAAAATATTTACTGTTTTTAAAATATCCACTAAGAATTTATTTAAAGGATTCTGCTTCTTTTAACCTAGAAAGCCAGGATATCATTATAAGTAAAGGATCTTTGACTATCAAAGGCACTAGTGAAAAAAATATAATTTATTTGATCATGTACTGTTTTTCCAAATAGTACTAATATTCCCCAAATATATTTTTAAAAACAATTGTGCTAAATGATTCAAACCTAGCTACACACACACACACACATACACACACACACACACACACACACACACAAATGACTGGGATACACACTGACAGAGAAATAATTTGCTTTTTATGAGGGAGTAGGTGAATAATGCCAAGTAACATGAACTGATCTTTTAGGGCAAAAAAATTCCATGGTCAAAGAAATTTGGGAAAACCTGAGTTAAAGCTAACAAATTTCTTTACCAAAGAGCCTCTCAAAGCTCTCAAGTATATTATACATCGTAAAGCTCTCTGAGATCGTTTTGCAGCACTGTAGCATTTCCTTCACCACAGCTAAGATTCCAAAGAACATATTTTGGGAAATGTCACTCTAGACCAATAGAAAAAGTAATAATCCAATCTTGACATAGCTGCTAAAAATTTAAAAAGAAAAAAAATTTAAGCTGAACTAGAAAAAAGTTAAAACAGAACCACACAAAAATGCTGTCTACAGCAATAAGAATATTAGAGATGAGAAGCAATTAAGACAGTACAAAAGTTTAGAGGTTTAAATCAAAACTGAACCAAACTTCACATAAAATCAAAGTGCTTTAGTGCCGCCCAAGCTGTGAAACACACAAGATTATCAAACACTGGTAAAGCACATGCCATCATTCAGCAATGGTTTACCATTGGAGTAGCAGCTATAAATTTAAAAAATGGTTTCTTGAATAAAGCTTTATTTCTGCTTATTATTCCGCTGCAAAAGAAAAATAATCATCAATAAAGAGTAACTTTATAGTAGTCCCAATCATAATTACTTCTAAAACATATAGGAATTAAGATAGTTTGGTAATTTTAAAATGCTGCTTACAGCCAAGAGGGTGAAAATAAAATATACATTTATGATTACATATGGCAGTATAGGGGAACAAATTTGCCAAAGTACATCTCTTTGGCCTCAGGCTAGTTTTAGGCTGATTATTTTTAAGAAACAGAAGTGTCAGGAAGCCTTTCTTTTTTGACTTCCCTTTAGCTCCCTAAAGAATTTAGAAAAAAGGGCCTGCTCCTAGGACAGAGCTATGACCACATTTATCTGCAAAGCACATGGGCCAAATGTGCTGAGGGAATCAGATATCAGAGTCCACTCTGAGTCCACTCTAAGTCTGGGCCCCAAGGCCCAGCAAACATTTGTTTACCAAACATTTATTTTTCCATCTTCATATAAATTGCCTGTCTCCCCTGTAAAGTTCCAAACCACTACCCCTAACACCCTCTTCTGTTTTTAGCTGAAGATGGTCTTTAAGATGAGGGCTTTGGCCATTTTGGAGAGTTATTAAGTTCTCCAGGGTCTCTCCCATGTATATATGTTATTAAAATTTTGTTTCATTTTCTCCTGTTAATCTGTCTCATGTCAATTTAATTCTTAGATCAGCCAAAAGAATCCAGGAGAGTACAGGAAAATTTCTTCCTCTCTAGCAACAGCAACAAGATATGAAGGATTATCTTCCATATCATAGGTCATATATCATAGGTCAACCTCTACCTATCCTATTAAAATTTGCCTCATTCCAAAGACATCAGTCACTGCTAACAAGTAAGCCTAAAAAATGTAAAGGATACTAAAATTAAGCACATCAAGGATCATAACAAGTCTCTTTGAGACTCTATTTTAGCAGAAGTGTATATGAATCTAAACACACTTTGGAAGAGTCAAAACAAATTTACAGTGTAGCTTTAGTAGCAGGTTAAACAAAGTGTTACTTTTTCAAATCAAATTGTTTTATATTACAAATTCACAGTATCTTAGAACTTGAAGTATGACCAAATATCAAATAACTCATGCAAAGCAGAAGCTCAAAAACATTCAGGAGAAAGTTAACAATTAACTTTTTAAATTTTTAGAGCAGAGAAAAGTTTATTGCAAGGTCAAGCAAGGAGAACGGGTGGCTCGTGCTCAAAACCCCCTGACCTCAACAATTAACTTTAAAACAACTGCTTTAGAACCCATGAGTGTATGTTAAGAATATAATGAGAAACGGAATATTTCCTGTCATATCAGTAAACAAAGGATGTCACAGTCATCAGCAACTGAAGCCACCACAGACGGTTAAGCTGCTGAGCCCTGAGGGTTCTCAGGAAGGAAAGAATACCTGCCATCTAGCAGCCATCAGGCTGCAGCTGCTCCTACAACGAGCTCTGATGAAAGCAGGCTCAGGATGTAAAAAACAGAACGCTGGCCCCAGATAGATGAGGTGCATATTAAAGGAATGATGAATTTCTGTGAGCCCAGACTCTTGCATTTTCCCATACATAGAAAAGCACTAAATTCCTTAACTTGGGATATTTGGTTTTCTTTAAGTAACAATAACCTCTTGATGTTCAGACAACCTGCCCTTTGCTGCAAAACTTCTATATAACCTGGCTCCTCGCCTCACCTCCTTGGAGTAGTTAGTTCTCTCTGGGTCACTGGAGATGCTGTCTCCCAGGTTTGAAGTCCTAAAAATTCCCACCGAATAAAACATAACTCTCAACTTTTAGGTTGTGAGTAATTTTTTATGTCCATGATAAGGAGATCCTCGTACTATTCTTGCAATATCTCAGCAAGTTTAAATTACAGCAAAATAATATGCTTCTTAAAACTCTTAAAATTTTTTTTCTTACTTTTTCTACATCTTATAACTAAATTTTAAAACTGAGTACCCAACAAGTTGATTACTCTGGCAGAATTATAAGCTGGCTCATGGTACGCAATAATTTCCTCTTATCTATCATCACCAATTCATCCACCACCTACTCTTAGTCTAGTCAAGGCTATGATTTTTCCAGTAGTCATGTATGGATGTGAGAGTTGGACTATAAAGAAAGCTGAGCGCCAAAGAATTGATGCTTCTGAACTGTGGTGTTGGAGAAGACTCTTGAGAGTCCCTTGGACTGCAAGGAGATCCAACCAGTCCATCCTAAAGATCAGTCCTGGGTGTTCAATGGAAGAACTGATGTTGAAGCTGAAACTCCAATACTTGGGCCACCTGATGCGAAGAGCTGACTCACTGGCAAAGACCTTGATGCTGGGAAAGATTGAGGGCAGGAGAAGGGGACGACAGAGGATGAGATGGTTGGATGGCATCACCGATTCAATGGACATGAGTTTGAGTAAACTCTGGGAGTTGATGGACAGGGAGGCCTGGTGTGCTGCAGTTCATGGGGTCACAAAGAGTCAGAGACGACTGAGTGACTGAACTGAACTACTCTTAGTAAGGCATTTTCTCCAGAGCATTCAATCTTTGAGAAAATTAAAATAAGCATCTATTTAATTAAAGTTGGAAATCCCTAGTTTAGAAAATTAAAAATTATTCTTTTAGGTTACAAAAACATGAAATCACAAAATCTGAGTAAAAGAGAAAAACCTTTTAAAAATAATCTTCTATACTATACCATGATTGTGCAGGGTTCTTTATATGTATCATGTGACATATTCTACATACATATCTAATATAATGTTCACAGTGGATGTAACCTGTTATTTTTGCCATAGGTAATTAATAATGCTATAGTTAGGAAGCCTATTTTTATTAACAGATATGGCATTTAAATAATAAGTAAAGCCAAAGGAAAAATATATAAAATTCTATAGTTTATAAAAGGACATAAAAGTCTTCTCTATGTTAATTATACAAAGGACTCAAATTACTTGTGCACAAAGCTCACAGAAAGAGAAATTAGCAATGAAACTGACCTTGCTAAAGTTGATGTGCTAGCAGCAATAAACAAACACTTCAATTATATTAACGCTTTACTTCTCAGGATTCTTTAGAAGATTTCTCACTGGGACACACACACACACAGACACACAGACACAGACACACACAGACACAGACACACACAGACAGACACACACAGACACAGACACACACACACAGACACACACACACAGACACACACAGACAGACACACAGACGCACACACACACAGACACACACACAGACAACACACAGACACACACAGACACAGACACACACACACAGACACACAGACACACACACAGACACACACACACAGACACACACACACAGACACACACAGACACAGACACACAGACACAGACACAGACACACACACACACACACACACACACACACACACACACAGACACACACACACAGACACACAGACAGACACACACACAGACAGACACACAGACAGACACACACAGACACACACACAGACACACACACACAGACACACAGACACACACACAGACAGACACACACAGACAGACACACACACAGACACACAGACACACACCCACACACACACACCCACACCCACACACACACACACCCACACACACACACACACACACACACACACACCGGCCAGACTCTCCCTACAAATTCCCTTCAGGGAAACCAGACAATCAACAATCCCACAACTTGGCTTCTGACAAGTTAAATATGAATACATAGCCAAGAGCGACTGCTTGAGGAAAGCTCTAACATGAATGACAAAGATCAGAATAACAAAGGACAGTGACAGTCAAAGACTTGAAAGAATGACTACTACCAAAAATGAACATTCGCACAAAAAGACAGTACTTGGAAATAAGACAAAAATTCACTGCATGATAAAAGAGAGCTCCTAGAATAAACAATAAATGTCAGAGATGTAAACAGAAGAGAAATTACAGGCAGATGATCAGTCCAGGAAGTCTAACACTCAACTAGTAAGAATTCCAGAAAAAGTAAAGAAAAAAAATGGAGAGGAAGAACTTTTTTAAAAACACAAGAAATTACTTTGGAATGAGACTGAAAGAGCCTAGTACAATGACAAGGAATGCAAAAAAAAATTCACACTAACATTCAGTGAAATGCCTAAACACTAGCAATACAGAATCGACAATAAAGAAATAATAAAGCTTCCAAAGGAGGTAAAAGCAGCTCTGCTCCTAAGGGTGGGCAACCAGCACAGGAATGGGCCTAACACCCAATGTGGAAACTGGATCAGTAGTTTCTAACCCTGGCTACACAGTAGGATCACCTGGGATGCTTCAAAAAAGGAATAACTAATTGAATCAGAATCCCGAGGGGTAGGCCCAGGCATTAGTAGTTCTCAAAATTCCCCAGATGAGTCTAATTATTCTGCAGCCAGGGTTGAGAACCACGGAGCCCTATAGAAGACAACAGGGTGATGCTTTCCACATTCTGACAAAGTGATTTCCAATTTAGAACGCATAAATAAAGCTAAATTATCAATCACGTGTGAGAACAGAAGACTCTATCAGACCTACAAGGTCTCACAATTTTACTTCGCTTGTAACCTTTGTTCAGAAGAAGACTGCATCTGCCAAAAAGACAAAGGAAAGTGAGGAAGAGGAGAACCAAAGATCCAGAAGACACGAGTTATTCAGTGCAGGAGAGGAAGATGAAAAAATTCCTAAGATCATGATGAAAGTAAATCCAAACATGACTGGTATTTAATGGCGCTAAAGCACAATCAATCCTGATGAGAGCAGGAAGACAGAAAACTAACAAGAGCTATGGGGAGGGATGGTAATAGAAATAGAAATCAATAAGTTATCTGCTGTGTTTACAAAATTGAGATTTGAAAGTGCTGACAATAAACTTGAGCTGAATTAGTAAGTAGGCAAAACATTAATGTACACAAAAACCTGTAGTTTATAAATGCCAGGAAAAACAAAAAGTTGTATGTAAAAGAAACTACCAAAGAAGAGCATGTGGATCAGCTATAAATAATAATCAAAATTATGTAAACAATAAATTTTGATTTAACAAAAAACTGTGATACAACATTGAGAGAATGAGTATGGACACGCATAGGACTGTAAAAGGGCCAACTCTCATCTTCTAAGAGATACACACATAGTGGCTAAAAATGAAAAATCTAGAGACAGCAACGTAAGTATGTTACAATGAAATGCAGACAAAGTAAGAGATGAAACAGTAAAACAGAAGGCAGTTGGCTCCAGGAATCACAGAGGATTGATGGTTTTGTGATGAAGTTCTGTAAGGTTATTTGATATTAAACTACATTCATGTTTTATTTCTTAAGCTATCCATACATTATCTTGATTAAAATAAAAAGCCATGGGGCTAACCAAAGGATTCAGGGAGTCCTGAGTTGAACACTGGATCTATACCCCATTGACTAGCCTGCCAGGCTCCTCTGTTCATGGAATTCTCCAGGCAAAAATACTGGAGTGGGTAGCCCATTCTCTTTCCCAAGAGATCTTCCAAACCAAAGTTTCCCTCACTGCTGGTGGATTCTTTACCACCTGAGCCACTAGGAAAGCCCTGGGACACCCATACCCGTATTCTAAGGCATGTGGAATTTACATATTCAGACATCTGTGGCTGGGGCCTTACTCCCATGCAGACAACCTTCTTAGTTTTCCTAGAGACAAGAGTCAGAAAATATCTGCATAAAACATTCTTCCTCTCCTACAAACCGTCTTAAGTCAGAAATCAAGGATGTCAAAGAAAAAAAAAACCCTTCCAAATTTGGAAGCATTTAAAAATTTTAAGTACTGTCATTTAAAAAGTTATCTTAAATGTTTTTAAGAAATTTTCTGATAAAATACTACATACCAAGAAAATTTCAAGAAAAATATTTTTACTGACATTCAAATTGGCATTATCACAAGGAATAAATCCTTTATTTACAGATCAAAGTTAATATCACAACTGTTATTTTTGTTTTTAAATTCAAAGTCATTATTATAGCAATTAATAATATAATAAATGTACAAAGACTATAAAAATATACACAAAGCACTAACTTCAGAAGTTAAAGAAAATGCCTTATAATTTTTGTTTAATAAACATTCTCAACATTATTCCCTAAAATGCTTTGATATTTTCCTCAAATTATCTCATTAATATCAGACATCCAATTTGGTGACTTAAGTTCCCATTACAGAATTTAATATATAGCACATTCCTTTTTTTTTTTTTTTTTCTTTTTGGCCACGTCACACAGCACATAGGATCTTGGTTCCAAACCAGGAATCAGATCAGTGGCCCTGCAGTGGAAGCACAGTCTTAACCACTGGACCACCAGGGTGTCCCATAATTTTCCATTTACTTGTCTCTGACCCTCTATAAACTGCCAGCTCTGCTAGGGTTTCTCCTGTTCACTAACAGGTACATCCTCATCTCTGCCTATGGCACAAGGGAGACAATCAATATCTACTAAATAAATGAACAAAGACATAATTTGACTTAGGTTATTTACGCCTAATTAGAATCTATTTCTTGCTTAATATAATGGTTAATTTCATACAAAAGGGAGGAAGATGAAAAGTACCTTTCAATGAGTGTCCCATTTTGAATCATCCAAACATCACAGTATGTTCGAGACACCAGCATAACAGCAATAAGTATCAAGTAACCTGTCTAAAATAAACCAGGTATAGTAAATTAATTAAATGCATTTTAGAAAGTTAAAAGAAACATTACTTCGATAAAGATTTTTTGTTTCTAAATTCAAAGCTTTAGTCTACCTTTACTGTAGTTGGCTGACATTTTACTGATAGGTAATTTTTAAAAATAATTTTGAAAGAAGTTTAAATATATATTACAAATGGAAAAGGCCTTGTAGATCAGCTAATCTAACTGTTTCATCCAGAATTAAAAAGTGCTTCCAGCTCAAGACGGCGGAGTAGAAGGACATGCCCTCATCTCCTCACGCGAGAACACCAAAGTCACAAGCAGCTGTTGAACACCTATCGACAGGAGGATGCTAGAACCTACCAGAAAGAGACACCCCACATCCAAAGACAAAGAAGAAACTGTAGCAAGATGGTAGGAGGGGCACCACAATCATGATAAAATCAAAGCCCATACCCGCCAAGTGGTGACCCACAAACTGGAGAAAAATAATACCAAAAGAAGTTCTCCCACTGTTGCAAAGGTTCTGAACCCCACGTCAGGCTTCCCAGCCTGCGGATCTGATAAAGGGACTAGGAATCCCCAGGGTATCAGACCTTGATGGCCAGTGGGATCTGATTACAAGACTTCCAGAGGACTAGGGCAAACAGAGATTCCAGTCTTGGGAGGGCACAAACAAAACTTTGCACACACCAAGACTTATGTGCAGAGACCATCATGAGAAATAGCTGGGCTGGATGCAGCACAAGCTGGAACCAAGATTGCCGGGAGAAATATCAATAACCTCAGATGTGCAGATGACACCACCCTTATGGCAGAAAGCGAAGAACTACAGGGCCTCTTGATGAAAGTGAAAGGGGAGAGTGAAAAAGTTGGCTTAAAGCTCAACATTCAGAAAACAAAGATCATGGCATCCGGTCCCATCACTTCATGGCAAATTGATGGGGAAATAATGGAAACAGTCTCAGACTTTATTTTCTTGGGCTTCAAAATCACTGCGGATGGTGACTGCAGCCATGAAATTAAAAGACGCTTACTCCTTGAAAGAAAAGTTATGACCAACCTAGACAGCATATTAAAAAGCAGAGACATTACTTTGCCAACAAAGGTCTGTCTAGTCAAGGCTATGCTTTTTCCAATAGTCACGTATGGATGTGAGAGTTGGACTATAAAGAAAGCTGAGCACCGAAGAATTGATGCTTTTGAACTATGGTGTTGAAGAAGACTCTTGAGAGTCCCTTGGACTGCAAGGAGATCCAACCAGTTCATCCTAAAGGAAATCAATCCTGAATGGTCATTGGAAGGACTGATGCTGAAGCTGAAACTCCAATACTTTGGCCATCTGATGTGAAGAGCTAGCTCATTTGAAAAGACCCTGAAGGTGATAAAAGGGGACAACAGAGGATGAGATGGTTGGATGGCATCACCGACTCAATGGACAGGACTTTGAGTAAACTCCGGGAGTTGGTGATGGACAGGGAGGCCTGGTGTGCTGCAGTCCATGGGGTCGCAAAGAGTCAGACACGACTGAGCAACTGAACTGAACTGAACTGAAGACTCAGAGGAAAGGAGCAGCGATCCCACAGGAGATTGAAACACAAGTCCCTGCTAGTGCTGGGCGGGCTTCCTGCGGAGGCGTGGGTCAGAGGGGTCCCTACAGGGACGTGGGCACTAGGATGGGACGGTCCCTTCGGTGTAGACCCTCTTGAAGGCCACCATTAACCAGAATCACATTAAAAAGTGAATCCTAGGCAGGTCAATGGTTTGCCTTGTCAATGACAGAAACCAGCAGTATAACCTAGACTACCTAAATTACAATGTATTGTGATTGTCCTATGTTTTGAATATGCGACTCTAATAAAGAAAAATGACAACTACCAATATACAGTTATCAACAAATACTGAAGCCTAAAATTTTGCTTAAGTAGAATAAATTTGGTTCAGTTTGTTAGAAAAACCTTTAATAGGCAGTGCCCCTACCCTATCAGGGCTTTCAATTTAGTTATTAAGGCAAGATTTACACATAACAAGTAAGAAAACAGACCAATATAAGAAAGTATATTTGCATCACTTCATGCAGTAAGTGACAAGTTGGAAGGTGTGAAGTAACAGAAGAGGGTTATAACATTAGAAATACATCAGATAAACCAAGTAAACCAAACAGAGAATGAGGATTATGAGTTTAAAAAAAAAAAGATTTAATGGAGAATAAAAAATAGATTTAAACCACATGAATTATCATATCCATCAGAGCTTAAAAAGCTACTGCAAACTTTAGGCTAGAACAAAATATTAAAAACTGTTGTTTAAAGAACATTACTTAAGCAATGCTGGGAGAGAGAGATTACTGAGGAGAGATGAGAGACTGAATCGCTGGTGAGGAGTCAACTGTCTTGTGTGCCGGACGAGAATCTGCACTCCAGTCTCTAACTCCCACACACACCCACTCAAAGCTGACCTTAATCTTTCTAAATCAGAAGAATATATACAGCAACACAGAAGCTAACGTCAGAGAGGCAGGGTATGGCAGGGGAAATGTTTGCTGGATAAAGTGTTTGATTTTGAATTTACAGAATTGAGGGGCAAATGCATCTATGACTTCTGCAATTTTTGCAAACAAATCTTGTTTTCAAAAAAGGTGAAGATAACTAAAAATGTGAAAGACAAGGCAGGGAGTCAAAAACAGAGAAGTAATAAATGAATCCATAAGAAAGAAAACAACGTCAAAAAAGAGTCTATGGGACTGAGTTGTGACAGCTGCTCCCCCAAAGTCTCCCAGAGTTGGCTGGCTAGAAGGGTACCATCTTCCTACCTTGTCCCACCATCTCAAAGTTAGGTATTAAACTGACAACAGAAGAACCCATTGATTTTTAATAAATGCTCTCTGTAGATGACACTCTAACTATAATGCTAACTTTTAGTTCAGACCTTATATACAGTCTCAATCCTAAATTAATCATTTGAGGAATAAAGGTAACATTAGACAAAGACAGTTTATATTTTCCTTTATTTTATGTACTTTGCTTAATTTAGTCTTAAAATAACTACCAAGTTTATTTGGCTCACTTTAGCAAAATCTACTAAACTTTTGACTACTGACCATCCGAAATGCATTTTTGTGCAAAAGATGTCCTTAGAATCACCATAATTCCGTTCCTGGGTTTGCAGAATATGTCAGAAACTAAAGATCACCCTGATTTAGGCAGTCCCTCACCTCATGATATAGATGAACTTCCATATATTCATATGCAGTATTTTTATTTATTCCATAATCTCTATCTCTATGTCTACTGGAGTTTATTTCACTTTCTTGAACTGGGGTTAAAGCTTGGATTTTTCTGTCTCTCAAAGATGATTCATAAAATGGCTCTGTGGCATGGATACACCTTGACAGAACTGGAAGGTTGGCCAAGTTAGGCTTGTCAAGCTACTTACTAACTCCCAAAGATCTATCCAAAATATCATATTCATTTTATATTCAGCTGCTGCTACTGCTAAGTCGCTTCAGTCGTGTCTGACTCTGTGCGACCCCAGAGACGGCAGCCCACCAGGCTCCGCCATCCCTGGGATTCTCCAGGCAAGAACACTGGAGTGGGTTGCCATTTCCTTCTTCAATGCATGAAAGTGAAAAGTCAAAGTGAACTCGCTCAGTCGTGTCCGACTCTTCGCAACCCCATGGACTGCAGCCCACCAGGCTCCTCCATCCATGGGATTTTCCAGGCAAGAGTACTGGAGTGGGGTGCCATTGCTTTCAAACCCCTGCTGAAAGGTTAAATGAACATTAAGCTATAAAGTGATGGAGGGGGAGGGGGACGTGTAACATAAATCCTTCCAGCGAAGCTTATATTTTAAATAAAGATTCTTCAAAGTCAGGTAGGTTGTGGAATGAGGAAACAATTAACTGTCCCCGGAAGATACATGGGGTGACTTCACAAAGAAGATAATGAGCATTAGGCTGTTTTCAAAACATATTTTTTGTTGTGAGTGTTGTCATAAACATGGTATCATCAAAAAATGAGAACACAGGGCCTGGCTATAAAACAGCAAAGAATCTTATAAGTAGATGATATTGAAAAGAAAAGCAAAGTCAGGTAGTGATTTATAAGGTAAAAGAAGCCAAATGGCCTTGTGTTTCAGAAAGAAAGACTAGTTCGAAAAAGAAGACCAATTAAGAGATTATAATAATCCAAGTAATGGAGAACAGTATAAAAGAAAAGCAAGGGACTAATCAACGAGAAACTCAAGGATACTTGGGGGAAAAAAAGACATTTAAAATATAAGGGATGAAGCAGATTTAAAAAGCGCGTGTCCAGCTTTCCTCCACGAAACACATACTGTTGTTCAGTCGCTAAGTCGTGTCTACCTCTTTGCGACCCATGGATTGCAGCACACCAACTTCCCTGCCCTTCATTATCTTCTGGAATTTGCTCAAATGCATGTCCACTGAGTTGGTGATACTATCTAAACACACATTATCTCTATCCAATTAGGAAAAAAACAAATGTTATTAAATTACTTTTTAGAGTTTCTTATGGGTAGTCAACAAGACACGATGCTAAACTGAGGGGAAGGAGAGCAAGCCCAGTATACAGAGGAATGTGTCTTTTCTCTGAGAATTACAGTGCTTCAGTGTCTTACCCTTTTCTTGATGTCACTAGATTATAAGGCTAATGATGTTTAAAATGTGAAGAGTAGGAAACAATTATCTTTGAAGAAGACAAATTTGGCAGGAAAGATTTTAAAAGGAGAGATTCTTTGAAAGGAGGCTAATTGAAAAACACTGCAGTATCTAGGTAAGAATATTCAGAAAGAAAAATTAGCAGATACCAGTGACTAAAAGGATGACAGGTATGTATGGGGAGGAGAAAGAGTCAAAGGTGACAATATTTCCAGTTGTACAAAAGGAGAACACTAAGGTAATTAAAGATGGAGGACACAGTATTATTTTATTTTTTAATCATTAAAAATAATAAATAGTGACAAAGATAATCTTGATAGAAGGGCAAAGGAAAGAATAATAAAACTTTATTCCAACAACCAGTTCACTTCCTAAAAATAAAGAATTCAGGTATCTTAAAAACATTAAATCAAATATGAAAAAGCAACCTTCAAACATACTTCGTATCAATGCTACTTATTAACATCTTAATGTAATAAAAAGATCTTTCTAAATTTAATCTTGTCTTCAATATAATAAAGCAACACCATTTAGGATAGCTATATCGCAATACTCCAGTATTTCACATAAAATATAATAAAATATTTCACAAGCAATAGCAAATCATTTAAAAACTGGCACTGAACAACAGTGATATTTGACTTGTAGCAGAACAAAGGCTTTATAATTCTGTCATTTTGACCTCATGTAACCATTAAAGGTGAACAGTGAACAGTTTCATAAAGCAATAATTTCATTAAGACTTACCTCTTTACAAAATGTTTTAGGTACCATGATTTTCAGAATTCGCATGAGCCTTGAAAAAAACACCCTGTCCACCACAGCTCGCTCTTTTTTCCCTTCTTTCTACATTAAAAAAAAAAGAAAGAAAGCTTTTTAAATAGCTATAACAAATAAGATTTTAAAACCATGTCTCATCTAAGTCAATATAAACAACTATCAAGATGGATACAGTATTTGAAGAACACAGTCCTATACTGTTCTTCATATTCAAACATGCTTTCAAGAAAATAAGACTTTACCAAAAACTGAAAAAGGAGGTGATAAGTTCTGAAACTGCAGAAAATATATGGAAAAAGAACACTGCAAGCAGAAGGAACAGTAAGTGTCAAATGCCAAGGTGAAAGCCCATTCACCAACAAAACGGCGAATCTGGCAGGAGCTGTGAGCAAGAGATAGCAGCAGAAGATGAGGCCAGAGGACAACTAAGCAATGGCCAAGTACTTACTGTCTGTTCATTATCCTCTTCCTGATTAACAACAGAATTTTTAAAAAATCTTTAACAGGAAGTTTCCTTCTATCAATTACAGGAAACGTTGGGATTCCTAGATTTATCATTTAGCATTTCTAATGCGCACTCTCTTCCTTAAGAATTCAAAGACAGACAAGGTTCCCTCACTCATTCAGTTCACATTCTAGCAGGGGAAACACAAATTAAAAAGAAACCAATAACCAAGTTATTACAGATAGACCAGGCAGGGTCAAGAGGAAAAGAATGACTTCAGAAAAGTATGAGAAGAAAGATCTCTTTGGGTGAGGGTAGTAAGGCACGGGGAACACCAGGCACAAAACCCAGTTCAGGAATAAAACTGGTGTGCGCACTGAAGCGCAAGATGACCGAGCAGAGGAGACAGGAGGGAGAAGAAGGGGCGGGCAGGGCCCCGAAGAACAGAGCCCTGAAGCCACCGACAAGATTCAGAGTTCACTGTCAGTGCAGAGGGAGACCACTGAAGACAATCAAGAGCAGGAAGCCGCCCTACTAGCAGTGTTAGTCACTCAGCCGTGTCCGACTCTTTGCGACCCCACGGACTGTAGTCTGTCAGGCTCCTCTGTCCGTGGGATTCTCCAGGCAAGAATACTGGAGTGGATTGCCATTCCATTCTCCAGAGGATCCTCCCAAACTAGGGATCGAACCCAGGTCTCCTGCATTGAAAGCAGATTCTTAACCATCTGAGCAACAGAGACTACTCTCAGACATTTCTTCATTGCTGCTAGTCCATGAAAACCTAGATACAAACCACTTGCAAGGATAAGAAAAAAGTGATGTGCATTGGATATAGTGGACGTTATTTACCTTATTTTTTCTGGGCTGTCTGCAAGAACGGGCAGAAGAAACTTTTCAGAACAGGCAAGACTCTCCAGAAGGACCTCATCCTCAATTTAGCTCCTTTCCCCAACTCCCATAATCGCTGCTCACTTATGTACTAACTACTATGCTCTTGATACTATGCCCGTGATAAACAAATACCCATGGTATAGTAAATTCTATTAGACAAACTTTGTTGTAAATGTGCTTTAATTAAATTAATATCTTATTAAACCTTGTGAGTAGTCTGTAAACTGAATTAGAATAATAAGCTACCATCCACATGTTAGACACTGTACTAAGTGCTTTATATATATAATCCTAATAAACAGTCACTGCACAGATTACAGAATTGTAGTCTAAAACACGAAGGCACTGAATGTGCGGAGTTAGGTCAGAAAGACTAAGACAGAAATAACTGGATAAGAATCAACTTATCATGTACCTTTGATTCCTGCTGGAACAAAGTTCAGGTCTTTCAAAACTTATAAAGGTTATAAACCTCATCCTACTGAGTCACAGGCGAAAGTCTACTCTATTCACATGTACAGGCATTCATTCATTCAATATTTACTTGGTCCCAGGCGTTGTTCTAAATCATAGGGATACACTAGTGAACAAAACTTAAAACACCCTATTCACAGTCAATTCACTCTAGCTAGTCTATTCTCCTCAAGCCAAACTGTACAACTTCAACCTAAATCTCTCCTTTCACTGCCCCCCACCCAAACTAAGTATAGGAAGAATAAAGAGAAAGCAATATAACATCAACTACCTTATAAAGAAAAAGTTAAACTGCCTCCTGACCTCACTTCATCCCACCTGTAGTCAATACCTTCTCCATTTCTAGCTTGAACCTTAGAATAATTTTAAGATAAAATGACCTCCTCTGATTTAAACAAAGAACTACTATTTCTAGCTGCTCTAAAGAAAGGATCTAGGGCGGAGAAGGCAATGGCACCCCACTCCAGTACTCTTGCCTGGAAAATCCCATGGACGGAGGAGCCTGGTGGGGTGCAGTCCATGGGGTTGCTAAGAGTCGGACACGACTGAGCGACTTCCCTTTCACTTTTCACTTTCAGGCAGGAGAGAAGGAAATGGCAACCCACTCCAGTGTTCTTGCCTGGAGAATCCCAGGGAGAGGGGAGCCTGGTGGGCTGCCGTCTATGGGGTCACAGAGTCGGACACGACTGAAGCGACTTAGCAGTAGCAGCAGCAGGGCAAACCATGAGAAAGGTTTAAAAAAAAAAAAAGTTATAAGAACGTAACATGAAGCACCTGGTATATAATTAGCACTTTACCTGGTATATAACTTCCCCTCCTCTTTTCCTCCTGTTCCTATTGTCACTGCTCCTGTTTCTTACACTGTCTGAAAGCTGACTTTATTATTTTTGTTAAATTTGAATCCATGAAGGGAACTATATACTTCCTAAAATGAGGAAACACCAGACACCTGGACTGGAGGGCTTACTCAGAAAGGCTAAAGAAGTATCAAGGTGCTCTACCATTCCTGACACATCATAAAATTCATGCCTGACACCAATCTAAACACAAATAACTATAGAGACAGCACATCTCATAAACACTACAAGTCTCTTCTAAGAATCCATTTTAAATTCACAGTTGACTTCCCCCACCTATAAACTTCCCAGTGATTTTTTAAAATATTAAAGACACTTTGATGATATAAATCTGACATGCAAATCATAGGGGAAAAAAAACATTAGATAGAGACCATTTAAGAAGCTAAAGTAATAAAGCATTCAGAAAAAAAAAAAATTATATATATATATATATATATGTCCCTAACATTCAGGAGGCAACAATGCCAAAGGGCAATGAGATTCTATTGATGTGTCAGCCAACTTGGAAAGGTGACATGAACTAGAGTTGACCAAAAAAGACAGATGCTTGAAACAGCAAATAAAAGGTCATCGGGTGCTGACAAAGTGTAAGCACCTCTGTATATTGTTAAAGAAACTGTAAATCAATATAACTATTATGTTGTATACATCAAAATGTACAAAGCATACTCACTGTTATAGGTAAAACAATCCAGCAAATTTACTTTCAGAAACTTATCCTAGAGGTATTCCTGCACATGTGCTTAAATACATAAATGAAAAAACTCATATACTGTTTTATAATATTATAAAATTAACCTAAATGTGCATCAATTATGAGATACTATATAAATCATAGCAAATTTATGCAGTGAAGATTCTACACAATTGCAGAAAAGGAAGCAGCTCATATTTATACAAGAGAATACTACAGAGTGGTTAAATTAACTAGGTCTATAGCTATCGACCTATAGCTATAGGTGGATCTTAAAAAAAAAATATGCTGAAATAAAGTAGAACAATAAATACAATGATTTGATTTATAAAATTTTCCAATAAGCAAAATAATTCTACGCATAGTGTTTATGGAGCTATCCACATACTTCAAAAGGATAAAAATACGCATGGGAATGCTAAATGCTAAACCCAGCACAATCTTTACATATTTTGAATTTTATATCCTTTGTATTACATCAAAATTAAAAGAATTAACATTTTAAAGTCAAGTCAACACTCTTTTTATACTCTTCTCTAAAATTTTTTCTCCTTAAATCTCATGTCTTATGAAAATTATCTCACCTCAACCCATCCTGCTGCTGCTGCTGCTAAGTCACTTCAGTCGTGTCCGACTCTGTGCGACCCCATAGACGGCAGCCCAGCAGGCTCCCCCATTCCTGGGATTCTCCAGGGAAGAACATTGGAGTGGGTTGCCATTTCCTTCTCCAATGCATGAAAGTGAAAAGTGAAAGTGAAGTCGCTCAGTCGTGTCCAACCCTCAGCGACCCCATGGACCGCAGCCTACCAACCCATCCTACCAAAGACTAAAAATTTCAATGAAAAAAAATTCTAATTGCGTCCCCTCATAAAAGACACATTCACTGTAGACAAACTAGAAAATTCTGACAAGCAAAAAGAGAGCCTATACCTACCATTTAGAGATGTCAACTATTAACATTTGGCACGTATCTTACCAATATGTCTGTGTGTGCACTTCTTATAAATTTTACAAATGTGGTACCAATATGTACACTGTCTTAAACCTTTTTCTGCCAACCATTTGTTCAAAAACTAAATTTATCTTGCTTATACTATATGAGTAGCAAACAAGTAGATGTTTTTGGAATATACAAAAAATAGCAGAATTTTAAATGTGTGAATACTGATGTACTAATTAGTTTCAGTCATGTCCTAAAACTTGCAGGTATGGTGGTATACAGATAGTGATATAACTAAGATAACTGAGCTTTGAAGACTCAGGTGTAACTTACATATGAGAGATTATGAAGATGAAAATAACAAGATAAGCATAAAATGTCCCATTTTTTAGACTATGGAAACTAAAGAGTAACAGCAATTTGATGTCAATATCCAGGATATTCAGAGAATAGACATTAATATGAGGGCTCAGGAAGACCTACGAGACTCTAATCACAAACAGCCGGCAGAAGTTTACTAGGAATGAGGCATATCTAACCCTTCTAATTTTGTTCTTGTCAAGAATATCATACTAGTATATTAGCTGACGTAAGGTCACATAAGCTCCATGATGGTAGGAACTTTTGTAACTGCTATACACACAAAACCAGAACAATACCAGGCATACATGAGGCACTCAAACAATACATGGTGACAGACTGACTTAATAAATGAATTAATAAATTAATCACGGAATTTGATATTTCTTATAAAACTATCATGGCTTAATGGAGAAATAAAGACCAGATTTTGTGACAGTTGGATATAGTCACAGCTAAATAAACCATCACAAAAAAAACCAAAAGATTAAGAGACGCCACAGAGGAATTTTCTTGTCCTAACCTAGACAATACTATCAGCAATTGTGAGAAAGAGGAGACAAATTAAATTTGTACATAATACCTTCCACCTAACATATTAGGTGTTAGAATTATATTCAAAATTACACTAGGAGTTCCCTGGTGGCCTCGTGGTTAGGATTCTTGGCTTTCATTGCCATGGCCCTGGTTTATATCCTGGTCAGGGAACTGAGATCCTGAAGGCCGTGTAGTGTGGCCAAAAAGAAAAAAAAATTACAGTACTAGAATACATATATTATAGAATAGTCTAGTAGTATAGACCCTACCTGCTCCAGTAGTCTTGCCTGGAAAATCCCATGGATGGAGGAGCCTGGTGGGCTACAGTCCATGGGGTCGCTAAGAGTCGGACATGACTGAGCGACTTCACTTTCACTTTTCACTTTCATGCATTAGAGAAGGAAATGGCAACCCACCCCAGTGTTCTTGCCTGGAGAATCTCAGGGATGGGGTTGCACAGAGTCGGACACGACTGAAGCAACTTAGCAGCGGTAGCAGCGGCATAGACCCTACAGGTGGACTTAATGTTTATCTAAAACCAACAACCGGAGTTCCCATATGACCTAGAAATTTTACTCCTGGGTATATACCCAAGAGAAACGAAAACCTATCTCCACATGTCCATATGAAAACCTGTACATGAATGCACGAAAGTTCACAGCAGCGTAATTCAAAATGATCAAAGAGGAGGAAACCACTTAAATTTCCCACAACTAATGGTTAAGCAAATATGGTATATCTAAACAATGAAATGAAGTCGTTCCGTTGTGTCCAACTCTCTGTGACCCCATGGACTATAGCCTGCCAGGCTCCTCTGTCCATGGGATTTTCCAGGGAAGAATACTGGAGTGGGTTGCCATTTCCTTCTCCAGAGGATTACAATTCAGCAATTAAAAAAAAAAAAAAATGAAGTACTGATGCATTCAACAACACATATGAACCCTAAAAACATCATGTTAAATAAAAGAAGCCGGTCACAAAATGCCAAATATTACCACATGATTCTATTTATATGAAATGTCCAAAATAGGCAAATCAGCAGAGACCAGTGGCGCAGTGGTTACCAAGGGACAGGAGGAGAGGAATGATTACTAATGGGCACAGAACTTCTTCATGAGGAATTGCAAGTTTTTTAAATTAGATAGTGGTGATGGCTGTAAAGCTCTGTAAACATACTAAAACCACTAAATTGTATACTTAAATGGATGGATTTTATGGTATATGAATTACATCTCAATAAAACTGTCACCCCAAAAAAGAAATAACTGATGAATACCGGTGTCTGTTAAAAGAGCTGTTCATCAGAAAGATACCTCAAGCTTACAATTTACCACAAACTCCACTTGATGTAAACAGAAGTAATGGCTAAAAAGTACAAGCAACTTTAGGCTGAATTTTAGCAATATGGTACTCATATCAAGAGATGTAATAGTGCAGATGCATTCCGTGCTAGTCAGACCATTTCTGGACAACTACATTTTATCCTAAACATAGTGTCTGGAGGAACTAACTCGTACAGATCCAGAGGAGTGTATACATAATTGAAGAACAATCAGAAACCACGTTACCTGAGAAACTCTTGAAGGAATGATAACTGCTTAGCATGGGGGGAAAAAAAGGATTCAGAAAATACAACTACCTTCAAACAACATCAGAGTCTGATAGAGCAGAGTAAACTTGTTCTGTGTCTCTTCAGAAGACAAAATAGAATCTTAGAGAAAGAAGATTAGTTGCACCAAAGTTACAGCTATCTCCTAGGTAGTACTTTCCACCAAATAAACAGATTCAAGTAAATACTAGAAGTCACCTATCAAGGCTTTCTATCTTAGGAATAATCTCTATAATATGTAGTGGGTTTGGGATGATACTTAAGTTCCCTTCCAATCCTAAAATTCCCTGACTTTATCCTAGTTCAAAAATACATAATGAAACAAATGAAGTAAATGCATGAAATCCCAAAGAGTAAATGATATAAATTTTACCTCATTGTTCTGTAATGGTGGTTTTCCATTTTTCTTACTGCAGAGAAAAAGAAAAAAGAGCAAGAGAGCTTTATTTGCAAATTGTTTCCATCATAAAAGAATTATTTTAAGAAATAAAAAGAATATACCAAATTCTCCAAATGAGTTTCTTCTTTTACATGTCACACTGAGACAGAATATATTAAATACAATAGTCCAACTGCCTCTTACTAAGTATAATTCACAGAAAATGCTCAATAAATGTTAACTACCACTATCATGTATCAGGCATTACATTGTAATTTTTTCATACACACACAAATATACTTATTCTATGATTTCTCCCATGAAGATATGGAATCTATCTTTCCATCCTTGAATCAAGGCTTGGCCATGACATTAGCAAACTGATACAAACAAGGGGCTGAAAACATTCATGTACTAGGCTCACTCTCTTGCTGGTGGGAATCCTTTCCCAGACATGTGAGCGATCCCAGTCTGTAGCCTAAAGGATGGGAGACTATGTGTCATTTCCATGTTACAAATGAAAAAACCAGCTTAGAAGAGTCAGTAGCACGACCAAGGTTCAAGCAACTCAAAGTAGTTTATCTACCACTTGAACCCAGATCTGACTACTAACCCAGGCTTCCTCCCCTAAACAGTATAATAACCAAACTTGGCTTCTGTTTATATACACTACCACCTCACCCTATGCTTCTAAATAATATTGATCACAGTTAAAATCTCTTGTTTAACGTACGTTTCCTCCCAGTAAATTAGTTCCATGAAATCAGGAGCTACTGCAGGTTGGTCTCTCCAAAGTAGAGTACAAAATGTCTATTAGAGATCAGCATCCGTGAAAGAAAGGCAAAGAAGGAAAGCTAGGCAGAACTCAAAACTGTGATACACACCAACAAAATTTCAGCCAACCAGGTGGGAAGCCCTGAAGCAAGAAAAGTTCATCCTAGTGCTCTGAGATGGGATGAAATGGTAGGGTTTTTTAAACCTCTTCCTAACTCAATAAGCAAATCTATCCCGCTCCAGCGAGATCATGACCTTGGAGAAGGTAGCCCTGCAGCTGAGGCAGACCATAAGACGTGTGCAGAAGGGGTTACCTGGTGATTCGCACTGCTCATAGCTGGACAATAAGCCCTTCTTTGAAGGGGAATCTGGATAGCACATCTCCTTTTCTTACTGCAAGGGTCATATATTGCCCAATCCTCTATGTTCAATACTTAGTTGAGCCCCAGCAATTTGCAGATTGAACATTTTCATTACAGGACACCATGTCACTGAGTAAGGCAAGAAAGACACACAACTACAACGTGGTAAATGCTATCATTTTTAAAATGCTTAGGCATATTACTGTTTCTAATTTCAACTACACTACAGGATTGCTCATTTGTTTTTAAATTTTCATGAGACTACAGAACCATTTCAGAAGATGCCTTTTATACATATATACATGTTCAAGTGTGCACAGTTAATTATGAGCCCCTTTTATAAGGCTTTCTAAATTCCTCTTTTTAAAGAATTCTTTGAAGTTTCCTCAGTTTTGAAGATACCAGCTGTATGTGATTTAGTCACTAAGTCGTGTCCAACTCTTGCGACCTCATGGACTATAGCCTGCCAGGCTCCTCTGTCCATGGGATTCTCCAGGCAAGAATACTGGAGTGGGTTGCCATTTCCTTCTCCAAAGGATCTTCTTGACACAGGAATCGAACCTGGGTCTCCTGCATTGCAGGCAGATTCTTTAGACTAAACTACCAGGGAAGTCCTTATCAGCTATATAAATACATATAAATTGCTTAGGATATATGAGAGCAGTATATTAGAATCCTGTTTATTGGATTACATTTTTTTTAACTTCATATGTCAAAAAGATTATTATTTTTTTTTACTTCATATGTCTAAAGGGTGGAGAGAAGTTAATGTACTTCCAAAAACAAGATCTACTAGTAGGCAGATTCAAGTTTAACAAAAATTCAGTATTTTCCTTTTTTTGATTTTTATCCTATGAAACTAGAAAGGCTCTACAACAGACATGTCTTCTACCCTTCTATGTTTCTTTTGACTACCAAAAAAAATGAATATAGCAGCTAAATTAAATTCATTAAAATAAAAGCATTCAACATGTTCAAAATATATTACCAGTATGAACACAAAATGGTGAAAGTGAAAGTCACTCAGTCATGTCCGACTCTTTGCGACCCCATGGATAATACAGTCCATGGAATTCTCCAGGGCAGAATACTGGAAGTGGGTAGCCATTCCCTTCTTCAGGGGATCTTCCAAACCCAGGGATCAAACTCAGGTCTCCTGCATTGCGGGCGGATTCTTTACCAGCTGAGCCACCAGGTGAGGTATCCGTAATCTGATTTGGAGCAGTCGCTAAATATCAGGTGTTTTGTTACATCTCAGGGAATAACCGACTGAAATTATTTTTAAATCTAATTTTGTGACAATGTGAATGATGACCTTAAACCAGTCTATTATATCAAAATCGATGTTATGTTCAGACAGGAGCTGCTCATCTATTTTCTTCTTGCTCAATAAATCAGCACATGGGATGGCAGTCCTGCATCAATCCTTTTCATTGCCTTCCCAATAGCTCAGCCTGGGCAGAGGGAAGGAAAAGAGGATCACAGTACCAGGATAAGAGGTATAAAAACAATTTGATTGCTAGAGTAAGAAACAGAGGCACACAGAATAGATACATTATCAAATGCATGTGTTACTGAAAAGACAGGTAAATTATAAAGCAACATGGTCAAGAATCATTCAGACATCTACTAACTGCTTACTGCATGCTAAGGACTGTTCTAGATCAGCACTTCTCAAAACTTCCAGTCTCAGGGTCCTCAAGAACTTTTATTTATTTGTGTTACATGAATACTTATCACACAGAATTTCAACCTCAGAAATTTTTTAAAAATACTTATTTACTCATTTAAAGATAATAAACACATTACGTAAAATTTTTATTTAAAAAAAGCTGTATTTTCCTAAAAAAAAAAAAACTTAGTAAGAAAAGTGCCATTGTTTCATATTTTGACAAATCTCCTTAACGTCTGGCTTAACAGAGGACAAGTGGATTCTCATATCTGAGTCTGTATGTATTCTATCTACGGCAATACAGATCTGTTGTTGCTGTTTAGTTGATAAAGTTGTGTCTGACTCCTTGCAACTCCATGGACTGTAGCCCACCGGGTTCCTCTGTCCATGGGATTTCCCAGGCAAGAATACTAGGTAGCTGTAAAACAGGAGTATTCTAGGAAGTGTGGATATTCTTCTGTGATACTATAATGTGGCAATGCAGTCTGAAAATTGTATCAATAAACTTCTACTTAGATACAATAAAATTCACTAATCTACATTATATTCCACTTTCAATGGCTATTTTTACCCATTCTAGATTTTCTAAGATCATGTATTAGTCATTTGGACAATAATGCTTCACTGAGTTCAACTGCAGGCTTTCCAAATGCAATACATTTTATTATACAGTATTTTTCAAAATTACACTTGTTAATGTTGCCGCCAATCTTACCAGAAAGGCCTTAAACACTGGGAAGCTATCAAGCTCATGGTAGCAAACAACTTTTTCAAATTCTGATTTTTCACTTGAAAGCTTAAATTATAACATTAGCAACAAATACTGCCAGTTGTTTTTCCTTGAAGGCAATACAAGAAAATGTCTGCAATATTCAAGGCTGAATAAACACAGTTATTCAGTCCTTCTTCCAAGTAAAAATGATGTCACACACACACACACCAAGTAGCTAGTTCAGTTCACAACTCAAATAACTGAACAGTGCTTTCTCTGAAGACCACCTCTGTACTTAGTACACTGCAAGAAGTACTTTTGCGTATTTCTCCTTTTTCTCTGCCAAACACATTACAAAAAAGAAAGACAACAGTAACCAACTATTTATAAAAAAGTTTATGAGGGTTTTATCCAAGAAATGCAAGATCAGGTTCAGTTCAGCTCAGTCGCTCAGTCGTGTCCGACCTTTTGCGACCCCATGAACCGCAGCATGCCAGGCCTCCCTGTCTATCACCAACTCCCAGAGTTCACCCAAATCCATGTCCATTGAGTCGGTGATGCCATCCAACCATCTCATCCTCTGTCGTCCCCTTCTCCTCCTGCCCTCAATCTTTCCCAGCATCAGGGTCTTTTCAAATGAGCTAGCTCTTCACATCAGGTGGCCAAAGTATTGGAGTTTCAGCCTCAACATCAGTCCTTCCAATGAATATTCAGGACTGATTTCCTTTAGGATGGACTGGTTGGATCTCTTTGCAGTCCAAGGGACTCTCAAGAGTCTTCTCCCAACACCACAGTTCAAAAGCATCAACTCTTTGGCACTCAGCTTTCTTTAGAGTCCAACTCTCACATCCATACTTGACCACTGGAAAAACCATAGCCTTGACTAGACAGACCTTTGTTGACAAAGTAATGTCTCTGCTTTTCAATATGCTGTCTAGGTTGGTCATAACTTTCCAAGATCATGTTAACATTTGAAAAATCAATGCAATTCATCCTATTAACAGTTTAGAAAAGAATAAACATATGATCATATGTTCTGTATCAGATACAGAAAAGGCCTTATGACAATACCCAACACCTGCTCATCCTACAAAACTCTCAGACTAGAAATAAAAGAAACTTCCTCAATATAACAAAGGACATCAACAAACACCTACAACTATCACCGTACCAAATAACAAAAGACTAAATCTCTCTGTAAGATCTGGAATACGCCAAAGATGCCAACTCTCAGCACTTTTATTCAATGTCATTACTGAAGTACACACTACAATAAGGCAAGGAGAAGAAACAAAAGGCACACAGAATGAAAATGGATTAGTAAAACTATCTTTATTGCAGACTCTTATTAATATCTATATAGAAAACCCTAAAGAATCTACAAAAAAGCTAAGGAAGTTCAACTAGTTTTTAGGATATAACATCTATACATAAACATCAATTGCATTCTACATATGAGTGTAGAACAACTGGAAATGAAATTTTAAACATACCATTTTCAAAAGCATCAAAATATTAAATATTTAGTATTAAAAAGAAAACAAAAAAAGACGCACAAGACTTGCATGCTGAAAAATACAACACCCTGCAGAGAAGACTAGAGAGATCTATCATGCTCAAGGACAAGAAGAGTCAATATTATTAAAATGTCAATTCTTCCCTAATTGATTTAGAAATTCAATGAAATCCCAATCAAAATCCTACCAGACTTTTTTGTAAAGAGTAACAAACTGAATCTAAACTCCATTTGTAAATGCAGAGGACTTAGAACAACCAATAAATTCTGACAAAGAACAAAGTCAGAGGAACTGCACCTGACTTCAAGGCTTATCATAAAGCTATGCTAATTAAGAGAGTTTGATATCGAGTATAAACAGAAGTCAAAGAAATAACAAAGTCCAAAGTAGACCTACACATACATGGTGCAAAGGCAACTCATTAAGGAAAGGATAATCTTTTAACCAATGGTACTGGATCAACTGGGCTTCCCAGGTGGCCCTAGTGGTAAAGAGCCCTACTGCCAATGCAGGAGACACTGGAGACTCAGGTTTGATCCCTGGGTTGGGAAGATGCCCTGGAGAAGGGAATGGCAACCCAATCCAGCATTCTCGCCTAGAGGATCCCACGGACAGAGGAGCCTGGCGAGCTACAGTTCATGGGGTTGCAAAGAGTCGGACACAACTCAAGGGACTTAGCATGCACGCATGCACTAGATCAACTGGACAGACATATGCGGGGGGGAAAAAAGGAATCTCAAACATCACTGCATACCACATACAAAAATTAACCTGAAGTGAAACAGAGACCTAGAGCTAAAACTACAAAGTTTCTAGAAGAGAACAGAAGATCTCAGTAATCTTGAGCTAAATAAGTAAAGTGAAGTTGCTCAGTCGTGTCCTACTCTTCGTGACCCTATGGACTGTAGCCTGCCAGGCTCCTCCATCCATGGGATTTTCCAGGCAAGAGTACTGGATGGGGTTGCCGTTTCCTTCTCCAGAGAGTTAAATAAAGATAAAGATTCGTTAAATAGAATAAACTGCACATGAAAAAAAAAATCAATAAATTAGAATTCATCAAAATCCTAAATGTTTGTTTCTCAAAAGATACTAAGAAAAGTAAAAGGCAAGCCACCAAGTGGGAGAAAATACATGCAAAATACACACCCAAGAAAAAAAAAAACTGTATTCAGAATAAATGACAGATTCTCACAATCAAGTAAGAAGGCAATTCATTTAAAGATTTAAACAGATATGTTGCCAAAGAAAATGTACGGATGAAAAATAAACAGGAAACATGCTCCATATCATTGGTTCTAAGGGAAATTCAAATTAAAACCACAATGAGAAACCACTACACGCATCCACTAGAATGACTAAGATTAAAAAGACCGATCATATCAAGGGTTATCAATATGTGGAGCAACTGGAATTTTTTTATACTGCTGATGGGAGTATGAAAAGGAACACTCACTTTGGAAAAGTTTCTTAAAAAGTTAAGCATATACCTACCATATAACCCAGCCATTCCACTACTAAGTATTTGCTCAAGGAAAATGAAAGTGTATTTCCACACACAGACCTTACACAAATGTTCACAGTAGCTATATTTTTAATAGTCAAAACCTTGAAACATCCAAATGTTCAACAACAAGCAAGTGGATTTTAAAAATCAAAGTACTTCCATAAAATGTATTCAACAATTTTAAAAAAATTGACGCATGAAATATGAATATATCTCGAAATCACGATGTCTAGCTACTGAAACTAGCTAGACAAAAATGTACATAGTTAGATTCCACTTATATGCAATTCCAGAGCAGCCAAATCTCATCTACAGTTTTATACAGCAGGTCAGTGGTGCCTTTAGGCTGGTGGAGGGGAGAAGACTGACCACAGAGGGGGAAAGGGGGCCTTTGGAGTGATGGAGACATTTGTTATCTTGATTGGAGTACTGGTTTCACTGATGCTTACATGTGAAAACTTACCAAGTTGTGTTTTAAAAATAAGCAGTTTATTATGCATCAATAAAGCTTTAATAAAACTCTAAATGAAAAGATGACCCACTCGAGTACTCTTGCCTGGAAAATCCCATGGACAGAGGAGCCTGGTGGGCTGCAGTCCACAGGGTCACTGAGTCGGACACTACTGAGCGACTTCACTTTCACTTTTCACTTTGATGCACTGGAGAAGGAAATGGCAACCCACTCCAGTGTTCTTGTCTGGAGAATCCCAGGGACGGGGGAGCCTGGTGGGCTGCCGTCTATGTGGTCGCGCAGAGTCAGACACGACTGAAGCAACTCAGCAGCAGCAGCAAAGGAAAAAGATCAAAATTTAGGAGAGACATTTTCCTAAGAATACAATATAAAAGTAAATTTTGTTTGTTCTTTATTGGAAAGGTGAGGGAGAAGGAGAAGGAGTTAATTGTTCTTTAATAAAGTCAACAAAATATGTAAAATTAATAAGCAGAAACATCCCCAAAACAAACTATTAGACTATGAAAAAGAAACTGACAAAAATTGAAGAGAAGCTTTCAGACGATTTCTAGACTAAGCAAAAAAAGAACACAATTCTAAAAACTTTAATCAGAGTTTAGTTATCCAGAACAATAATTCTGACAGAATTTCTCACTTAAGTTTTTTTCCTAGACCAGTGTTTTCTAGACTTGGGGCAATGGATTAACCTCTTCTGAAGGAAAAGAAATTCTTACAGACTCCAGCATTGCCTTAAATTGGTTCTTCCTTAAATATGTATAAGCATAAAATTAAGTACAACTGACCCTTGACATGAGGTTTAGGGGCACTGATCCTCCATGAAGTTGAAGATTCACTTATAACTCTACAGTAGGCCCTCCATATCTGAGGTTCCAGATCCTTGGATTCAACCAAGGATTGTGTAGTACTGAAGTGAGTATTTAGTGAAAAAAATCCACACGTATGCAAACTCTCGCAGTTCAAAACCATGCTGTTCAACAGTCAGCTGAATATATTCTTTTCCTTTACAGATCCTCTACATTCACAAAATAAAATGTATCACTTAAAAACAAGCAAAAACTTTAAAGCCACAATAAAAATGGAATCAATGTTTATTTAAAGTGATAGGTGAGATAGCACTGCTACAACTAATCACCAGTGCTGGGATAAAAAAGTAGAAGCAATTATTTATGTGTTCCATATGCTAGTTAATAGCTGAGAGTTTTTAATAATATTCATTATTTTTCCTTTGTAAACAATGAACTGGTTTTAAATCACTGCTTTATTAATGCTGATGAGATAATCAATTTATTAGTATATCCCCAAACAAAATTCTAAAAATCAAAATACTCAGGAGAAAATATCATAAGCCTTATTTAAATAAATATTACAAATTGGTATTTATAGAGATAAACAGGGATTCGTGTAATATAACTGCTCACAAAAAGAGAATTCTGCATAAATAAAACATAGGCACACACATATATACATACATCCACCCACACAAGCATATACATAAACACACCCACCACAGGTCACATGATCAGTCGGCTCTGCCATCACTTTTCTCCCTCCAAGCTTTCATAGAATATCTTATTCAGTGTGTACCATAACATCTCATGAAGGCTTCACTTGCCCTCAACACATCATCTACATGAAAGCCCTATGTTCTTTTTATCAGTTTGTGACAATTACAGTAATACACTGCTCAGTTGCTCTATGTCTTTTTCATTATTTAAATCCAAAGCTTCATTATAATAAGAGTTCAGTTACTTAGAAATTCTAGGAAGACAAGTTTCACCTGTAATTATCACTACAAAAGAAACGTTTAACAGCAAAAAAATTCAGTACAAATATAAAGACTTGATGGTTTCAAAATGTGGTGCTAGAGAAGATTTGTGAGAGTCCCTTGGACTGCAAGATCAAACCAGTCAATCCTAAGGGAAATCAATCCTGAATACTCAATGGAAGGGCTGACACTGAAGCTCCAACACTTGGGCCACCTGATGCAAAGAGCCAACTCATTGGAAAAACCCTGACGCTGAACTTCTGAGGGCAGGAGGAGAAGGAGCCAACAGACGATGAGGTGGTTAGATAACATCACTGACTCAATGGACATGAATCTGAGCAAAGTCCAGGAGAGAGTGAGGACACGGGAGTCTAATGTGCTACAGGGCATGGGCTGGCAAAGAGTCGGACACAACTTAGCCACTGAACAACATGAATGTAAAAGTTGAAAATGATTTTCTTAGTTTCACATTACGACATGTCAACCTAATACAGGTTCTAATGCAGCAGGTCTGTTTACTGTTTACATGTGGTCTCTTTGGAGACAATTAAACAGCCATTCAAACACAAACAGAGACACAAAAATCTGCAACAGTAGTGATTCAGATGACCCAGAAGGTGTATATATTCTTTTATTTATAACATCACTTAAATGAAAACACAAAGTTAAAAAATTATCAGAATCATTCGGCCCATTAGAGCCTAGAGATACCGTTCTAGAACACCTCAGTCAAAACCATGATATCAGCTATCACCTGTACTCCAAAGACTCCCCAAACCTCTAGTTCCTAATCTTTCCTGAGCTCCCGACTTGAATATCCATTTTTTAAAATAAGGTAATTGTACTTGCATCTACTGAAACTACTTTAAACTTTCCATGTACTTTTATGTCTGAACTTACTGTTCCACCCCAAATCTACTCTTCCGTTTTCTCATACTGAAGTGGATCCTAACTCAGTGAATGTACCTTTTTCTACCCAGCCCCAGCCACAAACTTGAGAATTATTCTCAGATAATCTCCCTTTCGCATACTCTTTTTATCCAATCTCTCTCCATGCTCTCCTCTTCCTCTATTGCTCCGACTTCAATCAGGCTATCAAAATTTCTCACGTACTAACAATTTCCCCACCTGCTTTCTAAGGATTTTCCTTGTCATTTCTATTCTCTCCCACTTCACTCCCATAGCCATATCAAACACTGAGTGTACTCAAGGCGGGGGAAGGTGGGGGGTGGGGGAAGCACACGTGCACACACACAACCAAGGTCAATCAGGGACCAGAAATACTGACGAGCTGGACAAAGGTGGTGGCTAAGAAAATGGAAAGAAAGACGCAAAAAAATTTGCTAGAAATAACAGGATGAGGGAACAGATAAGAGCTACTGCTACTGCTGCTGCTAAGTCGCTTCACTCGTGTTCGACTCTGTACGACCCCATAGACGGCAGCCCACCAGGCTCCCCTGTCCCTGGGATTCTCCAGGCAAGAACACTGGAGTGGGTTGCCATTTCCTTCTCCAATGCATGAAAAGTGAAAAGTGAAAGTGAAGTCGCTCAGTCGTGTCTGACTCTTAGCGACCCCGTGGACTGCAGCCCACCAGGCTCCTCTGTCCATGGGATTTTCCAGGCAAGAGTACTCGAGTGGGGTGCCATAAAGGCCTAACTAAATAAGGAAATGAAAGAAGAACAAAGATTTAAAGAACCATGTCAAGATACTGGAGGTATTAGCTCCAAACTTATGCCCTGAAAGGTAAAGATCATTTTAACTCTTGCCTCACAAATAGCTTACACCTTGAGTGACCTGAGAACAGTGATTCTATTTACCATAATAAAGGATAATCACAGAAGCATTCAGGGAAATAATAATGTCAATGTGCTAATTTTCAAGTTTCGATAAGATAAGTATATGGAATTGTCCAGAATATAATTATTTTTAAATTGAGATTTGAAGTTCAAAAGTAGAGATGTTAATTTTAAAGGAATTAATCTGACAATGGACTCCACTTAGCCACTTAACAACAACATGACAATAATGTGAATATATAATGATATAACTCCTCTGCGAAACAAAACTATGAAACCTGAAATGTGAGTCTTGCATCTGCTTATTAAAAATTTCAGTATGTACTGTATTAAAAAATTTAGTATGTTCTCTTAAGAAATTTGGTTTAAGTTGTTCCCTAACTAAAACTGCTCCTAGGCACTTTAAGAAGCAAACATTCCTCTTAAAATGAGAGTATGTTTACTATAAGCCTCAAAATTATTCCTACAAATAATTTTAAATAACATGTCTAGATCATAATCAAAAATAACCAAGCACACAGGAAACTAAGCTCCATAACCAAGAACTAGCAGAAATCAGAGGAAACAGAAGCAGACCTAAAAAGATTTCGGATACTTGAATTTCCAAACATATCCTATAAGACAATGCAGACTGTATCTAAGGAAATAAAATAAAATAAAGATATCTACCAAGACAAGGAAATAATAAAAAGCTACACAGACTTAAAACCAAATGGAATTCTTAAAAATAAAAAATACAACAATTAAAATTAAATATCTAATCAACTGGTTCAATAGATCTCAGATAAAGGCTGAGAATATTCCAAAATGGAAGAAAGACATCAATCCACCAAAGTTAAAAGGTCTGGGAATCCTAAGCAAGACAGATAGAAAATAAATCCACACTTAACCAAATTATAGTGAGCTTCAGAAAACCAAAGACAAATATAAATTCTTAAAAACTGCTACAGGAGAAAAAAAGAATAATTACCTTCAAAGGAGCAACAGTTACAAACTGACAGGTGACTTCTCAACATTAATAAAGGAAACCAGAAGATGATGGAATCAAATCTTCAATGTACAGAAAGAAAATTACTGCCAATCTACACTTAAACATTTATGGAAAAAAGACACTTATAAGAACGAAGGCAAATAAAGACATTACCTGACAACATGGAGAGGGTTCATCAGGAGCAGACTTGTACTAAAGAAATTTCTAAAGGACATATTATGGGGAAGAGGAGGGTTGATTACCGCTGGAAGGCACAGATTGCAAGGTGGAATGGAAAGCAAATATGGCAAACATATAATTTCCTCTAAGTGACTATTATATAAAACAACAGCATAATGTCTTATAGTACTTAAAAAACAACAACAACAACAAATGGCATCTAAATCAGGGATAAAGTTAATGGGGTCACTGCTCTGAAATCCTTTTACTGCCTGGGAGGATGATGAAGTATTTCTTATTGATTAATGTTTAGACTTGAAAAGGTAAGCAAATGTCAAAATTTCTAGGGTAATCAGTAAAAAAAATTTTTTTAATTTAAATGGAGAATAACTTCCAAACAACTAAAAGAGGTAAAAACAAAATGATGAAAAAACAAATCAATACTGTATAACCACAAAGCAATTTTGCTGGTAATTAACAGCCAAAAGAAAAATACAAGAAAAACCCCTAAATGCTGGGAAATTGTGGTAGATTAAATACTGAGACAAATTCCTAAAATGGAGGAATCTTCTCCCATCCTTGAATCTGGGCCAGGCTTGTGACTTGCTCCAGTCAACAGAATGTGTGGAAGCCTTTCTGCTCTCACCTTGACTTCTCAGAATGCTGAGCTGAGACGACCATTTGAGCAACTGTAGAGCCTACTGAAAGATACAAAGTCACTAAAATGAAAACCGGGCCATCCCAGCCACCAGCCAGCTCCAACTACCAGATATGAACCACAAAGCACAGCCAGTCCTCTACTGAATACAGCGCATACGGGAAGCTAGACAAACCTACCAAAGAAACTATGCAGCCACTCACACGTAACTGTTGGCATGGTGTGTTACAACTGACATAAAGAGATTCACTTTTTCTTGTGAAAAGCCATGGGTCTAAGAAACTTTTCTAAATATTTGAAATGAATGACATACACATCAAATTACATGTTTACAAAATAAGAGTTTACATATCAAAAAACCTGGGGGATGTAACAAAACAGTGCTTAGGGAACTTAATAACCTAAAAGGCATACATGAGAAAAGAAGTCTGAAAATCCATGATCTATCTGAACATTTCAGAACAAAGAACAAAATTAACAGAAGAAAATATAAATAAAAGGATTTAGATGAAAGCAAATAACGAAACAGACAAAAAAGGTAAGGCAAAACTAAGAGTCAATTAAAAAAAAAAAACTGACACATTTTACAATCATAGCAAGATTGATCAAAAAAAGGCAAGGGCAATATAACCAGTATTAGAAATTAATCTATAAATGAGACGAAAGTCTCATCAATATCCCAACATGCTGATTCTAAAATTTAAATAGAAATGATACCAATGCAAGAGTTGATAACTGAGGCACACTTCATACATGTATAAGATTCACTGCATTCATAAAGGTTCCTCCAAGCATCTAAAAGAGAGTATTAAATTCTTCTTTTCAAGGAATAAATCAATAAGTTCATAATGACACTTGGGAAAAACTCACTGATCACCTTTGGAGAACAATAAGAAACGAATACATTATTTTTTTTAATTGGAGGAAAATCGCTTTACCATGTTGTGTTGGTTTCTGCCATACAAACTGTATCATTTTAGAAACTAATAAAGAAGAAAATATCTATCCTGCCCTTCCTAACTGAACTGTGTCACTGGGTAACCAAACAGATGGGGAAGTTTCCTTTTATGGAAGCATTCCACCTTACAAATGAAGTCGTAACAGAATTCAAATAGCACCATTTTGTAAGCCCTAATAAGCTCATTGTTCTAGGCATCAAATATCAATGGCTGCTCAAATTACAGGAGAAAGAACCAGACATTATATACCTTGCAACAGAGTACACCACACCAACACCTAGGAAGCATTCTTGTCCAAAAACCAAAATCTAAACTCGATCAAGCCCTTCGATTCAACTACCAATTTAGAGGAAATACAGAGAATGAGGAAAAATTACACAACTGGCATGACCCAGATTAGCAAGCCTGTACAGGTGAAAATACCTGGCTGCTTCAACAAATAAACTATAATAAAGAAAAGGGAAAGAGAAAGGGCACGGGGACACAGAGATTAAGAGACATTTGAACAAAAAAAAAAACCACAAACACAATTAAATTACAGTGCTCAGGAGTGTAGCTTTGGATGATAAAAATTATCAAGAAATACAAAGATGCTATTACCAGAGAAGTCAGGACTATAGAGCGAAGGGGCTGTGATTAGGAAGGGCCAAGTGGAAGGCTTCTGGGTGGATGGCAAAGGTGTTTCTTGACTTGGGCGCTAGTTACAAAAAAAAAAAGACAATTCATATATGTATTTCACACACTTTTCCACATTTTGTTGTACGCTGCTGCTGCTGCTGCTAAGTCACTTCAGTCGTTTCCGACTCTGTGCGACCCCGACGGCAGCCCACCAGGCTCCCCCGTCCCTGGGATTCTCCAGGCAAGAACGCTGGAGTGGGTTGCCATTCCCTTCTCCAATGCATGAAAGTGAAGAGTGAAAGGGAAGTCGCTCAGTCATGTCTGACTCTTATCGACCCCATGGACTGCAGCCTACCAGGCCCCTCCGTCCGTGGGATTTTCCAGGCAAGAGTACTGGAGTGGGGTGCCATTGCCTTCTCCGACATTTTGTTGTATAATGTACAATAAAAAAGCTTTCAAGATCTTAAACAGTATTTCACCATGACTGCAATGTGTTCAGTGCCCAGTTGCTCACTTGTGTCCCACTCTTTTGCAGCCCCATGGACTGTAGCTCACCAGGCTTCTCTGTCCATGGGATTTTCCTGGCAAAATACTGGAGTGGGTTACCACCACCTCCTCCAATGATTATAATACTTCAATACGAAAGTACTAAGACAAAACTGTTAATGTAACAATTAACTTCACTTTGAGTTCAACATAAGACTTCTTTTTAGCCCCTGAATAATTCTTTCCCTTCCCCACCCCACCCCCCAATGATTCTTGGCTGTTCTTTTGAATCTAAGCTCCCTTACTGAGTTTATAATTAATCTCTCTATCCAATTCTTTACTCCTTTTTTTGTCCCCTCTGACCTCAATCCTGTGCTAACTGAACACTAACCAACCACAGTCAGATGACTAAAACTGCTGGTGTCGATGACATCATTAATGTACTAAAAGCGCCAGTCTGTGTATCTTCATTAACAATGGGATTTTTGCTGTCTATTAGCAAGCAAAGGGAAAGTTAAAGTTATCTTTTATCCCTGGTGGCTCAGATGGTGAGAGCATCTGCCTACAATGCGGGAGACCTGGCTTTGATCCCTGGGTTGGGAAGATCCCCTGGAGAAGGAAATGGCAACCCACTCCAGTACTCTAGCCATGAAAATCCCATGGACTGAGGAGCCATGAACAGATGCTACAGTCCACGGGGTCGCAAAGAGTCGGACACGACTGGGCCACTTCACTTTATCTACTGAGCTTTGTTCCAGCTACTGAGTTAGGACATTTTCTCATTTAATCCTCAAAACTACTGAGTTAAGTAAATACTATTATTTGTGTTCTACAGGTAAGAAAACTGAGGCTCAAAGAAGTTGAGTAATTGACCAAGATCACAGGTCTAGCAGACAGCTGAATAAAACCCTGAACCTGTGTCTAACACCAATGACTATGGTTTATATTATACCAAGTGTCTCCATAATAAAGGTAAGGTTCACAAGTAAAAATATGCATTCATGCCAATTAAAATAAGTCTGCAACATTACTTTACCCCTCTAAAACAGTCTCCCTACCAAAAACTTTCTAATATCCCTTAATGATGATTAGAGAAATTAGCACTCATTCCTAGTATTCTATGGCACAATTCTTAAAAAGTAATATGTAGAATTTGTGTAGCTCCAGAATGTTTACACCTTTTCTGGAAAAGGAAAGGTATAAACTAAGGTATAATCTACACTAAGGAAAGCTTGTAACTTTCCTTCATTAATCCTACTTCTGGCAATTATTCCAAGGAAATAATTCAGCAAAGAGAGAAATGTTCACTCACAAATATATATAGTATTGTCCACAAAAATTAAAGAAGCAATCTAGATAGCCAATATTTAAGGGTAAAATAAATTATGATACAGTCACACAAAGGAGTATTTATATATTTCTTTTAAAATATAGTAGAGGCTCATGCAAAAACACAAGAATGATGTCTACGCTTTAAAACGAAAATAGCAAAACATGCATACAGCTATGTAAAAATCTATGCATATAAATGATAAAGGTAACAAAAATTAAACAATATGTATATTATGGTGATGACATTATACATGATTTTCAATTTTTTTAAACTGTTTTTAATGTTTCCACTCTATTGCGAACTATCAAAAGCAGGTTATAAAATGTGATAATAATGATACTATTTTTATAAATTTCTAAGACATGCTTTACTCATGCATATAAAAGCAACCCAGCTCCTAAAGAGTTCATAATATACTTAAGGAGACAACATTTACATCTGTAGCAAGAAAAAAAAACTGTTATTTAAAACAATAGTAACTAAAGCTCTAAGAAATGAGCATTTCAGAGGTAGTCATTTAACAAACTTTTTTGAGTGCCTACTATATGCCAGCCATAGCTCTTGCCACTGGAGTTACAACAATGAACAAAACAAACAAAAATTTCCTGCCCTCATGGAACTTACATTCCAGCAGCAGAGATACAATAAGTAAGTTAATATGTAAATTAAATAAGCAATTGATATTGCTAAGTGCTACGGAGAAAAATAGAGCCAAAAAAGCAGGCAGTGAGTGTGTATGTGAAGGACGCAATTTTACACTAAGCGCCAGTGGAGGGTTTCACTGAGAAGACATCTGCTAAAAGACTGAAAAATGGGAGAGAAAACAGTAGTGATAAATGGGGAAAGAGAATTCCAGGCAGGGGAATGGCAATAGCAAAAGCCCTAGAACAGACTGCCTGGCCAGTGATGCTAATGTGCCAAAAACGGAGACATGTAATTTATTAAGCAGTCTGTACCCAGTTACCTGAAGCATACCACAGGCAGCTACACAGTTCTGAGAAAGTGAACTGCATCAGCTGGTTTCTGCACATAGCTGCTTTTCCTGGCAAATCCTTTGAGAGCTTCTTCACCTAGAGCTACTTAAGCATCTCCTTTTTATTCTGAGGAATCATATGGGGCCAACCCCTATAGCATCCAAAAAGCTAACAAATTTCCAACAAGGGGATTGAGACCCTTAGGGTGAACCATGGGAGTGGATGTTATAGAGGTTGCCCCCATATGGGAACGTCCAAGAAACCTGTAAACAAAAGAACTTCATTTTAAGCTGTTCTGTGTGTCGTGACACGGTGCTTCCCCGATGGCTCAGAAGTAAAGAATCCTCCTGCAATGCAGGTGACCTGGGTTCGACCCCTGGGTTGGGAAGACCCCTGGAGAAGAGCACTCCAGTATTCTTTCCCGGGAAATTCCATGGACAGCGGAGCCTAGTGGGCTAGCGTGCGTGGGGCTGCAAAGGAGTCCACACAACTGGGTGAATAAACAACATGTTGTGACATAATCCCTGCCACTACTTCCAAATTTTCAAAAACCTCTACAGCAAAACCTGATTTGTGAATTTAGAGGAATCAAGGCAGACACCAAAATGACAGTCAAGAGACAAGGTATAAGTGGAATCTAAAATAGAGCAGAAACACAGAAGTGAAGCAAGGCATGACTAAGAAAAACACAACTTCCTGAAACTCTTCAGAAACATTTGGCTATTCCTACCATCTATAGACTGGGGCTTTGAAAAAGACGAAGGACCACCCCATAAGCTGGTGAACATGGCTACACTTTGATGGCCAACAACTAGATCACACTCAGTCAAACAATTAATAGATGAAACAAAAAAAGTACCTAAACACACGGTTCATAAGACTAAAGGGGGATGCTTATCATTCAGATTAAAAGTTGTTTAAAAACACTTCATGGAAAAGTTGACCCTGACCTAACCTTTAAAGGATAAGAGTTGAAGAACCGAGAATATAGGAAGAGATATTCCAGGTACAGCTAAATCATGAATAAGGCTCCAAAGCCAAGAAGCAGTGTGGCCTGTTCAGAAAACAGTGCAGAGACTGGTCTATTTGGAACAGGTAATGGAATAAAAGATTAGCCAGGTAAGGTGAGACCAGATAAAGGCAGATTCTGAAATCCAGGATGAAATCTGAACTTTGACAAGTATTCATGGGAAAAGAAAGAAAACTGCTTTGTTCTGCTTCTGTTTTTGTTTTTTTTTTTAAGATTATAAAATAGTTTAGCAATGTTGACTCGTCCCTTCCTTGCCTTCTAAAACTGGCCCGCTGATTTCCTACCCTCCCCTACCCCCAGTTCCTGTTATACAATCTCAGGCACACAACTATCACCTCTCTGAAGATAATGCCTTTAACTCATGTTTGTGCTAGTACCCCATCTCCAACTGCCTGTCAATTATCCTTAAAAAGTCTCCAACTACCCTGCATCATTTGTCCACCCTATAAATGCTTCTGAATGTCTATCCTGTGACATAGGCAAACTAGGAACGTAAAGATAACTCAGTCCAGAGCCTCCAGAAACTCACAGTCTGACGCAGGCAGAAGCCAAGAAAATAAGCTGGTACAATACAGAGTAGAGGAATGCTTAGTGCAGCCTGAGAGGGCACACCACCAGTCTGGAGATCAGGAAAAGACAGACAATATTTAAAAGAAAGTGCTAGCTGAACTGAGTCATGAGGGAAAATGAACATCAAAGGGTGGGAAGAAGTGGTGGGGATGAGAATGATTACAGTTAGACTGCAACGGCTGGGCAGAGCCCATCCCGCTCAGAGACTGTTAATTTCATATGGCTGGCTGAGTATGTAGCAGAGGACCAGATCACGACACCACTCTCTCATGCTAAGAATTCTGTATTTTAGAATAGCTGAAAGAGTTGCTCCAGTACTTTGGCCACCTCATGCGAAGAGTTGACTCTTTAGAAAAGACTCTGATGCTGGGAGGGAATGGGGGCGGGAGGAGAAGGGGACGACTGAGGATGAGATGGCTGGATGGCATCACTGACTCAGTGGACGTGAGTCTGAGTGAACTCGGGGAGATGGTGATGGACAGGGAGGCCTGGCGTGCTGCGATTCATGGGGTCGCAGAGAGTCGGACACGACTGAGCGACTGAACTGAACTGAACTGAAAGAGTTGAATGATGAAATAACACGACCATATTTGTGTTTCTTAAAAAGAGCTCTCGTGGCAGTGGACAATGGATGGAAAGAGCACGACCATGCCTCATAAAATGCAACAAAAATCTGATAAAGGCTTCTGTTAACATTCAATTTATCTCCAGTCATTCATTCCTACCCTCATTCTAGGCTTAGCTCATATCCTTCAGAAAGCCTTCCTTAGCTCTTCCCAACCATATTAATCTCTTCTTTCAGAAATTTCTAAGGCCTGACTGTCTGTACACTGCATTGTCATCATCTTACCTTTTTGACTAATTCACACTTAAAGATGTCATATATTTTTTGAATGTATGTGTGACACACCTCCATCCCACAGCACCTAGTGTGGTAATACATTATGAAACAGAGAATTCCTTTGAACTGAATACATGAGTCTCCTTTATCCATGAATAAAATGATTCCACTAATCTCCATATAAATAATAAACAAATAAGATGTATGACTAATCAAAACTAGGGTGAAAAAGTTAGTACAGTGGTCATATAGAACAAATACGAGGGAACTTTCTGGGGAGATGAAAAGATTCTAATTTTACGAAAGGAATGTGTTAAACTGTTGCCATCTATTTATTTTAAAAATACACAGGATGTGTACAGCTCAATATATACAAATTTTACCTAAAAATCTTTAAAAAAAAATAAGGGTAGGGAGCAAGGAGCTATAGATGAAACAAGAATGATAGAATGTTGACAGTACTTTTTGTGTGGAGTGTACGGGGGTCCACAAAATTATTCTGCCTACTTTGAATGCATGTGAGATTTTCTGTAATAAAAAGTATATTTCTCCCAGTCAAATCATATATAACTAAAAAACTACTCAGAAGATTAAATTACTCATTCTCCCAATGTCTGGAATAATGTAACATTGTATCTTGATTTTACTATCTTTATTACCTATCTGGTTCTAAGGAATATCTTCTAAGACAAATCTGTCAATAGCACAGACAAGCTATAAAGGTCAAGCAGTCACAATTTCCTTAATTAGGTACTAGATGGTAAAGTTAATTAGCCCTGTTACCGAAGATACCCAAAAAGCCAGTAAAATATAAAGTTACAATTTTCTAATCATCAAACTATTGAAGGAGGAAACAGACAGAACAAGCTCCATCTTGAAAGCAGGACCCCCTCTTGGGCTGGACTTGTGGACTGAGCTATATGCCCAGTTATCTATGGAAACGACATACCAACTGGAAAACCAGACCCCCGGGATGTAAGAGCCCCAGGGCTAGTACCTAGACTCTCCATAGCCTAAAAGAATATCCTAATTATCTGTGTAACCAAACAGAATCATAAATTTTATTATGCTTATTGGGGTATGGCCACAGGCCTATTGATAATTGTCCACTGTTAATTACCGAGGCTTAAGGCAAATGAATCCCAGATTAACTTTGACTGTATCTTTCTTTTCCTTTGTTCAGACTAGTTTCAGGGAATTTGGGGAGGTGGGTTTGGGCATGTACACTCAGGGTATATAAGGTTTTCACAAAAACTGGTTGGGGTCCTTGGCTAAGAGGAGACTCTGCCTTGGGCCCGCCAGTGTAATAACTGCACTCCACTATCTGCCTTGTCCTTCTGAGTGAGTTTGCTTGCTGGAACAAGTGGCTGCAACACTATGATGCCAAAGACGGCAACTGAAAGATATCCAAGTGATTCTGGAAGTATATTATCTACAAAGATAGATTTGACACCATTCTTCATGACTTTAAAATAATTCAACCATTTTATTTCTGTAATTTAAAATTCAAGCTTATCTGCTCATAATTTGCATTCCCCTCCCACAAACTATTTAATGCGTAAAATACAGATATTCCTTAGTACTGTACCGCCAGTGCAAAAAATTAACAAGAATCTTTTGTTTAGTAAATTAACTGCTGCATAGTTTAATCCCCTCCAAAGTTTACAAAATTTCTCAAAAAGAGATCTATACAGCCTTTTACATTAATAATGCATAAACATCCAAAATTATTTACTAAGCCAGACTATACCATACTGTTTTGCTATTATTACTACTATTTCCCATCTGATTATGCTTAAACTTTCCCTCACTCAATTATCTATGGCTTTATTAATCAGGAACTACTTTAGCTGTGACTGGAAGGGACCTGAAAGACTTGGAGAGTGTTTCTGGGATGCTGACAATGTTCTTAACTGGGTGCAGATCTGAGTGATGATTACATGAGTGAGTTTCATTTGTGAAAATTCTTCAAGCCCTACACTAACATGTAACTTTCTACAAATATGTAATTCTACAATAAAACAATGTTTTTACTTTTTAAAAAAATCATAAAAGCAAGCCAGAGCTGTTAGGGCAGTCCTCAAATCCCCCTCTCCCATAATAAAACACCTGTTCCATGTGAAATACTTCTCCACAAAAGTGTAATTGAAAGTTATCTTACAACATTCAATATTTTCTACTGGCATATTCCCAGATAATGCATAACTGCCATTGGCAACTGGGAGCTCAGAAAACATACAATCTCATCTACAATTCTGTTTACATTTTCCAGAATAAGTCATTTTAACAGCTAACTGGATAGAAGAAAAAGCTCTGTACTGTTCTGACGAAGATGCCAATCATTTTCAACTTTGTTAAGCAGATTTACAAAGGAAAAGAAAGGCCACTACTTCAGACTTTAATAAGATAAAGAAATCAGGGACAGGGGAAGGTTTAGGAAGAACTTCATGGGAAGGAAGCCCACTTGTCAATGTTTTAAACCAACGTCTACTACTAATCAGACATAATAGGCAAATCAAAAGAGAAGTCAACAATACCTGCCCAAAGAAATGAATGAGATAAAATGTATGAAAACACGATGCCAAGATTCAATATGAAATATCCAATACTTTCCAGGCAAGCATGCTTGACATAGCCTTTTCTCATTCATTTGCTGAAGCAAATAAATTATATCTATAACCCCACAACAAGTAACTCAATTCTCTCTTCCTTCTCTAATCTTATAATCTCCCAAAGTTAAATTTAAACATTAAAATTCTCGAAGGAGAAGCAACGGCGTATAATCCAAAGAGCTCCTAACCCTTATCTAAAGCACACTTGCACCTTCCACCTGCGAATCAGGAAAGGGAACCTTGCCCTCCAAATACCTCGGAACCCATTCGGCCTTTTCGGCTGAAATGCCAGGGCGTCCATTGACCAACTCCAAGGGGACAGCACTTTAGAAAGCAACTTTGAAGTGGATCCGGGATAGTTCACAAGAACCATCCTAGCGACTTTCAATGGCAACTACTAAGGATTCATGCCAAACCTCACCCACTGACTTAAAACAACAGCCTCCAGCGTGTGCGTCCAATCCCCATCCTCAAATCACACATAACCGTCCACAAAGCAAACCCACTGACAATCAGATGAGATGGCAAAACTGCAACACACCCAGAAAGTTGATGCAAAAAAGGAGGTGGTGGAGTGGATGTAAAAAGGGGAGGATATGGGGGGCGACTCCTCGGGTCAGAGGCACAGGTTTGCTAGCGGGTGCAAGAAAAAGATTCACACCCCCGGGGACAGAGTAGGCGACTGGACAAGCAGGCGGAGCGCAGGGAGCACGGAGAACTCCCGCGTCGCGGGACACCCGGACACCCTGACATTGGAGCCTGGCAGCGCCCGCGGCCAGCCCCGGCTCCACTTGACCCCGCGGGGCAAAGGGGATCGTCCGCCGGGCGAAGGAGAAGAGCGCCCGGGGAGCTCCAGCTCGGGCCCGGGAAGGCGGCGCGGCCACGGGCCTTCTTACCTGTGCAGGCCGAGGGCGCGGCGCCGCTTGTGAAGCAGGCAAAGCAGCAGGAACGTGGCACCCGCCAGCGAGGAGTTTCGCACGGTCAGGTACTTGCTGAAGGCCGCCATGGCACAGCCAGCACGAGCGAGACAGGGAAGGGACCGGGGAGGCGGACGCAGCAGCGACTACCGTAGTGCAGGAAGCGCGAGGGAGACTGGGAGGAGAGGAGCGCGCCGAGGGAGGGCGGTGCCGACCGCTCAGGCCCGCCCCCTGGCGCGCGCCGCCGCGCCGGCCGCGCTCCGGAGCCCACCCCGGACTTTAGCTCGGCGGGAGCGCGCGCAGGCGCCACAGGGGCCGGAACAGACTCGCTCTGCGCACGCGCCTACCCTCCTGGGTTCGCCGGGCACGCGAGCGCAGAGACGCCCCCTGAGGCTCTATTTGCCGCTGCTCGCTCTTAACAATCCGTCTGTGTATCCCGCGGTCTCACCCTTACCCCCACCTCCGCGCGCGCACACACACAAGGCTTTCACAAGAACTGGAAAAGCGGGCCTGGGCTGCATCAGGGGCTTGTTGAGACTCACCACTCCGCCTCCACTGTTGGGCAGTTACCATCCTCTTAAAGGAGCCAGGAAGAAGGGGACCGGCCCTATCACAGAACCTTTACACAAAACAGAGGGCGCAGTAATCCTTTAGAGGAAAACAACTGTAGGAAACTCTCAGAGGTGTACGGAAATGTGGAAAGACTGACTACAAATCAAAAGTCTTTTTCCAAGCCAGTGTTTTCTAAACCATAAATTATCACCTCTAGGGGATTATATATCGGTTTGGTAGATGGAGACCATCACTTTTTTTTTTAACGAAATATAGAAGAATAGAACAATCTCAGGGTGCTTTACGTGTAATGGAGTTGTTCTGAGAAATGTTTATACCAGTCTTTTGGATCTGTGTGCCCCGAGAAGTGAAACAAAATGTATTACTTAATGTGGCTCTAATCAAACACATTTGAGAAACACTATTCTTTGCAGAGGGACATTCAGCCATAACAAGAGTGCATTGTGATCATGTTGGCCTTACTCCCGGAATAAGAAGGGCATTAGAGATTACAGCATTCTTCAGCTAGGGCCTGTGATACAGAAATCCTTAGCATTTAGACAGCTTTGTACAGTGACTAGTGAGTCCCTGTCTTTAGTTGAGGAAAGGAGAAAAAATCAAGTGTGTCAATCAGAAAACAAGTTCCTATATTAAAGTAGCCCATTTGAAGTGGCCCACAAAACAGTGATTTCCTAAGGTGTTTTCTCAATATAAATTGGCAATTTCTTGATACAGATTACAAGAATCACTCAAGAAGGCAAAAGGGAAAATTACTAGTTCATTTAAAAATTGCATAGCATTGTGAAAGTGTTAGGGACTTGGGAGAAAGTGATTATCATCTTGGAGCTCCTAGCAGTGAAGAAAGGGCATTCAAGGTTAATCCAAAATATGTCTAGTTAGTAAATAGATTTTATTTAAAAAAAAAAAAAGATACATTTAGGAAGTAGACTATAGTTCAGAGAAAAGACATGAATGATTCATTGGGCAAGATATTCTAAAAATACCCTTGTTCAAGATGCATCAGTGGACTTCCCTGGTGGCCCAGTGGATGAAAGTCTGCCTGCCAATGCAGGGGAAACAGGTTAGATCCCTGGTCTGGGAAGATTACACATACCTCGGAGCAACTAAGTCCATGAGCCACAACTTCTGAGCCCAGGTGCTGCAACTACTGAAGCCCACGTGCCTAGAACCTGGGCTCCTCAACAAGAGAAGCCAGGGCAATGAGAAGCCCATGCACTGCAATCAAGAGTAGACCCCGCTGGCGGAAGGGATTGTTAGGGACTTTGGGAAGGTCATGTACACATTGCTGTATTTAAAATGGACAACCAACAAAGACCTACTGTATAGCCATGAAATTAAAAGACGCTTACTCCTTGGAAGGAAAGTTATGACCAACCTAGACAGCATATTAAAAAGTAAAGACATTACTTTGTCAACAAAGTTCCGTCTAGTCAAGGCTGTGCTTTTTCCAGTAGTCATCTATGGATGAGAGAGGTGGACTATAAAGAAAACTGACCACCAAAGAATTGATTCTTTTGAAATGTGGTGTTGGAGAAGACTCTTTAGAGTCCCTTGGACTGCAAAGAGATCCAACCAGTCCATCCTAAAGGATATCAGTCCTGGGTGTTCATTGGAAGGACTGATGTTGAGGCTGAAACTTCAATACTTTGGCCACCTGATGTGAAGAGCTAGCTCATTTGAAAAGACCCTGATGCTGGGAAAGATTGAGGGCAGGAGGAGAAGGGGATGACAGAGGATGAGATGGTTGGATGGCATCACCGACTCAATGGACATGAGTTTGGGTGAACTCTGGGAGTTGGTGATGGATAGGGAGGCCTGGCGTGCTGCGGTTCATGGGGTCGCAAAGAGTCAGACACAACTGAGCGACTGAACTGAACTGAACTGATAGCACATGGAACTCTGCTCAAAGTTATGTGCCAGCCTGGATGGGAGAGCGGTTTGGGGGAGAATGGATACATGTATATGTATGGCTGAGTCCCTTCCCTATATATTTGAAACTACAGCAACATTGTTAATCAGTTACCCCAGCAGAAAATGTTTTTGGTGTTAAAAAAATAATAATTTTTTTAAAAAATCGAAAAAGAGTAGCCCCCACACTGCAACTAGAGAAAGCAAAGATGATCCAATGCAGCCAAAAAATAAAATAAATAAGTAATTTTAAAAAGAAGCATAACTGATTCTTAAAAATGAAATTAGTTAAATATGAGCTCAAATAATTTTATCCCATCATATAAATACCACCAGGGAAAAATCTGTAACCCAACCAAGTTACGTTTACTAGTTTGCAGCAGCAAAGGAAACCACAGAGCAGAGGAAACAGAGGAATTATGGGTATGTCTCCAAAAAACGGAGGAAAAGTGGATGGTTATCATATTAGGGGAAAGAAAGAATTTAGGTAGACTAAATGAAACAGTACTTAATAGCCTCAGAGCAAATCAGATCTATATGTAAGGGAATTAATATCAGACCTGCATCGAGAAGCAGACTAGGGGATCTGTTTCTTGAAAGGTAAGATTAATGTAGAATAGGCTTGTGTGTGCTAAGTTCACTTCAGTCGTGTCCAACTCGTTGCACTCTATGGATCGTAGCCCACCAGGCTCCTCTGTCTATGGGATTTCCCAGGCAGGTACACTGGAGTGGGTTGCCTTTTCCTCCTCCAGGGAATCTTCCTGACCCAGGGATCAAACCCAAGTCTCTTTTGTCTCCTGCATTGGCAGGCAGGTTCTTACCACTAGTGCCACCTGGGAAGCCCCTCACTAATAGGAGTTCCAAACAATGAAGTTTCTGTCAACCTAGGATTTTAGAGACATTTCCTTAGTACTGTATCCTTCAGTAATTAACCAAAGCAAGTTTTCAGATTCATACTTTGTAATTTTTTTAATGTGACTTTATTGGGCAATCTCCAGGAGCTCTGATTTTTAAAGAATTTGAACTATTGAGAATAGGGAAGAGAGGGGTATATGGAGCTAAGGAATCTAGAAAACTTCTTGAAGAGATAGAGTGATAGCCTCCAGCACTTTCCTAGATGATTCTTGCTTCCTGGTATTCATACCTTTGTGTAATCTCCCATATATAAGGGCTGATATGTGTGAAAAAAAAAGATTATGGCAAAGGTGATGATATGTGACTTCTGAAATCAGATCATGAAAGGTGTTGTCCTTCCTGCCTTGGTCTCTCAGATTGCTGCTGCTGGGGAAGCCAACTGCTGCAAGGAACAAACAGCCCTGGGGAGGAATTGAGGACTCCTGCCAAGAGCCAGCACCAGGTCACTGAGCCCTGGAAGCAGATCTTTCGTCTACAGTCAAGTCTCAGATGACTGCAGCCTCATCAGCCATCACCAGCTGGAACACTAAACCCAGATACCCCGGAATTCCTAACTGACACTAACTATGAGAGAGAATACATGCTGATCGCTGTTTTTAACTACTGAATTTTAAAGTAATGTATTATGCAGCTGATGTGATTAGGGCTAACCCTTGTAAAATGGATGGAGGAAAAGGACTTTAGGAGAAGATATATTAGGAGGAAAAAGACAAGACGATACAGAGCAGGAAGATGATTAAGTCTGGTGTGGATGGAGGTTCAAGAAGGGGTGTGAAATGACAGACAAGGATGCAGTGTTTAATGGAAGGTCTAAAACGCCAAGGTTGGGACTTTATTCTGTGTATAAAAGGGAGTATTGCAGGTTTCAGGGCCTCAGCTATCATTTAAGAAAGGTAGTGTGTAGGATGGATTGAAGGAGAAAACATCAAGTAGAGAGACCAGTTTGAACACTTTTGAAATAATCTAGATAAAAGGTCGTGGGCATCTGAGTGAGACCAGCACAGAGCAAACAGGAAGGAAAGCACTTTGTGGATTCAGATTGGATGGAGATGGGTGAGATTGTTGTTTAGTAGGATCATTATTTAGTTATTTTTTAATTAACTCTGATATTTCCAGGTTGAGTGCCTGAGAGGACCATAATATTTACCAGAAGGCAGAGGCACAGAAATGGCACCTGCTTGTCAGGAAAGATAATGAGATGCAGATAAATGAATTCCTCACTAGTTCCTCATCACTGAGATAAACACCAAGATTCTTAGCATCCTATTCAAAGGCAATTATATAAGCTCTGTCTACCTCTCTGAAGGGAATTCCCTGGTAGCTCAGTTGGTAAAGAATCTGCCTACAGTGTAGGAGACAGGAGTTCAGTCCCTGGATTGGGACGATCCCCTGGAGAAGAAAATGGCAACCCACTCCAGTAATCTTGCCTGGGAAATCCCATGGACAGAGGAGCCTGGCAGGCTACAGTCCACGAGTTTGCAAGAGTTGGACATGACTTAGCAACTAAACCACCACCTCTCTGAATTCCTAACTTTGCCCTCTTCCCCACCCCCGGCACCTATAGTCTACCCCTGACCCAGGAGACAAACACACATTCCTATTCCCCTCTGTGGTTTTCCCTTGAGTATGTTATTCCTTCTACTTGAAATACCAATCCAGTTTTGTCCTAACATCCTTTAAAATGAAGCTTTGATGGTCTCCTGCCCCAAACTGTCTTTTCTGAAACCACTTCCCCACCACGATCCACCCCTACTCCCAGCAAAGTTAACCACTCCCTCCTTTGTACTACTTCTGTTTCATATGTAATTCTGTTAATGTATAACAGGCTAACATATAGTGGCCATGAAATCAAAAGACGCTTGCTCCTTGGAAGAAAAGTTATGACCAACCTAGACAGCACATTCAAAACCAGAGACATTACTTTGCCATCAAAGGCCGGTCTAGTCAAAGCTATGTTTTTTCCAGGAGTCATGTATGGATGTGAGAGTTGGACTGTAAAGAAAGCTTAGCGCCGAAGAATTGATGCTTTTGAACAGTGGTGTTGAAGAAGACTCTTGAGGGTCCCTTGGACTGCAGGGAGATCCAACCAGTCCATCCTAAAGGAAATCGGTCCTAAATATTCATTGGAAGGACTGATGCCGAAGCTGAAACTCCAGTACTTTGGCCACCTGATGTGAAGAGCTGACTCATTTGAAAAGATTCTGATGCTGGGAAAGATTGAGGGCAGGAGGAGAAGGGGATGACAGAGGATGAGATGGTTGGATGGCATCACCGACTCAATGGTCATGAGTTTGAGTAAACTCCGGGAGTTGGCAATGGACAGGGAGGCCTGGCGTGCTGCTGCAGTCCATGGGGTTGCAAAGAGACGGACACAACTGAGCGACTGAACTGAACTGAACTGATAGTAAGTTATCAGGGAAGCAGATCATAAGACTTTCTTTTAAGACAAACTGCTAGTCATTTCTCTGACAAAGTAAACCTCAAGTCACCAGGAACAGTTCATCTTTGTTTGGAAAAGAAACACTTGAAAGGCCCTTCTTACTGACACATTTATAGGAGCGTTTTGTACCGACTGCACTGGGGAAAGTGTGTAACAGGATATCTGGACAAGATCATTCCTCCAAATAATCCTAGTTAGCCCAAGTTGGTAATGGGAAAGCTTGCCTGGGATTGCCTCTTGGGAAGAAAGATTGAGATGTCAACCTCTTTGCTTTCCAGGTTCAACATTACTACAACCTTTTGTAATAAGACTGAGATAGACTTTGATAGACTGAGATAGTCCTGTCTCACAGCTCAGGATCCTAAAGACAAACTTCCCAGGTGAAATAGGAAGCCTGGGCTGGTGAACCAATTCAACAATAGAGTCTCATGGCCACAAGACCTGTTTCCAGCACAGTACTTGGCAAAGCCTTGCATGGCCCATGTGCTCCATCGTGTCCAACTCTTTGCAACCCCATGGACTGTAGCCTGCCAGGCTCCTCTGTCCATGGAATTTTTCCAAGCAAGACTTTTCCATTTCCGACTCCAGGGGATCTTTCCTGACTCAGGGATTGAACCTGCATCTCCTGCATCGGAGACAGATTCTCTACCGCTGAGCCACCTGGGAAGCCCGGCTAAGCCATGAAAGCCATCTGAATTAAAATAATAATAATAATATATATGTTAAATAAATCCAGTCATCTAGGAATACCTGCATTCTTTGGGAACAGTATCCAAACACAGAAACACCTTGGGGATCCATGCTTCAACTGCTCTACAAGCTGTGCCCCCAGGATGTCATGGCAGGGGAGCAAGGATGGTGAGGAAAGCCAACTCGCAATGGCGACACCAGCTAGTAGCCAAAGATTTTTGGTAACAGTTTCCTGTCTTGTGTGGAGACAGAGATCTAACTTCTGTGAGCTGAATTAGCACCTGAGGTGAATTGGCTGAGAAAGGCAGTCTCAAAGATCAGGTACTGGGTTTCCTAATAAGGACCTCAATTGGTCAATTAGCTGAAAAAATTAATGATGTGAAGTGATATGTGAGTATTACCCCAAACTGATGAAGCAGGTCAAACTGATTAAAAGCACACACACGTGTGTGCACACTCAGTTGTGTCAGACTCCATGACCCCATGGACCATAACCTGCCAAACCCCTCTGTCCACGGGATTCTCCAGGCAAGAATACTGGAGTGGGTCACCATGTCCTCTTCCAGGGGATCTTCCCGACCCGGGGATCGAACCTGCATCTCTTATGTCTCCTGAATTGGCAGATGGGTTCTTTACCACTAGTGCCACCTGGGAAGCACCCCCCTACATACACAGTTGTGCTTTTTGTTTTCTATAGAGTAGGTATATTCCTAAGCCCTGTATACTGTTGGCACATAGCGGACACATAGCAAATGTTTGTTAAACTGACCAACTATTTTCTAGTGTCAACAGGAATGTCCTGTGGAAAATGCCCAGCAGGTGATTACAAAATTAAGATCTAGTTCATAGGAGAAAAGATCAGTACTAAACATTTTTTCATAGGAAAATATTTATTAATGACTTACCATGGGCCAGGAACTGAGGCCAGTGGTGAGAAAAACAGAATAGTCTTCACCCTGAACAGATATTAAGCAAAAAATAAAATAATTATAAAATCCAAATACAGTAAGAGTTTCAAGTATACGTTTAGCAAAGATACGCGGTGGAGCTAGTGGTAAAGAACCTGCCTGCCAATGCATTGGCAGGCAGGAGACTTAAAGAGACATGGGTTCGATTCCTGGGTCAGGAAGATCCCCTGGAGGAGGGCATGGCAACCCACTCCAATATTCTTGCCTGGAGAACCCCTGGTGGGATATGGTCCACAGGGTCGCAAAGAATTGGGCATAACTGAGCGACTAAGCACACACAGACATGGATTTAGAAGTCTTCTGTTTACAAACAGATGAATTCTTGGAACGGAATAAGAATTAAAAAGAAAAAGGGGCAGTTGAGAAGTGAAGTATAATCTTATGAAACACCTACATTTCAGGGATAAAGGAAGGAAAAAGAGCAGTGAGAATAATTTATATGGTAGTATAGGAACACAGAGGCGTGATACTCAGAAAAGTCAAGATAAAAGAGAGTTCCAGAAGGGTATAGGATTGTTAGTTCAGATTATTGGCCTTTCCTGGACTCTCCTGTCCTCTCTCTGGTGTCCCTAAAGCACACAGTTCTGACTTTTGTGACAGCTCCTTTATAATGCTTATTCATGTAAATGGAAGTAACAAGGGGAGGAACCAAGTCTTACATTTCTTTTTTTTCTTTTTTGATGTGGACCAAGTTTAAAGTCTTTGTTGAATTTGTCACAATATTGCTCTGTTTTATGTTTTGATATTTTGGCCCCAATGCATATGGGATCTTAGCTCTCCCATCAAGGATTAAACCTGTACCCCCTGCTTTGAAAGTGAAGTTTTAAAACCCAGGTCTCCCAAATTGCAGGGGGGTTCTTTACTGTCTGAGCCACTAGGGAAGCCCTTGGACCACGAGGAAAAAGTGAAAGTGTCAGTCATGTCTAATGCTCTGTGACCCCACAGACTGGAGCCCGCCAGGCTCCCCTGTCCATGGGATTCTCCAGGCAAGAATACTGGGGTGGGTTGCCATGCCCTTCTCCAGATCTTCCCAACCTAGGGATTGAACCCTGGTCTCCTACACTGCAGGCAGATTCTTTACCACTTAGCCACCAGGGAAGCCCCTTATTTTTCTGTAACCCCACATCACCTCAATAAAAAAAATTGGAACCATACCTCATACTGCAAACAAAAGAAACAGAATAATTTATAAACTGCTCTAAGAGTGAATAAAAAGAAAAAGGAAATTAAAAGAAACTATTAAAATCACTGAAAGAAAACAAAGAATTCCTCATGAAATAATTATAATCTTGACATGAGGAAGACCTCCACAAGTATTAAAATCCAGAAACTGTAGATGAAAATAATTGATACTGGCTACTAAAAATAATGTCTTCTTGATTTAAAAAAAAAAAAAAAACCCACGCCATAAACTAAGCAGAAAGAAAACTGTAGGAAAAAGCTTCACTTTATTTCTTACACTAGAGGTTTGTTTTCCTAAAAGTACATCAAATCAGTAAGAAAAAAGCCACAGCTAAATGGAAAACTGGGTAAATAATAAGAATAGTTCACAGAATAAAAAAGTCAAATTTGAAAACTTTTATCACACATGATATGTGACACAAAACAAAGCTACAGTAAAACACAATTTTCACCCACGAAATAGGGCAAGATCCCCAGTTTTAAAACATACTATGTCATTTTTTCCAGGGCTTCCCTGGTGGCTCAGACGGTAAAGCATCTGTCTACAATGCGGGAGACCCGGGTTCGATCCCTGGGTCAGGAAGATCCCCTGGAGAAGGAAATGGCAATCCACTCCAGTACTATTGCCTGGAAAAATCCCATGAACAGAGGAGCCTGGTAGGCTACAGTCCACGGGGTCACAAAGAGTCGGACACGACTGAGCCACTTCACTTCATGTCGTTTTTTAATGACTATTTCTGAGGACCAGGCAAATTAGAGCAAACTGTAAGATAATTGGTCAAAAAGATCTGAAAGAGACAGCAATGAGCGGTCCTGAAGAGAGATCTTAGCTGCCTGTCCAGGGATTGAACCTGGGTACCTACCCTGTATGAAAATC